>NC_083596.1:36883713-37229963 GCF_027579695.1 Neoarius graeffei
ATTCTTTAGAGAGGATAACACTGAATTAACAATGGCATACAAAAATACAGAGAAACACACCAAACGTAACTAGTTATCAACTATCCAGCTATGTTTATCTCTTCAGCTAAAGCAACTTCACATCCGGGTAACAGTACAATTCCACAGTAAGCATAACTAGCATTCACTAGTTTCTTTAGAGAACAGACCTTACTTGTTCAGCAA
Source organism: Neoarius graeffei (assembly GCF_027579695.1). NCBI lineage: Eukaryota > Metazoa > Chordata > Actinopteri > Siluriformes > Ariidae > Neoarius > Neoarius graeffei. The sequence continues at coordinate 36,883,918 of NC_083596.1, forward strand.
GAATAATGATAAAACTCCATCACTCCTGAATCCATTTTCCTCTTATTTTGATTATATTGGACTCCCACTGGCAACACAGTGGTATAGTGGTTAGCACTGTTGCCTCACAGCAAGAATGTTCTAGGTTTGAGTCCAGTGGCCGACGGGGGCCTTGCTGTGTGGAGTTTGCATGTTCTCCCTGTGTCTGCATGGGTTTCCTCTGGGTGCTCCAGTTTCACCCACAGTCCAAAGACATGCAGGTTAGGTGGCTCTAAATTGACCGTAGGTGTGAATGTGAGTGTGAATGGTTGTTTGTCTTTGTGTTACCCCTGCAATGACTTGGCGACTTGTCCAGGGTGTACCCCGCCTCTCGCCCATAGTCCGCTGGGATAGGCTCCAGCTTGCCTGTGACCCTGCTCAGGATCGGCGGTTACAGATAATGGATGGATGAATGGACTCCCACTCTGTTTTGCTCTTTCTCTCTTGATTCGCTGACAGCTGTGCCTGTCACTGTGTCATCAGACTTCAATCATGCCTAAAGTTGGGGTATGATAATGTTTTACATGTCCTGCCAACTCACCTGACACCAAGCAGACTGAATTATTATTGCATGATTATCAGTATGACCCACAGCAGCTCAGGAATTGTTCTAAATTTCGTAAATGCAGAACTCGCCCAGAAAGCATTGTAATCTAATGTATAATATTTATTTAAATAATATAATTATGAATACAGTTAAATAGTGATAATACTTCTATATAATGTATCACATAAAGTAGTTTTATACTGTAATAATAATGAAAATCCAGCAATTGATTTTCAGATTTATATTTTCGTTTTAGTGTTTTCTGAAGGTAGGGGCAGTGTTTAGGAACATGCCAAGACCTTTAACACAGTCATATAGTGACCATATGATACCCTAAAATTGTATTACCAATGGCTGACATTCCCTTTAATTTCTCTTGCCTTTGTACACATTTCTGAAGATATTCAATAGCTTGTGACTACAGTCAGTTTGTTTGTTTTTTGTTTGTTTGGTTTTTTTAATCGGCTACCGTCCAAGTGCTACTAACCTCATAATTTGAGCCCATGGGGGTATCATGATGTGTGAGAAGGGCAAAGTGTGGTGGATTGCTCATGTAATCCTTACTTATAATGCTGAGTCATGAATATGGTGGAGTGCTTTGCCCTTGAAATTCCACTCATACTGCGAAGAGAAGCACCCAAGGCATATCTCAGCAAACTTGGCAACTTGGGTTGCTGGTTGTGGCTTCAATCCCTTGCAGCTAACCTATTGCATTCATGGATCTTCAGCAACAAAGTTCCCAAATTTCAATCCCTTTTCCCTTGGCAGATTATCTAGCCACAGTAGCCTACTGTACAGCAAGTAATTCTGCATTCAGTTTACCTCGTAAGTGGTCATTCACAGGTCAGAACAATGTAATTTTTTACCTGTGTGTTCAACATACGAAGTGTAGAAAAAACATGTATGCCTCCATGTTCCTCTTTTGTTAGCAACAAGCTAGCCAGCTAACTGATGAGTGATGTAAATTTTCTTCCTCAAAGAGCAAACTGTATAGTGTTATCGATTTAACAAGAATATCTATAATTCTGATCGATCGAAAGCAAAGACTTGTATATAGACTATAGCTCATTTACAACTGAATTTTCACTTTGTTTACTATTGATGCTGTGCTCAGCTACAGTGGTGCTTGAAAGTTTGTGAACCTTTTAGAATTTTCTATATTTCTGCATAAATATGACCGAAAACATCAGATTTTCACACGTCCTAAAAGTAGATAAAGAGAACCCAGTTAAACAAATGAGAGAAAAATATTATACTTGGTCATTTATTTATTGAGGGAAATTATCCAATATTACATATCTGTGAGTGGCAAAAGTATGTGAACCTTTGCTTACAGTATCTGGTGTGACCCCCTTGTGCAGCAATAACTGCAACTAAACATTTCCGGTAACTGTTGATCAGTCCTGCACATCGGCTTGGAGAAATTTTAGCCCATTCCTCCATATAGAACAACTTCAACTCTGGGATGTTGGTGGATTTCCTCACATGAACTGCTCGCTTCAGGTCCTTCCACAACATTTCGATTGGATTAAGGTCAGGACTTTGACTTGGCCATTCCAAAACATTAACTTTATTCTTCTTTAACCATTAGAATGACTTGTGTGCTTAGGGTCGTTGTCTTGCTGCATGACCCACCTTCTCTTGAGATTCAGTTCATGGACAGATGTCCTGACATTTTCCTTTAGAATTCACTGGTATAATTCAGAATTCATTGTTCCATCAATGATGGCAAGCTGTCCTGGCCCAGATGCAGCAAAACAGGCCCAAACCATGGGCCTGTTTTGTATAATATTTTTCTCTCATTTGTTTAACTGGGTTCTCTTTATCTACTTTTAGGATTTGTATGAAAATCTGATGATGTTTTATGTCATATTTATGCAGAAATATAGAAAATTCTAAAGGGTTCACAAACTTTCAAGCACCACTGTATGTTGACTTCAAATCACCACCATGTTTCACAGATGGGATAAGGTTCTTATGCTGGAAAGCAGTTTTCCTTTCTCCAAACATAACACTTCTCATTTAAGCCAAAAAGTTCTATTTTGGGGCGGCACGGTGGTGTAGTGGTTAGCGCTGTCGCCTCACAGCAAGAAGGTCCTGGGTTCGAGCCCCGGGGCCGGCGAGGGCCTTTCTGTGCGGAGTTTGCATGTTCTCCCCGTGTCCGCGTGGGTCTCCTCCGGGTGCTCCGGTTTCCCCCACAGTCCAAAGACATGCAGGTTAGGTTAACTGATGACTCTAAATTGACCGTAGGTGTGAGTGTGAATGGTTGTCTGTGTCTATGTGTCAGCCCTGTGATGACCTGGCGACTTGTCCAGGGTGTACCCCGCCTTTCGCCCATAGTCAGCTGGGATAGGCTCCAGCTTGCCTGCGACCCTGTAGAAGGATAAAGCGGCTAGAGATAATGAGATGAGAAGTTCTATTTTGGTCTCATCTGTCCACAAAACATTTTTCCAATAGCCTTCTGGCTTGTTCACATCATCTTTAGCAAACTTCAGATAAGCAGCAATGTTCTTTTTGGAGAGCAGTGGCTTTCTCCTTGCAACCCTGCCATGCACACCATTGTTGTTCAGTGTTCTCCTGATGGTAGACTCATGAACATTAACATTAGCCAATGTGAGAGAGGCCTTCAGTTGCTTAGAAGTTACCATAGGGTCCTTTGTGACCTCGCCGACTATTACACGCCTTGCTTTTGGAGTGATCTTTGTTGGTCGACCACTCCTTGGGAGGGTAACAATGGTCTTGAATTTCCTCCATTTGTGCACAATCTGTCTGACTGTAGATTGGTGGAGTCCTAACTCTTTAGAGATGGTTTTGTAACCTTTTCCAGCCTGATGAGCATCAACAGCACTTTTTCTGAGGTACTCAGAAATCTCCTTTGTTCGTGCCATGATACACTTCCACAAACGTGTGTTGTGAAGATCAGACTTTGATAGATCCCTGTTCTTTAATTAAAACAGGGTGCCCACTCACACCTGATTGTCATCCCATTGATTGAAAACATCTGACTCTAATTTCACCTTCAAATTAACTGCTAATCCTAGAGGTTCACATACTTTTGCCACTCACAGATATGTAATATTGGACCATTTTCCTCAATAAATAAATGACCAAGTATAATATTTTTCTCTCATTTGTTTAACTGGGTTCTCTTTATCTACTTTTAGGACTTGTATGAAAATCATATTTATGCAGAAATATAGAAAATTCTAAAGGGTTCACAAACTTTCAAGCATCACTGTATATTGATTTCAAATCACTTCATAAACTGGGAAGCAGCTCATAGTTTAGAAAACTACCCCAAGTTGACAAGTAGGAAGTTCAACTTGAGGGGGTGTTTTATTTGGCTTTTCCTAATTTGAGTTTGGGAATTACAAGTTGTGACCATGAGTCAAATGCAATATTAATGTTGTGGCTTCTTCTTCAGCACTCACAAGAAGGCTGTATAGTACTTACAGTGAACTCCATAATTGCCAGCCCCATTTTCTGAAATGTATATCTCAGAATGGCAGTCACTCTGTTTACAATACATTGTGGCTTTTTTTTTCTTAAAAGCTGTATTTCTGAGAAAATTATAATTGCAATAGCGCTCTTATTGGTAAATCATGGAAGGGTAGTCCCACTTTTCAGAATACATTGTGGTATTTTTCTGAAGCACTGTATTTCTGTGAAAGTTGTTTTCAGAATAGAGCTCTTGATGGTGAATTGTATGATCCCACTATTCACAGCTTGGTTCCAAGAAGCAAAGTAAGCATGATAATGCAGAACCCAGGCTCTCTGGAAGCTGAAGGCAGAAGCAGGTGCCAGAATGGATGTTTCACACACAGAATGTGCAGTGATCCCAATGCTGATATGGCATGCTTGCCTGGTGGATCTAGAATCCAATTTGGAGTCAGAGATGACCCAAGTCATGATGTTAAAGCAGAAGCCACGAGTGGAAAGAGTTCATGACTGTCAGTGGAAGTCCAACAGAGACATGGACCTGAATTCTGGAATGCCTGGGGTCTAGTCAGAGTTCTAGTTCATTGCAAAGATGTTCAGAGGGGTTGAGGCTCTGTACAGGCCATTCCAATTCTTCTACTCCAACCTTGCTGGAACATGTTCGGGCACCTTGCTTCCATTGAAGGAAGATTGTAATGCTATAGCACAGACAAATTTGTGTCCAACTATGTGCTTCGAACTTTGTGGCAACACTTGGGAGAAGTCCCCCATATAGGCGTGATGGTCAGGTGTCCACAAACATTTGGCTATCTAGTGTATATTAGTGTCTACTTCTGGAAGGGTTATAGAGTCTGGCAGTTGATCATCATCATAAGATGTGTCTCAGTGGTAACCAGCATCACTGTGTGAGAGTAGATGAGAATTAGCCTCTGCCAGCCTGCAGGCTAAGGAAAAAGGTGTGAAAAGAGCCATAATAGCCAATCTAAAAATGGCAGTGGCCCATGTTGGTATGAACACAGAGGGTGCCAGATGAATTGTTTTGGACTATTCTGGCTGCAAAACCTTTTTAGGCCATAGTGCAAAGAGTATTGATTGCTCAAGTAGACAAGTGGACCCCTCAGTGATGAGGTTGATTGAACCTGCACTTCTGCACTTGGCACACAGGATGGCTCTCCTCCAATTTAATTTTGTAACTGCACCAGTTATGGTTGGCTTAGTTGACACTGCTAAAGGCATGCAAAACAACCCTATAAAATTTGCTCTATGTACCAGGGTCAGTCTTTGGGCCTGTGGCCAAAGAAACCTGGGAGAAGAGAATGCTAGCTACCCTGTCACCCAAATGGGTTTTCTGATGATTAAACTACAGCGATATAAACTGCAGCTTTTCTCTGGACTCCTAAGCCTGTGGGACTTGGGGTTAGCTGAAGTCCATACCCATTGAGAAACAGTCCATCCCAAGAAAGTCAGTTTTCTCTGGGCAGAAGCACCAGAGAAAACTGACACCTATGATCCTATGGTCAGAGCAATGGATTCCCATCTCATCTCATCTCTAGCCACTTTATCCTGTTCTGCAGGGTCGCAGGCGAGCTAGAGCCTATCCCAGCTGACTGCGGGTGAAAGGCGGGGTAGACCCTGGACAAGTCACCAGGTCATCACAGGGCTGACACATAGACACAGACAACCCATTCATACTCACATTCACACCTACGGTCAATTTAGAGTCACCAGTTAACCTAACCTGCATGTCTTTGGACTGTGGGGGAAACCGGAGCACCCGGAGAAAGCCCACGTGGACACGGGGAGAACATGCAAACTCCACACAGAAAGGCCCTCGCCGGCCACGGGGCTCGAACCCAGACCTTCTTGCTGTGAGGCGACAGCGCTAACCACTACACCACCGTGCCGCCCCGCAATGGATTCTATTGAACGTATTTCCAGAAGGACAGTGGTCCTTGTCTGAGAGATTTTAAGCCTGTCTGTTTGACTGGGTCATATCATGGGGTTAGTGCAATGCATCCTTCATACCCCCATCACTCAGGAACACCACTCCTTTCGAGGCTGGCTATTTCAAACTAATGTCTTACTCTGCCTTTGCTAGAGCAGACAGCATAGACAAAAGTGTATGGCCATACTCCTGACTGGAGGAAACCATATGATGCATAACAAGGAAGCTTAATTCGAGGGGAATGATAGTCACCCTGTCACCCCAATGCGTGGCAGGTATTATCATGTCCTAGCAATTAGGAAGTCTGCTATGAGTGTCCCCAGGTGCTTGCTGACATTTGTGGGCTATTAACTGCAGCTAAAGCTATATCAGGTTTTATAAATGTTATGTATTAATTAATGATTGTTATTATTAACAATCATTGTACCCATCTGAGTTATAAATTTACAAACTTTCTCATAGTAGAAGAGCTACCACGCTTTTTAGGCTTTTTAGGCTTTAGAGTTTACACACAAGTGCTGTAACTGTAAGTGATGGGTCATGTTATCAGTTCATATTGGCATTATATTTGTATGATAATGGTCTGATTACACCAAAACCTCATGAAAACTTGGATGTAAAGCAATTATCATACACACCTTGTATTTAAACATGATCTAGTATCCATAAATTACATTTGATATGAATCTTGTGGGGGCGGCACGGTAGTGTAGTGGTTAGTGCTGTCGCCTCACAGCAAGAGGGTCCAAGTTCGAGCCCCGTGGCCGATGAGGGCCTTTCTGTGTGGAGTTTGCATGTTCTCCCCGTGTCCGCGTGGGTTTCCTCCGGGTGCTCCGGTTTCCCCCACAGTCCAAAGACATGCAGGTTAGGTTAACTGGTGACTCTAAATTGACCATGGGTGTGAATGTGAGTGTGAATGGTTGTCTGTGTCTATGTGTCAGCCCTGTGATGACCTGGCGACTTGTCCAGGGTGTACCCCGCCTTTCGCCCGTAGTCAGCTGGGATAGGCTCCAGCTTGCCTGCGACCCTGTAGAACAGGATAAAGCGGCTAGAGATAATGATACGAGATGAGATGTATCTTGTGTTTATCTGTCATGAAATATGTAAACCCGCCCCACCCAAATTTTCAGCCAGTGATGGAATACAAATGCCTGAAAAATCCATCAGATCTACAGTAACAGATACAACACTCAAAATGATCAAGGGCTTTAATGACAATGCACAAGTTGAAACTGATACATGTGTAACAATGTCAATTTATGGGGGAATATGGGTTGAATGTAATGCCACACTCACAACCTGACATGAGTGTTTTGGACAAATATGGGTCGCAGGGTTTGGTAGCTCGCAGTCGTGCCGCAGGGTTGTGGTGAACCCTGGAGAAAGTTTGGGGGAGGAGTACGGCAAAGTACTTGTCAAGTACAGGTTGCACGCCTGACTTCCTCGAGGCATGGGAAAAATTGCACCGTTAGCCCGTGAGCCGTGCATGTCTGACGCACGTGATCAGTGAGTGTGGAGTGCATTTGACTTGCATTTTACCAGTTTCCTGCACTGGGAGTACGGGCTGCCCTTGTGAAGCATGTGTGAAGCACGTGATTAGCACGTGACAATCACTCATAACTTGCATGTAACGCAAGCCAGGAGTGGGTATAAAAGCGTGTCTGCAACATTCTGCATCTGTCTTTCGACTGAACACTGGATATTTTGTGGGAAAAATTTGAAAATTTCAGTTTAAAGTTTAGAAAATGAGACCCAAGAAGAAGCAAACAAAAGTGAAGTAACCCAGCCTGAAACGGCAGAGGGGGAGAAGGAGGAAGAATTTGATGATGGTAGCAGCACCGGCAAGCCCTGCACGGACAGGGAGAAGTATGCCTTCAAGCCGGCAGAAGGCACAGCACCCTGCCAGAGGTATTTTCACAGGTAAATACTAATTAAACCTCTTGCACTATAATACACATGCTTTAAACATTAATTTTGGTATCTATATGCTTATGTAATTAATATTATATATGCTGATTTTCATGTATGTTTCAGCTAGCGACGCCATGCTCAGTGATAAGGACCTCCCGACACGCCCTCCCACCACTCAGCGGGAGTAGGACAGTAGCTCGGAGTCAAAGTCAAAGTGTGTTTCAGTGCTCAAACTGTTGGGCTATTTAGTTGGGATTTTTTTTTACTATGTAATAAAATGTGTTATTCCCTTCTACTCATGTTTTATTATTTGATGTTTGCATGGTAAATTAACATACAGTGCCTTGCAAAAGTATTCACACCCCTTGAACTTTTTCACATTTTTCCACCTTACAACCACGAACGTAAACGTTTTTTTATTGAGATTTTATGTGATAGACCAACACAGAGTAGCACATAATTGTGAAGTGAAATGAAAATGATAAATGGTCTTCAAAATTTTAAACAAATAAAAATCTGAAAAATGTGGTGTGCATTTGTATTCAGCCCCCTGTACTCTGATACCTCTAAATACAATCCGGTGCAATCAATTGCCTTCAGAAGTCATCTAATTAGTTAATAGAGTCCTACTGTGTGTAATTTACTCTCAGCATAAATACACTTGCTCTGTGAAGGCCTCAGTGGTTTGTTAGAGAACACTGAAGAACAAACAGCATCATGAAGACCAAAGAACTCACCAGACAGGTCAGGGATAAAGTTCTGGAGAAGTTTAAAGCAGGGTTAGGTTATAAAAAAAATATCCCAAGCTCTGAACATCTCAAGAAGCACTGTTCAATCCATCATTCAAAAATGGAAAAAGTGTGGCACAACTGCAAACCTACCAAGACATGGCCGTCCACCTAAACTGACAGAGTGAGCAAGGAGAGCACTGGTCAGAGAAGCAGCCAAGAGGCCCATGATCACTCTGGAGGAGCTGCAGAAACCCACAGCTCAGGTGGGAGAATCTGTGCACAGGACAACTATAAGTCGTACACTCCACAAACCTGGCCTTTTTGGAAGAGTGGCAAGAAGAAAGCCATTGTTGAAAGACAGGCATAAGAAATGTAGGGGATACGGCAAACATATGGAAGAAGGTGCTTTGGTCAGATGAGACCAAAGTTGAACTTTTTGGCCTAAATGCAAAGCGCTATGTGTGGCGGAAAACTAACACTGCTCATCACCCTGCACACACCATCCCAACTGTGAAACATGGTGATGGCAGCATCATGCTATGGGGATGCTTTTCTTCAGCAGGGACAGGGAAGCTGGTCAGAGCTGATGGGAAGATAGATGGAGCTAAATACAGGGAATCCTGGAAGAAAACCTGTTGGAGGCTGCAAAAGACGAGACTGGGAAGGAGATTCACCTTCCAGCAAGACAATGACCTTAAACATACAGCCAGAGCTACAATGGAATGGTTTAGATCAAAGAATATTCATGTGTTAGAATGGCCCAGTCAAAGTCCAGACCTAAATCCCATTGAGCATCTGTGGCAAGACTTGAAAATTGCTGTTCACAGACGCTCTCCATCCAATCTGGCTGAGCTTGAGCTATTTTGCAAAGAAGAATGGGCAAAAATTTCAGTGTCTAGATGTGCAAAGCTAATAGAGACATACCACAAAAGACTTGCAGCTGTAATTGCAGCAAAAGGTGGCTTTACAAAGTATTGACGCAGGGGGGCTAAATACTAATGCACATCACATTTTTCAGATTTTTATTTGTTTAAAATTTTGAAGACCATTTATCATTTTCATTTCCCTTCACAATTATGTGCTACTCTGTGTTGGTCTATCACATACAGTGGGGCAAAAAAGTATTTAGTCAATCACCAATTGTGCAAGTTCTCCCACTTAAAAAGATGAAAGAGGCCTGTAATTTTCATCATAAGTATACCTCAACTATGAGAGACAAAATGAAAAAAAAAATCCAGAAAATCACATTGTCTGATTTTTAAAGAATTTATTTGCAAATTATGGTGGAAAATAAGTATTTGGTCAATAACAAAAGTTCATCTCAATACTTTGTTATATACCCTTTGTTGGCAATGACAGAGGTCAAACGTTTTCTGTAAGTCTTCACAAGGTTTTCACACACTGTTGCTGGTATTTTGGCCCATTCCTCCATGCAGATCTCCTCTAGAGCAGTGATGTTTTGGGGCTGTCGCTGGGCAACACGGACTTTCAACTCCCTCCAAAGATTTTCTATGGGGTTGAGATCTGGAGACTGGCTAGGCCACTCCAGGACCTTGAAATGCTTCTTATGAAGTCACTTCTTTGCCCAGGCGGTGTGTTTGGGATCATTGTTGTGCTGAAAGACCCAGCCAAGTTTCATCTTCAATCCCCTTGCTGATGGAAGGAGGTTTTCACTCAAAATCTCACGATACATGGCCCCATTCATTCTTTCCTTTACACGGATTAGTCATCCTGGTCCCTTTGCAGAAAAACAGCCCCAAAGCATGATGTTTCCACCCCCATGCTTCACAGTAGGTATGGTGTTCTTTGGATGCAACTCAGCATTCTTTCTCCTCCAAACACGACAAGTTGAGTTTTTACCAAAAAGTTCTATTTTGGTTTCATCTGACCATATGACATTCTCCCAATCCTCTTTTGGATCATCCAAATGCTCTCTAGCAAACTTCAGACGGGCCTGGACATGTACTGGCTTAAGCAGGGGGACATGTCTGGCACTGCAGGATTTGAGTCTTCAAGACTTTTCAAGCAAGTCCAGTTGCTCTCTTCTACCAACCACAGATTACTGTGTACCTGGATGACTGAGTGTCTTCACAAAGGGGTATGAATACTTTTGCAAGGCACTGTATATTCAAATAAAAACAGCAAATGGGGTGGTCTTCTTCCCTTCTACAATGCTACACGCTACATGATCGGTTCCTTGGTTCCTCCCCAATATATATACCCAGAGTCTTGCCCCTCTTGTCGCGTGCGGGTCACGTGCTGCGTGCATGCCACCCATAGAGGTAGAAAGTGAGATGTACTTCTGTCTTGGGGGCCGCACAAATAGCAAGTGTAGATACTTAGTACTTCTGAGGCACGTCACTCATACAATGACCGTGCGTCACTCATGCGTCTTACTATCATCACAAAAAGCCCCTACCAGCCGTGCTGCTGACTTGGTTCAGGCATACAAAAGGAGTACAGGTCCCATACGTAGTGTATGCATTCTTGATTTTTCACAAGACCTGTAGAATTTGCATGTGCAGGACCAAAAGTCTCCATGGCCAGTATGCGACCTTCTACGGCGTTGAACACACACAAGTGTCACGCAAGTCTCAAGCACGGTTTTGCCATATTTTTTACCATAGACCGCCTGTAGTAGTACGTACGGTGGGTTGTGAGTGTGGTTTAATACTTATGTGAATGCTACTGCATACGCATGCCATTGTCATGTTTCTTTTTGTTAATGTTATTAAAACTTTATTCACTTTAAGAGAAGTTGTTACCTCTGCCAGCTTTGTTGGAGAAGGTTATGCTTACACCTGTTTGTTTGTTTGTTTGTTTGTTTGTTTGTTTCACTGGGAACAAGCAAACAAGTCAAGTTTATTTCTATAGCGCTTTTAACAATAGACATTGTCGCAAAGCAGCTTTGCAGAATTTGAATGACTTTAAACATAAGCTAATTTTATCCCTAATCTATCTCCAATGAGCAAGCCTGTGGCGACGGTGGCAAGGAAAAACTCCCTCAGACAACATGAGGAAGAAACCTCGAGAGGAACCAGACTCAAAAGGGAACCCATCCTCATTTGGGCGACAACAGACTGCATGATTATAACATTAACAGTTTTAACATGAAGTCAGTTTCGTTGATGTTATAACTCTTCAATTGATGGAAACTTGAGTGCAAAACTGTTCATAACTGCAGTCCTAAAGTTATCAAGTCAACTGTAGTCCTCAGCCATAAAAGCATTACTGTAAGTGTCCAGAGCATCTTCCAAGTGTGACTTTCAACTGTCCATACGGGGCCGTCCTTCACAGGAGCAATGTGATGAGACTCTGACCAGACATAGGGTATCAGGATGGATCAGGCAGGTCTGGCAAAACTAACTATGACATCATAACTAAAAGGGGAGAGCTAGAAGGTAACACAGGCATGAGGGCGCCCCGGGACATAAAGCAGCAGACACTACACCGTCAACAAACTCGAGTGAGCAAGCGAGTGGGGGACTGATAGCATCCATCCCAGTTTACCAAAACACTGTATGCCTGAGGACCCGCCAGATCTACTCCTTTACCTCATAAACACTATTAACAAAAGGCCTGACTAAACAGATATGTTTTCAGCCTAGAGTTAAACACTGAGACTGTGTCTGATTTTCGAACACTACTTGGAAGGCTGTTCCATAACTGTGGGGCTTTGTAAGAAAAGGCTGTGCCCCCTGATGTAGCCTTCACTATACGAGGTACGGTACCAGCAGATAGCCTGCACCAGTCTCAGTTAAACACTGAGACTGTGTCTAATTTTCGAACACTACTTGGAAGGCTGTTCCATAACTGTGGGTACATTAATTACATAAATTACAGTAATCCAACCTGGAGGTAACAAAAGCATGAACTACTTTTTCTGCGTCATGTAGTGACATTAAATTTCTTATCTTAGCAATATTTCTGAGATGAAAGAAAGCTATCCGGGTAATGTTATTGATATGAGTTTCAAATGAAAGACTGGGCTCAATAATCATGCCGAGGCCTTTTACTGCTGCACATGAAGAAACAGAAAGGCCATCCAGAGTTAGTGTAATCAGAAAACCTACTTCTAGCTTGCATGTGGTCCTAGTACAAGTACTTCAGTCTTGTCAGACTTAAGCAGAAGGAAGTTAATAAGCATCCAGTGTCTAATGTCCTTTATACATTCCTCAATTCTATTAAGCTGGTGTTTCTCATCTGGTTTTGCAGAAACATACAACTGTGTGTCATCAACATAATAGTGGAAACTAATATCATGTTTATGAATAATATCACCCAGAGGTAACATATATAAAGCAAAAAAGTAGTGGACCCAAGACAGAACCTTGTGGAACACCAAACTTTACCTAAGTTTGATCTAAGTAGGCATGGCAGGTCATAAAGGACCAGAAGTTCACTCAGGTACTGTGGCGCGAGACCATTCAGTACTTTAAAGGTCAATAGTAGTATTTTATAATCAATACAAAATTTGATTGGGAGCCAATGCAGTGTGGATAAGATGAGTGATGTGATCATATTTTCTAGTCCTAGTAAGGACTCTTGCTGCTGCATTTTGAACTAACTGGAGCTTGTTTATGCACTTATTGGAACATCCAGACAGTAAGGCATTACAGTAATCCAACCTGGAGGTAACAAAAGCATGAACTACTTTTTCTGCGTCATGTAGTGACATTAAATTTCTTATCTTAGCAATATTTCTGAGATGAAAGAAAGCTATCCGGGTAATGTTATTGATATGAGTTTCAAATGAAAGACTGGGCTCAATAATCATGCCGAGGCCTTTTACTGCTGCACATGAAGAAACAGAAAGGCCATCCAGAGTTAGTGTAATCAGAAAACCTACTTCTAGCTTGCATGTGGTCCTAGTACAAGTACTTCAGTCTTGTCAGACTTAAGCAGAAGGAAGTTAATAAGCATCCAGTGTCTAATGTCCTTTATACATTCCTCAATTCTATTAAGCTGGTGTTTCTCATCTGGTTTTGCAGAAACATACAACTGTGTGTCATCAACATAATAATGGAAACTAATATCATGTTTATGAATAATATCACCCAGAGGTAACATATATAAAGCAAAAAAGTAGTGGACCCAAGACAGAACCTTGTGGAACACCAAACTTTACCTAAGTTTGATCTAAGTAGGCATGGCAGGTCATAAAGGACCAGAAGTTCACTCAGGTACTGTGGCGCGAGACCATTCAGTACTTTAAAGGTCAATAGTAGTATTTTATAATCAATACAAAATTTGATTGGGAGCCAATGCAGTGTGGATAAGATGAGTGATGTGATCATATTTTCTAGTCCTAGTAAGGACTCTTGCTGCTGCATTTTGAACTAACTGGAGCTTGTTTATGCACTTATTGGAACATCCAGACAGTAAGGCATTACAGTAATCCAACCTGGAGGTAACAAAAGCATGAACTACTTTTTCTGCGTCATGTAGTGACATTAAATTTCTTATCTTAGCAATATTTCTGAGATGAAAGAAAGCTATCCGGGTAATGTTATTGATATGAGTTTCAAATGAAAGACTGGGCTCAATAATCATGCCGAGGCCTTTTACTGCTGCACATGAAGAAACAGAAAGGCCATCCAGAGTTAGTGTAATCAGAAAACCTACTTCTAGCTTGCATGTGGTCCTAGTACAAGTACTTCAGTCTTGTCAGACTTAAGCAGAAGGAAGTTAATAAGCATCCAGTGTCTAATGTCCTTTATACATTCCTCAATTCTATTAAGCTGGTGTTTCTCATCTGGTTTTGCAGAAACATACAACTGTGTGTCATCAACATAATAGTGGAAACTAATATCATGTTTATGAATAATATCACCCAGAGGTAACATATATAAAGCAAAAAAGTAGTGGACCCAAGACAGAACCTTGTGGAACACCAAACTTTACCTGAGGTAAACAAACAACATAGTGAATGGATTTTGATGAAATTTGGAGCAAAGGTGGGCCGTGGGCGAAGGAACAATTGATTAGATTTTTATGCAAATCCAGATATGTATGTAGCTCCAGGATTTTTTGTCTGTTCCCAATGTAATTCAAAAAGTAGTGAATGGATTTTGATTAAATTTGGTGCACAGCTTTAGTATTATCTTAGGTGCAAGTGATTTTGATTTTCATGTTGATATGTGGCTTGGCAGAGGTATGCACTTTAACATTTTTGCTAATTTAATTCAGAAAGGTAAACTTTCACATATTCTATATTCATCACATGTAAAGTGAAATATTTCAAGTCTGTTTTGTTTTAATTTTGATGATTATGGCTTATAGCTCATGAAAATCAAAAATCCCGTATCTCAATTTATTAGAATATTTCCTAAGATCAATCAAAAAAGGATTTACAATACAGAAATATCCAAATTCTGAAACATATACTCATTTATACACTCAGTACTTGGTTGGGGTTATTTTACCATGAATTACTGCATCAATGTGGCATGGCATGGAGGTGATCAGCCTGTGGCACTGCTGAGGTGTTATTGAAGCTCAGGTTGCTTTGATTGCAGCCTTCAGCTCGTGTGTATTTTTAGGTCGGGTGTTTCTCATCTTGGGAGCGGGAGTTGGACAGAAGGATCGGGGCAGCGTCAGCAGTGATGCGGACGCTAAACCGGTCTGTGGTGGTCAAGAGAGAGCTGAGCCAAAAGGCAAAGCTCTCAATTTACTGGTCCATCTACATTCCCACTATTACCTATGGTCATGAGCTATGGGTAGTGACCGAAAGAATGAGATCGTGGATACAACCGGGAGAAATGAGTTTTCTCCGCAGGGTGGCTGGGCTCTCCCTTAGAGACAGGGTGAGAAGCTTGGTCATTCGAGAGAGACTTGGAGTAGAACCGCTGCTCGTCCACATCGAAAGGAGTCAGTTGAGGTGGTTTGGGCACCTTGTTAGGATGCCCCCTGGACACCTCCCAAGGGAGGTTTTCTGGGCATGCCCCACCGGGAGGAGACCCCGGGGCAGACCCAGGACACGCTGGAGAGATTACATCTCTCAGCTGGCCTGGGAACGCCTCGGTATTCCCCCAGAAGACCTGGTGGAGGTGGCCAGGGAGAGGGAAGTCTGGGCTGCTCTGCTTAGGCTGCTACCCCCGCGACCCGGATCTGGATAAGCGGTAGAAGCTGGATGGATGGATGGATGGATGGATGGTGTTTCTCATCTTCCTCTTGACAATATCCCATAGATTCTCTATGGGGTTCAGGTCAGGTGAATTAACTGGCCAATCAAGGACAGTAATATCATAGTCAGCAAACCATTTGGTAGTAGTTTTGTCATTGTGGGCAGGTGCTAAGTCCTGCTGGAAAAGGAAATTGGCATCTCCATAAAGCTTGTCAGCAGATGGAAGCATGAAGCACTCTAAAATCTCCTGGTAGATGGCTGTGTTGACTTTGGACTTGATAAAACACAGTGGACCAACACCAGCAGATGACATGGCACCACAAATCATCAAAGGCTGCAAAAACTTCACACTGCACATCAAGTATCTTGGATTCTGTGTCTCTCCACTCTTCCTCCAGACTCCAGGATCCTGATTTCCAAATGAAAGGTGAAATTTACTTTCATCTGAAAAGAGGACTTTGGACCACTGAAAAACAGTCCAGTTCTTTCTCTCCGTAGCCCAGGTAAGACACTTCTGATGTTGTCTCTGGTTCGGGAGTGGCTTGATATTAGGAATGCGGCAGTTGTAGCCCCTTTCCTGAAGACATCTGTACATCGATGCACTGACACCAGCCTTAGTCCACTCCTTGTGAAGCTCTTCTAAGTTCTTGAATCAACTTTTCTTGACAATCCTCTCAAGGCTGAAGTCATCCCTGTTGCTTTTGCACCTTTTCTAGCCAGCCTTTTCAGCAATGACCTTCTGTAGCTTACCCTCAATGATCGTCTTCTGGAAAACTTCCCCATGAAGTCAGTCTTCCCCATGATTGTGGGTGCGTGTGCTTAACTAGACTGAGAGATGCACGGTATTTATACTGTTTCAATAGTAATTTACTCAAACTTGAAATTAAATATTCTAATATTTTGAGGTTTGCTTTTTCTTTTTTTATCAAAAATTAAAATTGATGATCAAAATTAAAATTGAAAAATGATTGAAACATTGGCGGCACGGTGGTGTAGTGGTTAGCGCTGTCGCCTCACAGCAAGAAGGTCCGGGTTCGAGCCCCGTGGCCGGCAAGGGCCTTTCTGTGCGGAGTTTGCATGTTCTCCCCGTGTCCGCGTGGGTTTCCTCCGGGTGCTCCGGTTTCCCCCACAGTCCAAAGACATGCAGGTTAGGTTAACTGGTGACTCTAAATTGACCATAGGTGTGAATGCGAGTGTGAATGGTTGTCTGTGTCTATGTGTCAGCCCTGTGATGACCTGGCGACTTGTCCAGGGTGTACCCCGCCTTTCGCCCATAGTCAGCTGGGATAGGCTCCAGCTGGCCTGCGACCCTGTAGAACAGGATAAAGCGGCTAGAGATAATGAGATGAGATTGAAACATTTTAATTCATGTGTAATGAGTCTAGAATAGGCGGCACGGTGGTGTAGTGGTTAGCGCTGTCGCCTCACAGCAAGAAGGTCCTGGGTTTGAGCCCAGTGGCCGACGAGGGCCTTTCTGTGTGGAGTTTGCATGTTCTCCCTGTGTCCGCGTGGGTTTCCTCCGGGTGCTCTGGTTTCCCCCACAGTCCAAAGACATGCAGGTTAGGTTAACTGGTGACTCTAAATTGACCGTAGGTGTGAATGTGAGTGTGAATGGTTGTTTGTGTCTATGTGTCAGCCCTGTGATGACCTGGCGACTTGTCCAGGGTGTACCCCGCCTTTCGCCCGTAGTCAGCTGGGATAGGCTCCAGCTTTCCTGTGACCCTGTAGAAGGATAAGCAGCTAGAGATAATGAGATGAGTCTAGAATATATTACATTTTCACTTTCTTAAATAACTGATGGAAAATATTGAACTTTTTCCTGATATTCTAATTTTTTATGATGCACTAGTAAGTTCTGGATCAGAAGATCCAACCATGACCCAGGTTGTAACTTCCTAACAGAAGGAGATGGTTTAATTTAAAATCTCCTGAGATTTCAGTCCTATGATACTATTTATTCTAACAAGCTTCCCATTGTTATTGAATTAATAAAAAAAAAAAATCCCACAGCATCACAGATCCTTCACCACACTTGACAGTGGGAGCTCTTTTCTGTATAGGCATCCTTCATCTTATATCCAACCCACCTTCAGTGTGTGTTTGCCAGAAAGCTTTATTTTTTTGCCATATCTAACCACAGAAGCCAGTTCCAATCAAAGTTCTAGTAGTATTTAGCATACAAGTGCTTATGCTTGTGGTTTGATGAAAGAAAAGGCTTTCTCCTCTGCATGCCTTTGTTTGCTGGCATATGGGTGGCATCTAATTGTAGATGTAACAATGGAGGCTCAGACAGAAAAGCGTTATGATCCATACGGTATGTGCATCCATTTATTTAATTGACATGAAAGTGGCTTAATATGTCTAGATTTAGAGACTTGATGATCCCAAAATGCTAACATCCAACCAAGATCAATCTCACTGTGTGTGTGTGTAAAGTACTTGCATTTTCTTACAGGCAGGTCCATACAGCTCCAGTCATGGTATAATTCTTACTCATCTTATCTCATTATCTCTAGCCGCTTTATCCTGTTCTACAGGGTCACAGGCAAACTGGAGCCTATCCCAGCTGACTACAGGCAAAAGGCGGGTTACACCCTGGACAAGTCGCCAGGTCATCACAGGGCCGACACAGACAACCATTCACACTCAATTTAGAGTCACCAGTTAACCTAACCTGCATGTCTTTGGACTGTGGGGGAAACCGGAGCACCTGGAGGAAACCCACGAGGACAACATGCAAACTCCACACAGAAAGGCCCTCACCGGCCACGGGGCTCAAACCCAGACCTTCTTACTGCGAGGCAACGGCACTAACCACTACACCACCGTGCCGCCCCAGCCATTCGTATATTCAAAAAATTACATAATACAGTCTGAGTATTTATAACAATAAAACAAAGTCATGGATTGACAGTTTATAGGGTGCTAAACACTCAGGTGAAGTTAAAAGAAATTCCCATGTACACTTTGTTATTGCTGATTCCTATTTTAATAAGTGTTGTGGTATATTCAAATGTATCAACAGGAGAAAAATACTTGCTTAAGCTTGGCACATATTTTCCACCCAAACCCACAGTTACACTTTAATACCAGTACTTGGTTCAGTTAAAAAAAAAAATGCTACTGCATAGTTTAACAAGCTGATATTGAGGGTAGACCTGCATCTCTCCATAGTCTGCAGTGATTTACAATCAGATGTGTTTATGTATTCCACTCCGTAAACAACAACACTAAATAAACTGCTACATGCTGTTATACCACTACAGTGGAGTGCCAGTTCAATAGGATGAAGCCTGGTAACACATGAATTTGACCACTGAAATTTCATAAATATTTATTTAATATCAATGAACAATACGAACTACAGCAGTGATCTACAGCACTTGCTCAAATAATAATAATAGATTTGTTTGAGGCCACATCTGAAACACAACCATTTACAAGTAGTACTTGGCATTAAAAACAATGGCAATACAATTTTTAAGACACTTGGTGTTTTTTTTTCTCTTTTGTTTCATTTTTTGTGATTTAATTTCAATATCAGCAACAGTTTCAGCGACAGTCTAAACAGTTAATATTGATTCAAATACAAAAACCACTGCGAAAACAACAAGGCTTGAGCAAACAGAGGGACAGGAGGCAAAGAGAGCAAAATTATAAAATAATAATAATAATAATAACTCCCATCAGTCACCAGCACCACACACTCCTTTTAACAGGTGATTAATAAAAACTGCAGTGCAACAATAATACACTGAAAATCTGAATTTGCAAAAATAGTCCCACAGTTTTGCTTTTCAATCAGGCTGCTACTAGTGTTGGATAGTGGTTGTTGAAGCATATACAGAGTCAGAAAAAAATTTAGTTTGAGAGGATATCCATTTAGCGTAACATGATGCCATATCTGTCTTTCCCAATCTTATATGCCAATATTTTCAACTCCTATCTCCATGTGTGAGATAAATATATAAGGTTACTATTTCACTATTGGTTACTTTACTCCCTCTCTGGCCTATTAAATTAGAAGTTAATCTGCAGTCTGTATTCAAACCCTTAGCTGATATTTATATTAATTTTTCCCTTCTATGTAAACTGTCTTGTGAAGGTATCAAATCCTAATTCTAATGGTTCAGTACAAAATCCCTTTTTATTTTGTAATATGATTTAAGGGAGGCATGCAGGTGTTCGGGAGCCCTTTAATCCAGAGGCAAAAACATTTTTTTTAAGAGTGCACTTACACAGAATTACATGAGGCATCAAGAGCCGAGGCGCATGTGCTAATGAAACGAAGCTTGTTGTATCCGCTTAATGAAGCAGCTATAGGTAGTGGTTCCTTAGTGTAACTACTTGCCTCATGGGAAATGTAATCCATGTACAGTCTGATTTAATGCAGTTGCTGGGAGTTGTAGGAAAATGGCACTTGTGGGAGACTTCTGCCCTGTTTGCCAAAAGTGTGCAGGTCAAGATTCTTGAGCTTGGGTGTCGCATAATATTGAACTTACCAAAATTATTTATTAAAGATTCATCAATAAATATTATTTCAAAAGAATATTTGTTTTTGTGTATATATGTATCTTAATGTGTGCAGCCACAGCCTGAGATGTGTGTGTATATATAATTTATTTTTTTAAACTCAGAAATAATTACAATGTGCAATTGGCAGATCAAATCACAGCATGATTTAAAACAGATAATCTGACTTGGGTGCTCCAGATTTACATTCAGGCTTGATTGCTACACTATGCTTTGGATCATATCTTTTGACCTGGAAATATAAGCTAAGTTTAAAGTAACCTAAAGTTTTCCATGGCTACATTATCATTAAGTGTATCTGATAAAATTCTGTGTTATCAAAACGTGATTAAGGTCCTGGGACTTACTTCAAAAGGGAGGAAAGTCTTTTCAAATTATTATCCCAGAGCTCATCCACGTTTTCTTTCCCTTACAGCATTTTGATATTATGACTGTTACTAAGTTCAGCTTGAGTTTCACTGAACAACACAGACAAACACACACACAAACACACACACACACAAGTGCATTGTAACCTTCATATCACACTGGTTATTGTAAACTCGCTCAGGTGCAAAGCTTTGTGGTTCCATTTCTACATCACATAGTGTAGTTGAGGACAGATACAAAGGTAAATAAAAATTCAAATAACATAAAATGTAAAAAAAAAAAAAAAAAAGAAAGAAATTAAAAAAGAGCGCAGGTGGGGTTGAGGAAGGGCTACAAGAGACACACTACAGGATTGTCATCACTTTAGGTCCAGGATGTCCTCTTCGAAGGATGCAGAGAGCGTTAAAGTGCTGGTCAGGGGTGGGCTGCCCTCATGAGGCTCCGCCTCTGAGCCAGAGGAACAGTGTCGTTGAATGTCAATGTCGCCGTCAACACACTCCAACCCAACTCTGGAGGATTAGACAGATCCTGTTATTAAAAATTCAAAATAGCTCCTTATTTTATACCTACTTATTTTATTTGGTTGACTCCAGCTACTTATGTGAATTCTGATGGTAGCTAGTTTAACAAGAACTAATTTTGGAGTATTTAATCACAACTTTGAAGTTTTTCCACCTAAATGTATTATGGGCTTTTTTTGTGTAGCTTCATGATATATAACCCCGATTTCATTTTCTGGGCGTAGTAATTAAAGCGGGCGGCACGGTGGTGTAGTGGTTAGCGCTGTCGCCTCACAGCAAGAAGGTCCTGGGTTCGAGCCCCGTGGCCGGCGAGGGCCTTTCTGTGTGGAGTTTGCATGTTCTCCCCGTGTCTGCGTGGGTTTCCTCCGGGTGCTCCGGTTTCCCCCACAGTCCAAAGACATGCAGGTTAGGTTAACTGGTGACTCTAAATTGACTGTAGGTGTGAATGTGAGTGTGAATGGTTGTCTGTGTCTATGTGTCAGCCCTGTGATGACCTGGCGACTTGTCCAGGGTGTACCCTGCCTTTCGCCCGTAGTCAGCTGGGATAGGCTCCAGCTTGCCTGCGACCCTGTAGAAGGATAAAGCGGCTAGTAATTAAAGCATGTGGACGTGTTCAGGGGGGGAATACTTTTGCAAGGCACTTGATTTGGGGATGGGGAAATAAGTTTGCATCCCTAGACAACTGTTTATTTTACAGTGTGGAGAGGGAGCATCTGAATGAGATCATCAGCTATTCAGGTCTTTAATGTGCATGTCTATTATTGTACCAAATGAATACACAGCCACATCCAAAATCTGTGTGCGCTTGTCCAGATGACTATGTTAGCTAAATGCACATCAAGGGACATACATCCTTTTTACTGTGATCACACGTCTTGTAATAAATAAACACGGAGCCTCAAAAATAGCTAGTTATTAGGTCTTCCTAGCATAGCTAGCTAAATACTACACAGGCCATAGCAAGTTGGTTGGCATGTTCACCAAAGTATCATTTATTCACCAATATTTAAAGGTGCAGTAGGCAATATTTTTCATTAGTATAAATACGGAGGTGATTATAGGGAATCCCACGTGCTGGTTGGTCAAGAGATTCAGATTATTTCTCGATAATCACCTCGAGCGACTTGGCAAAATGACGGCCAATCGCTTTGTCACTGTAAGTGAGGAAGAATTACAAATTATGAAAGAAAATGCTGCTCCTAAAAGCATTAAAGATGCTATGAAGTTTGGTCTAAAACTATTCAAAGGTAAGGTGGAATTGTGATTTATCTATTTCAAAACAAAGTATTTTATGTGACTCAGCGTAGATAAGTGACACAAGCCTGCATGCTGCTTTTGAAGTTTGAAATAAATGATGTTTTAATACATTTTAAAAAAATAATCACCAGTGTATTTATACTAAAACAATTATCCACCTTGGGCTCAGTGAATATCAGTGAATAATAACCTCAACTTCATCTCGGTTATTATTCACCGATATTCACTTCACCTTCAGTGAATAATTATTAATTACGTACTAGTATAAATAATGTGAATGTAATGTAAAATAAAAAGAAAATACTTTGGAAACCTGCCTTTCAGTCCAGAACATTTGTATTTGAATTAGCTTCTTGTCAGTCATATTACATACACGCCCCAGTGCCCCTTCATAAATCATTATGAGAAGTTGTTGCATGTTTATAGAGTAGTAACCTGGCTTTCAAGCATGTCTGAATGCGTTTGAAAGTGATGTCATGATAATCTTTGCTAATGGTAACTCTAGGTAGTATGTTTACTCTAGAACTACCAAAGTATGTGAGGCAGAGCTTTGTGTACATGAGCAAAAATGGGTAAAACGTGTAAAAAAAAAATCTTCAAATCTTATTTAACCCCCCACTTAACCATTAGAGATCTATTTTTCACAAATCTTGCATAATGTACCTTTAAGAAGAAGCCTTTATTTGTTACATATACACTCAAGCACGGTTTCTCATCTGCATTTAACCCATCTGAAGCAGTGAACATACGCATATGCACGCACAAGTGAGCAATGAGTACACACACATACCCAGAGCAGTGGGCAGCTATGCTACAGCACCCGGGAAACAGTTGGGGGTTAGGTGCCTTGCTCAAGGGCACTTCAGCTGTGATACAGAAGGAGGGGTTCATTTACTCAACTCCCATCACATTTTTCCTTCTGGTCCCAGGAATCAAACTGGCGACCCTTTGGGCCCAAGGCTGCTTCTCTAACCTTTTGCCCCCAAGTAACAGAGAAGAGAAGAGAGAAACCTTTATTCGTCACATGCACACTTCAAGCACAGTGAAATTCATCCTCTGCATTTAACCCATCTGAAGCAGTGAACACACACACACCCAGAGTAGTGGGCAGCCACACCAGAGCACCCGGGGAGCAGTCAGGGGTTCGGTACCTTGCTCAAGGGCGCCTCAGCCCAAGGCCGCCCCACGTCAACCTAACTGCATGTCTTTGGATTGTGGGGGAAACCGGAGCAGTCAGGGAGGGAGTTGTTTTGGATTCAGTCATAATCTCAGCTTTGCAACTTACTGTTCAGTGCTTGTGATCCCTGCTGGTCTCCGTTTCTCTTCCTCCTTTGTTTTCCTGCTTGTCTTCCTCTGTTTTGTGGTGCCACTGTCTGATTTACTGCTGGGTTCTTCAGCTAAACCTGAAAGAAGAACAGAGCAAACAGACTACACATACAGAACCACATGCAGCATATATTGCGTATGCATTCCTTTAACACAAGCATTTGACTGCTTTAATATTTAACAAAACAGAAACAAAAATAGGGTGGCACGGTGGTTAGCGCTGTCGCCTCACAGCAAGAAGGTCCGGGTTCGAGCCCCGTGGCCGGCGTGGGCCTTTCTGTGCGGAGTTTGCATGTTCTCCCCTTGTCCGCGTGGGTTTCCTCCGGGTGCTCTGGTTTCCCCCACAGTCCAAAGACATGCAGGTTAGGATAATTGGTGACTCTAAATTGACTATAAGTGTGAATGGTTGTCTGTGTCTATGTGTCTGCCCTGTGATGACCTGGCGACTTGTCCAGGGTGTACCCCGCCTTTCGCCCGTAGTCAGCTGGGATAGGCTCCAGCTTGCCTGCGACCCTGTAGAACAGGATAAAGCAGCTAGAGATAATGAGATGAGATTATGGCACGGTGGTGTAGTGGTTAGCGCTGTTACCTCACAGCAAGAAGGTCTGGGTTCAAGCCCCGTGGATTTAAAAAATAATAATAATAAATAAAATCCTGTCTGTGAACCCAAACCACTAGTATTGCAGATATGTACCAACAGCAACTATAAAAAGAGCCATTTTAACCAGAAAGAAAAAATAAATATCAACCTGGAGCTGCAAAATATATTTGAGTCCATTAAATGCAGGTACAACAGCTTATTGGACTACCAAATCAACCAATCAACATTACTAACAGGTCTAAATGAGCATTCCTTCATATGTTTAACTCTGCTATAGGCTGTTTAAAACAACTTTTGCTCTGCTCTGCTTTCTGCAGGAGTTCTGAAACCGCTCTGTCTTTCCTCCCCAGCCGGATGAGCCAGATTTCCAGCAAATGCAGTGTGCTTGTTGTGAAAAAGCCTTTTCAACATTACATGTTTTGTTGTTTGCTTACTTCTTGCTGCAGTTCAAGCAGACTGATAAACCAGCATTGGTGGTGGTGAAAGCAAATGAATCTGTCCACAAACTATTAAATTATCCGTTTTCCTCTGAGAATTATCTTTCTTTGGATTTTGATTCCATAGCTAGCCTAGGAAAACACCCCCATTCAAGCCAGCACTATTTATTTTGGCGAAATTAAGAGGAAAATGTGCCAGGCTGCAATGTAGCATATGAGACACAGCTGACAAAACGTTAAAAAAAATTACAATCTGGTATAGAGGCTACACATTTTTTAAAATTCAAATGGCCTAAAGGTTAGAGACAGGCTTGTAGTACTCGAGTCCAGGACTCAGATTTGAGTCTGACTTGTGCCCTAATTTTAAGGACTTGTGACTCGACTTGGACTTCAGCACTGATGACTTGGACTTGGACTCCTGCATTAACTGCATTAGGACTCATAAATTGGAAACGAGGACTCTGATTTTTTTCTTTATTTTTTGTAACATGCCATAATAATTTGGCATAAGATATTTATATCTACATTAATTTTTGCGGCGGCACGGTGGTGTAGTGGTTAGCGCTGTCGCCTCACAGCAAGAAGGTCCTGGGTTCGAGCCCCATGGCCGGCGAGGGCCTTTCTGTGCGGAGTTTGCATGTTCTCCCCGTGTCCGCGTGGGTTTCCTCCGGGTGCTCCGGTTTCCCCCACAGTCCAAAGACATGCAGGTTAGGTTAACTGGTGACTCTAAATTGACCGTAGGTGTGAATGTGAGTGTGAATGCTTGTTTGTGTCTGTCAGCCCTGTGATGACCTGGCGACTTGTCCAGGGTGTACCCCGCCTTTCGCCCGTAGTCAGCTGGGATAGGCTCCAGCTTGCCTGCGACCCTGTAGAAGGATAAAGCGGCTAGAGATAATGAGATGAGATGAGATGAGATTAATTTTTGCACTAATTTCGTGCAAGAGTGTCACACCTGCACACCTTGGCTCGTGCATGAGATAGACTCTCGGGCATGATCTGTACAGCGTGTGCGCCAAGCGGACTCTCACACGTGTGCCGTAAATGGCTCGCACCTGCACAGGATTAAGGCACAATCAGTGTGCCTATGTAAAAACTGTGTAAACACACTTACTTTGCAAAGTATTGAGTTGCATTGCTGACACATTACCAAGCCTTATTTCCTTGTTTGATTTCCTGTTTCTTGTCTTTGATTCTGCTGAGTCTACGATAGCCTGTTTGTGCCTTGCTTGACCTATTGCCTGTTTCACTGTTTTACGATTTTGCCTGCTGTTCTGAATTGTTTACCTGTCTTCACTTGTATTAATAAACACTAATAAACACACCTTCTGCACTTACATCCGTCTCCCAACCATCTCTAACAGAATACTTCGCACTCCCTGATAAAGAGAAGCACATTCACCTGTTCATAGGTCATGTTCAGGAACAAACTAATGTTAATGGTGCTAAAACAGCCACCGTCAAATGGTGTGGTTGGAGTCTTGTTCTCGGACTCGACTCAGACTTGAACACTGGGGATTCGAGACTGGACTCGGACTCGAGGTTTAGTGACTCGACTACAACACTGGTTAGGGAAGCAGCTTTGAGGCCAAAAGCTTGCTGGTTTGAATCCCTAGACTAGCAAGAATGGCTGAAGTGCCCATGAGCAAGGCACCCCTGACATACCCCTGGGCTGCTCCGGGTATGTCAGGGTCCTGTTGTACATAGCAAGCATCTGCTAAATGGCATTAATGTAATGTAATTAATGAATAATGTAAGAATGACTTTAGACCCAGAACAATGATAGAAAACATATATTAAAAAAAATAACTGTTATTTACATGGGTAACATGGTGGTGCAGTAGTTAGCACTGCTGCCTCACAATAAACAGGTTCTAGGTTTGAACCTTGTGGCCGACTGGGGCCTGTCTATGTGGAGTTTGTGTGTTCTCCTCGTGCCTGTGTGGGTCTCCTCCACATCCTCTTTTTCCTCCCACAGTCTAAAGACATGCAGATTCGGTTAACTGGCTACTCTAAATTGCCCATAGGTGTGAATGTGAGTGTGAATGGTTGTTCGTCTCTCTGGCTATGTTTACATTAGACCGTATCTGTCTCGTTTTCTTCGCGGATGCACTGTCCATTTACATTAAACTGCCTGGAAACGCCGGGAAACGGGAATCCGCCAGCGTCCACGTATTCAATCCAGATCATGTCAGCTCCAGTGCTGTGTAAACATTCAGAATACGCGGATACGCTGTGCTGAGCTCTAGCTGGCGTCTCATTGGACAACGTCACGGTGACATCCACCTTCCTGATTCGCTGGCGTTGGTCATGTGACGCGACTGCTGAAAAACGGCGCGGACTTCCGCCTTGTATTACCTTTCATTAAAGAGTATAAAAGTATGAAAATACTGCAAATACTGATGCAAATACTGCCCATTGTGTAGTTATGATTGTCTTTAGGCTTGCCATCCTTCCACTTGCAAGTGGTAAGTGATGTGCGCTGGGATCACACACACAGCGGCTCAGTCCCGAAAACACAGCTTGTTCACTTCACTCGCGTGCTCTGTGAGCTGCGCAGGGCCGGAGTGCGCACCCTCCAGAGGGCACTCGCTTTTCAGGGCGGAATGATTTGGAGCGCAGGATGCCTGCGGAGCCGAGCGTATCCGTGTATTGGTATTGCTGTGTGCACGCAAATCGTGTATTGGTGTTGCTGTGTGCACACTAATCGTTTTAAAAACGTTAATCTGATGATCCGCTGATACGGTCTAATGTAAACATGGGCTCTGTTAACCCTGTGATAGATTGGCAACCTGCCCAGGGTGAACCCCGCCTCTTGCCCGAAGTCAGCTGGGATTGGCTCCAGCTTGCCCGGCGACGGATAAACGGTACAGATGGATGTTATTCATTTCCATATGTTTTCTGACAAAGCCACAAGGAGCCACTGGAAAGGGGATAAAGAACTGCGCGCAGCTCAGGAGCTGCGAATTGCTGATCTGTGACTTAGACACACACAAACACACATTCACACAGAGACCTCACCTAGCAGTTCTTTCCTTGTTCGGCTGGCGATCTCTTTGATCTCCATGCGAGACAGTGAGAGAGAGGCTGTTGTCGAGATCACGGAGGTGGGCCCTATTACACCAGGTGCTGCACCCATAAGCATCTTACTGACTAATGGAGATTTAAGTGGCCTCTCTATGCTTCGCCCCACTAGGTTACAGAGTGGGATCTTATAGATGTGTTTGGAGGGAACTTCACCTGGAATAAAAAGAAAACAAAAGAAAGAAAGATTAAGCCAAAGAGACAAAACTATCCGATTACTACAATTCTCACTTCACTGGTACTTCAGCAAAAGTATAAAAAATGTGTTCAAAATTCAGCTGTCAAAAGTAAACAGACATTAGTTCTACATTCCCTTCAAACCTTTACATTGTTAAACAAGCTTTCTATTTTGACAAGCTTTTATCCAGTAATTCCTCTCAAAGTTCTTATTTAATGTAAAAAAGAGAGTCTACTTCTTTAACATTATCCAAACCCTACAGCCTAGCCATAATACAATTTTAAGAAAGCTATAATGTTGATTTAATTTTGTATCTTGTCATGTTTCAGGAAATTCCGACTAGCATGACACCTTATTACCACAAGAGGTCACTATTATCTCAGTCTTTTGGGGAAGTCAAATAACATGTAACATAAAGCCATAAACAAGAGAATTAACCCCACAATTTATGCCACATTCACTGAAAATGAACAGTGCCTTAATGTTGTCATACAGTGACACATCATTAATACTCCTACTTATACTGTATGAGTCAAAGAAATATAAGCATGCAAGTAGAATGGTATGTGTTTATAAACACACTACACAACCCAAGACACACATATAAAACTGTCTTGGTTCATCCTAAAGAGAAAAAAAATGGTCAGGAACAGATCATGACCTGAGTCTTATCCAGACAACTCCAGAATTTCTTATGAACAGAATATAAATTAAGTGTTTAAGAACCTTTAAACTGTATAGTGCGTGTATATATAGTCATTCATCATCATGGGGAGAATTATAGATTATACACATGAAATGAGACAAAGGTGGGATGACATTCCTAAATGAGGTGATGACTATAATAAAGAGCTACACACTAGGAAATGCCCATATTCACTATTAAGGCAATAATTAAGGTAAAATAAATAAATAAATAAATAAATAAATAAAACAAAATAAACCAGCCAGAGCTGAATCTCCTAGGCAAATATTTCTCCAAGGATCATGGATGGAGATTTGTAGAAAGACGATTCTAGGTCATTAAGTAGTCATTGTCTCAGTAACTCTGAATGCTATCCCACCCTGCCAGCAGAGGTCACCATCTCCTGAGCACTGGTCTCGCTCCCTCATTCACCTGGATTATTTTCTGATTCATATATGCACTCAGTAGTTGTGAAGTCTTGCCAAACCAGAAAGACATTTTTTACCAAGAGTACCACTAATTCTGGAGCTGACTGTAGGTTCTGGATGATATATTGGGCATCAAAGTTTTAACAGCTCTGCATTTCTCAAAATTAAATCCATCTATCCACCCATAACCACTTATCCTGTGCAGGGTTGCAGCCTATCCCAGCTGACTATGGGTAAGAGGCAGGGTACACCATGGACAAGTCTCCAGATCATCATAGAGCTAACACATCGAGACAAACAACAATTCACACTCCATTTAGAGCCACCAATTAACCTAACCCAGTCTTTGGACTGTGGGGGAAACCCAAGCAGACACGGGGAGAACATGCAAACTCCACACAGAAAGGCCCCCATCAGCCACTGGACTCAAACCCAGAACCTTCTTGTTATGAGGCGACAGTGCTAACCACTACACCACCATGCCACCTCTCAAAATTCCAAAATAGTGTAATCCACTTTATAGTTTAACAGAGCCTACACTTTAAATGTGCTTTAAATGTACAGAATCAAAATCCTTACGTTGAGAAAGTAGTTTGTGACTATACAGCAAACACACATCATTCTGGATGGCCGAATAGCCTTTTCGTGCTATAAGCATTCAAGAGGTTTAGCAGATTTAAACACATTTAAAAACTTTTTTGCTTTGTCCTGTTGTGTGCCATGACTTTAAAAATCACCGAGATCAGTGATAATTCCAATTCTTCCAATACAAAGTTTCTATTTGATTTTGAAGATTAGACAAAAAAAAGTTATCATGAAGTTTAGGTGCTGAATTTTTTACCAATATTCGATATAGAACCTGAAAATCCCAAGGTCATATGATAATGCTGCCATTCTCTCAACACATGCAAAGGCAAAAAAAAGTCCCTCCTCATGTGAAAAATAAGGATGTCTAAAAATATAAAACATATCAGGACAGGGTCAACACAAAAAAATATATTAAACATTAAGACAAGGGTCAATAATGAAAAAAGCTTGTTTTTTTTTTGTTTTGTTTTGTTTTTTGGCATTCAGTGTTTTAAAACTTTACCACCAATCAATCAAATTTAAATAATCAAAAATAATACACAATAATAATTTGGCCGGAGAGCCAAATGTATCAGACATATGACTATCTACCATTTAATGATATTAGGACTGTTCTACATTTAAGAAATGTTTTCTGTCAGTTAAGTAATTTCAGTTTTGAAACTCAGTAATGTATTGACCCAATTCCTAGGTGAAGACATATGTTGTACATTTTATATATATATATATATATATATATATATATATATATATATATATATATATATATATATATACACACACACACACACAAACACAGTGGCGCTTGAAAGTTTGTGAACCCTTTAGAATTGTCTATATTTCTGCATAAATATGACCTAAAACATCATCAGATTTTCACGTAAGTCCTAAAAGTAGATAAAGAGAAACCAGTTAAACAAATGAGACAAAAATATTATACTTGGTCATTTATTTATTGAGGAAAATGATCCAATATTACATATCTGTGAGTGGCAAAAGTATGTGAACCTCTAGGATTAGCAGTTAATTTGAAGGTGAAATTAGAGTCAGGTGTTTTCAATCAATGGGATGACAATCAGGTGTGAGTGGGCACCCTGTTTTATTTAAAGAACAGGGATCTATCAAAGTCTGATCTTCACAACACATATTTGTGGAAGTGTATCATGGCATGAACAAAGGAGATTTCTGAGGGCCTCAGAAAAAGCGTTGTTGATGCTCATCAGGATGGAAAAGGTTACAAAACCATCTCGAAAAAGTTTGTACTCCACCAATCCACAGTCAGACAGATTGTGTACAAATGGAGGAAATTCAAGACCATTGTTACCCTCCCCAGGAGTGGTTGACCAACAAAGATTACTCCAAGAGCAAGGCATGTAATAGTCGGCGAGGTCACAAAGGACCCCAGGTTAACTTCTAAGCAACTACAGGCCTCTCTCACATTGGCTAATGTTAATGTTCATGAGTCCACCATCAGGCGAACACTGAACAACAATGGTGTGCATGGCAGGGTTGCAAGGAAAAAGCCACTGCTCTCCAAAAAGAACACTGCTGCTCGTCTGTAGTTTGCTAAAGATCACGTGGACAAGCCAGACGGCTATTGGAAAAATGTTTTGTGGACAGATGAAATCAAAATAGAACATTTTGGCTGAAATGAGAAGCGTTATGTTTGGAGAAAGGAAAACAGTGCATTCCAGCATAAGAACCTTATCCCATCTGTGAAACATGGTGGTGGTAGTATCATGGTTTGGGCCTGTTTTGCTGCATCTGGGCCAGGATGGCTTGCCATCATTGATGGAACAATGAATTCTGAATTATACTAGCGAATTCTAAAGGAAAATGTCAGGACATCTGTCCATGAACTGAATCTCAACAGAAGGTGGGTCATGCAGCAAGACAATGACCCTAAACACACAAGTCGTTCTACCAAAGAACGGTTAAAGAAGAATAAATTTAATGTTTTGGAATGGCCAAGTCAAAGTCCTGACCTTAATCCAATCGAAATGTTGTGGAAGGACCTGAAGCGAGCAGTTCGTGTGAGGAAACCCACCAACATCCCACAGCTGAAGCTGTTCTGTACAGAGGAATGGGATAAAATTCCTCCAAGCCGGTGTGCAGGACTGATCAACAGTTACCGGAAATGTTTAGTTGCAGTTATTGCTGCAGAAGTGGGTCACACCAGATACTGAAAGCAAATGTTCACATACTTTTGCCACTGACAGATATGTCATTTTGGATCATTTTCCTCAATAAATAAATGACCAAGTATAATATTTTTGCCTCATTTGTTTAACTGGTTTCTCTTTATCTACTTTTAGGACTTGTGTGAAAATCTGATGATGTTTTAGGTCATATTTATGCAGAAATATAGAAAATTCTAAAGGGTTCACAAACTTTCAAGCACCACTGTATATATAAAGTTTCGTGCCACGGGATTTTTTTACCAGATGCTCTGTTTACAGAATGCATAGAAACAGCATTGAAAAGCATGCAATATTTTGCACCGTTTTTGCTGGCTGATCCAGTAACTATCAGTGAATAATCACCTCAATCACACCCCTACAGGATACATTTACAACTTCCACAACTGAGACAAGTATAGATCTTCCTTCTGCCATAAAATTAGGAGAATGACATTTTGATTTGAAGTGAAAATGCGTCACTCATGTAAGCGCAGTTTTCACGCAACATTCGCTTGGCGGCGCTAATAGTTCACCACGTGCTTTCTTAACCTTCCAAGCAGTATTGTGTGGTCTGTTGCTCAACAAATCTGAGACATTTGCCAATAATTTACAGTAGAGATTGTCTCCTGATGGATTCACAAGGTTCTGTATCATCTGTAGTCAGTGCCTGGAAAATGGACCATTTTGGTTTGCGTGCACATGATTTCATGTCAGATTTACAGTACAGTAACTTCCCTTGGTCCAATTTCACTTTGGTTTGTATTTCCTCTATACGGAGGCTTGGTAGTTTAATGCAGCAGGCATAACTCAAAAGCCATAATCTGAGCATCTGGTATGAAAATCTGGTGGACTGACATATATATATATATATATATATATATATATATATATATATATATATATATATATATATATATACAGGGGGTTATTACATGGTGAGGTAAAGATATGAAATTTATCTTCGAGAAGTTAATATATTTCACAAGTGAGCATAGCGAATGAAAAGATAAACTTCATATCTTCGCACCACCATCTAATATTCTTTTTATCATATAGACGCATCCACAAAAAACAAAACAAAAGTTAATCAAAAGGATTTTAATTTTGAACCCGTTTGCCATTTTGACAACGCACATCTAGTGAGCGGGAAAACACTGGGAGTGACATCATTGGAGTGAAATATTGGGAAATATTATACATACAGTACACTTTTTCGATGGAATAAAAACATGTATTCTATTCCCTTCTAGCGGGTTTCATTCATTTGGTTTGAAAGCATGCAATATTGTTAGTATATCATTTACCCTATGTGTATTACGTCACTCTACCCAATGGAGAATGAACGTTCAATATGGTTTACGATATTGCATGGTTGTCAAGACAACATGATGTCACATGTTGGACAGAGGTGGAAAAACTGGATTGACAGAGTAAAAGTCCTGTTTAGGTTTTCCTACTGCCTGTGCTCTCAACACAGGTGATTTCACCAATTAGCTCATCAACCTGGCTTAGGGGATGTGGTAATTAGGATCAGCTGGTTCATTGAATTGGCTGGAGCAAAAACGTGGCAGGGTTTTTACTTTCTGCACCCGGGTTTTTCCACCTCTGATGTTGGAGACATAAAACTTCCGTGCTAGCGAGTGACCGTGACAGATTGTAAACAAACATGGCCACCAGGTTTGCTGCATTCAGTACAGAAGATTTTGAGAGAATTTTGAAAGGCGCGTTGAATATCCGGAAGGAATGTGTATGTATAATAATAATATTGACTGGCTTTTTTTTCCCATGGTACATCAGATATATTCAATTCAGCTAGCATGATATTGAACACGTACCGTATTCGACTTGTATACCACTCAACACCAGCCAATATTATTTAAATTTGTCAATCGGTTCCGCAATGTATGTTGTATGAAAACTATGAGTTTTTTAAAACGAAGAGATAAACTTCATATCTTCAAGCCAACATGTGATGTTCTTTTTATTATAGAGAAATATTCACAAACAATATCAAAACAATTCATCAATTTCCTCATGAGTGAAGATATTGGAAAATATGTTACTCAATGTCCCAGATGTAGTTTGTATAAGAAATACGAGTGGCATATTTCCCAGTAAAACAATCATGTCTGATTGATTGATTGATTGATTGATTGATTGATTGATTGATTGATTGATTGATTGATTGATTGATACACACAACATATTCCTCTTGTATTTCTGCACCATGGACAAAGAAAAATTTATTGTATTGTATATATAATCTCCCAATAATGTTAACAAATACTGTATGATAAGCAGTAAATGTAGGAGTGTGTTCAAGGATAGATTTTGTCCATGATACAGAGATGTCAGCTGAAGGTGACTGATGAAAGAGAGAGAGAGAGAGAGAGAGAGAGAGAGAGAGAGAGAGAGAAGAGGGGCGTTCACCAAAGTATCCATGGTAACAAAACAATCTGTTAGTCATGCAGTGCCAAATGTGTCCCTCTTTTATCCAGAGGTTACCCTTCCCTGCCACTGAACATCTTAATAATTCTCTCCCTCTTTCCTCTTTCAAACCAAAGACCAGCATCAGACCCAGGTTATTTGACCATCTTCAACCCTTCTTTTGTCAATTCAAACCAAATGAGTCAACACAAGTTCATCCCCAGTCATGACAATTCAGAGTGGATCCGGGTCAAACCCAGGAGTGATGCATAAGTGATGCAGGAGTGATGCACTCACAGGCTGGAAATGGGCAGATATCTCACATCTCACGCACTCTTTCCCCGTCTGCATCATCTGCTCCTGTTCCCGCAGATCAGCACTCCTAGATAGTAAGTATGTGTGTGCTTGTACTTGCTACATATTGAGGACCAGAATATGTTTATGGGTTTTTTTTGTTTGTTTTTTTATCAACAGAGTTAGGACATTTTTGGGAAGTGAGAACATTTTAGTTGGTCCTCACTTCTTCAAAGGGCTGTTTGAGGCTTAAGCCTTAGCTTTAGCGTTCAGGTTAGAATGAGGTTTAGGTTAGAGTAAGGGTTGGGGTTAGACATTTACTATGTCTTGTAAAAGTATTTATTCCCCCTTGGTGTTTGTCCTGTTTTGTCATATTATAAGCTGGAATTAAAATGGATTTTGGGGCAAAGCACCATTTGATTTACACAACATGCCTACCACTTTAAAGGTGCAAATTTTTATTTTATTGTGACACAAACAATAATTAAGATGAAAAAACAGAGATCTGTAGTGTGCATAGGTATGCTCCCCCTTTTCATATGAAACCCCTAAATAAGAGCTGGTCCAACCAATTCACTTCATAAGTCACATAATTAGTTGATTAAGAGCCACCTGTGTGCAATCAAAGTGTCACATGAGGTCTGTATAAATCAACCTGTTCTGGAAGGACCCTGACTCTGAAACACGACTAAGAAAGCAACATGAAAACTAAGGAGCACTCCAAACAGTTCAGAGACAAAGTTGTGGAGAAGTATAGATCAGGGTCGGGTTATAAAAAATATCTTAAACTTTGAATATCCCACGGAGCACCATTAAATCCATCATAGCAAGATGGAAAGAATATGGCACCACTACAAACCTGACAAGAGAAGACCGCCCACCAAAACTCACAGACCAAGCAAAGAGGGCATTAATCAGAGATGCAACAAAGACACCAAAGATAACACTGAAAGAGCTGCAAAGATCCACAGCGGAGATGGGAGTGGTCCATAGGACCACTTTAAGCCGTACACTCCATAGAGTGGTGCTTTATGGAAGAGTGGCCAGAAAAAAGTAATTGCTTAAAGAAAAAAAAAAAGAAAACACATTTGGAGTTTGCCCGACAGCATGTGGCAGACTCCCCAAACACATGGAAGAAGATTCTCTGGTCAAATGAGACTAAAATTAAGCTTTTTGGCCATCATGGGAAACACCATGTGTGGCACAAACCCAACACTTCCCATCACCCTGAGAACACCATTCTTACAGTGAAGCATGGTGGTGGCAGCATCATGCTGTGGGGACGTTTATCATCTGCAGGGAGAGGAAAGCTGGTCAGGACTGAAAGGAGGATGAATGGCACTAAATACAGGGCAATTCTGGAGGAAAATCTGTTCAAGTCAGCCAGAGGTTTGAGACTGGGATGAAGGTTCACATTCCAGCAGGACAATGACCAGAAACATACTGCTAAAGCTATACTGGAGGGGTTTAAAGGGAAACATTTAAGTGTCTTGGAATGGCCTAATCAAAGCCCAAACCTCAATCCAATTGAGAATCTGTGGCATTACTTTAAGGTTTCTGTCCACCAATGCAATCCATCTAACTTGAAGGAGTTGGAGCAGTTTTGCCTTGAGGAATGGGCAAAAATCCCAGTGCTAAGTGGCTGGATGTGCTAAGCTAATAGAGACACACCCCAAGAGACTTGCAGTTGTAATTGCAGCAAAAAAATGGCTCTACTGACTTTTGGGGGTGAATACCTATTCACACTCTAGATTTCTGTTTATTCATCTTAATTATTGTTTGTGTCACAATAAAAAATGATAATAATAATAATTTGC
This sequence comes from Neoarius graeffei, assembly GCF_027579695.1. Taxonomy (NCBI): domain Eukaryota; kingdom Metazoa; phylum Chordata; class Actinopteri; order Siluriformes; family Ariidae; genus Neoarius; species Neoarius graeffei. Next base: position 36,920,356 of record NC_083596.1, read on the forward strand.
GTCTTTAAAATGGTAGGCATGTTGGGTAAGTCAAATGGTGCTAACTCCCCAAAAATCAATTTTAATTCCAGCTTGCAATGTGACAAAACAGGACAAACACCAAGGGGGATGAATGCTTTTGCAAGACACTGTAGTTGTGATGGTTAAGGTAAGGGACTATGAATGCATTATGTCAATGAGTGTCCCCATAAAGATAGAACTACAAGAATGTGTGTGTGTGTGTGTGTGTGTGTGTGTGTGTGTGTGTGTGTGTGTGTGTGTGTGTGAGAGAGATAGTGAGGCATTATGGGTAACATAGGCAAAAGCCGGAGTCCCTTTAGTACCTTCAGAATCTTTAGACATGTAGAGGGAAAGCTTGGTGCCGTAGGGGATCCGAATACAATCTGGACCAGGGGACGGAAAAAAGCATTACACCAACCCAACTCACACACATTACTCAAACTGAGAAAGAACAAAAGACACCCATTAACACACAAACATACACTCATCACCACAATGTTGACATGGGTACATAAATAATATACTGTTCAATATGTGAAAACATTCACGACAAACTTACAAACATGAGAATCCATATATAAATATGTTCATGATTTAGTCGACAGTAGAAAATAAATTAAATGAGACATACCATCTCCAAGGGGTGAGGGGAAAACGGGCATCTCATAGCCTGTTGGAGTTTGAGGAGAACTCTGGGAACTGGTGTCTCTGGAGCTACAGTTGGAGGCAGAGTTTACTGGAGCTGATGATATGAAGTAAATGTCAGACTAGAGGGGCAAAACAAGAAAGAGAAAAGTCATCAATAGAACAGAATATAAGAATACAGACATTTGATTAGCTATTGATTATTGTCTATGTACATCAATTATTTTAGCTAGGCTGATGCAAAACAAACATTGCAACCACTTTATTGATTTGCGCTGTGTGAAGGGTTCTGATCACTCTGCAAACTAACATGCATGTACGGGCCACATACAGGGAATTGTTTATTCTTGAACTGTTGATCGTACATGATCGTTCATGAGACTTAGCCATGAAAACTTGTGGGGTTTTGAAATTGGTTTATTTTTGTTCTTCCTTCAGTCTCAGTGTATGTGCCATAGTCAGTACAGTGAGCAAAGATTATTTAAAAAAAAGAACAATGCAAAGAACTTCTTCACACAGTTTAAAAGGAACAAATAAAAATTGGGGGAAAAAAGATTATATAATGATAATCATAGCGACATCCATGATGCAGTTTATGGGTACACTAGTAAATTCTGGATTGATAAACAAAAATGCAATCCATATTTTTTTTTATTTACTCTACATGTTAGTTTTTAAAATTAGACAACATATTTTGCATACCATATAGTCCATTACTATTAAACTCACCCTAGATGCAATCAGATGAAGCTCTGGGACCACAGCAGTGTAAACCAGGTTTCCATTGACTACCAGTCGGATCTCTATGGAGTCAGTGGTGAAGGCCAGAATGTATGGGAATGCACACACTGTAACACAAAAAGTGACGTGATAAAAAGCTCACCAAATCACTCTGATAACACATACATAAGGAAAGAAGCGACTTTGCAGTCTGACTGACGCAGCTTAGTCTCTTTAATATTTTGCCATTATATTACTTCACATGACATAAAGCACAAAATGCTAAAAGATATCAAAACAGTAGTCTGTATTATACAATATCTGACACTCAAACAAATCTATGTACTTCCTTTTTCTTTGAGAAATAGAACATCTTAACTTTGTGTTCTTATAAAAAGCAGCAGTGCTTTTAGTTAGTTATTAAAATGAATGATAAATAAAACTGAGTATAGAGGAATCACAAGACAACAGATACACTGAATATATCAAAGTTTTGCCAAGCCTCCTTCATAATCACTAGACATGTACATAAAAAGCCTAAATACACCTTCTTCACCCTGGTAAAATGGAAAAAAAACTGCAATAAAATTCAGTCACTTACCAATACCATTAGGCATTTGATTCCAGCTGAAGTGAAAGTCAGAAGAGTTTGGCTGAATCATGGGTGTGGCCCCATTAAATGGACACACCTTCTTATAGGCGCAGAGATCTACAAGCAAATAATTAGCAGGTATCAGAAAGGATGTTATAGCCTCAAAATAAATATACAAAAGCAAACTCTAGCAGCTTGCTTTCAAATGTAGTACAACATAACATAAAAGCAAGAGACAATTTAAAAATGAAACTACTAAGACCAGTAAGATGATAAATGAACAAGAAGATGCCAAGTGTTGAAATAAAGATCTAATAGTCTAATATGTTGCCAATACGTTGCTGCATGAATAGCCTTCGTTATAAATATAGATATTTAGGCACTGCCTAAAAGCGGAGCTCCTGATGAGTGTATGAGCTAAATATTTGCAAGGGCACAAAACTGACCTGAATAAAATAATAATATTATAGCATATGAGCCATCGGCTTGTGCAGTGTAGTGTATTTCACATCAGTAAATTGCTGCATTGTCTTGTGACAGTGATACCAATAATGAGATACGCATCACAGTTACAAATACATATTTATTCCTTTCTTTAGCACCACATGCCATGCGCCAGAAATAACACCACGACATTTATTATGGTGTAACTCTGCTGGGTGCGTGGTGGACAGCAGTGAAACAGCACTTTCACTTTACAGCATTACTATATAGTTACCATTCAATATCAAACATGTGTTGTGAAGATCAGACTTTGATAGATCCTTGTTCATAAAATAAAACAGGGTGCCCACTCACACCTGATTGTCATCCCATTGATTGAAAACACCTGACTCTAATTTCACTTTCAAATTAACTACTAATCCTAGAGGTTCACATACTTTTGCCACTCACAGATATGTAATATTGGATCATTTTCCTCAATAAATAAATGACCAAGTATAATATTTTTGTCTCATTTATTTAACTGGGTTCTCTTTATCTACTTTTAGGACTTGTGTGAAAATCTGATGATGTTTTCGGTCATATTTATGCAGAAATATAGAAAATTCTAAAGAGTTCACAAACTTTCAAGCACCACTGTATGTTGCCTTGCACTTACAGGGTTCCCTGTGGTGGTATAAGTATGTCATTCATACATTAGTTTGTACATATGGACGTTATATGGTCAAAGCCATAAAAAAATCAAGCTGATGCATTACCATATTCTCTTAAGTATGGGGCTCTGTTCTGTGTATCATATCAATCACTGAAATTTTTGGTTTAATTTAGTATATATGGCTTTCACCCTCATATAAGGCAAATAAGTTTTTCAATTGTTAGGAAACACAATTTCATTTAAATTGTAACACGTATGTATTTGCACTGAAGAAACTATTTTCATAACAAATAAGTGATACTGTTAACTGGTTAAGTAGTATGATCCTTATGTGCTACACATTTTCATCACTAGTCTTTTCAGCAAGTAAATTTTTAATAAACTTTTTTAATGAATTTTTAATAAAGCCACATAATCTTGTTTGAAGACTGTGTTATTATTGTGATAAATGATCATGGCAGTGGACTGAGATTTTTACAGACACTGACTGTTATAGCAGAGCAGTAACCCAGCCTCGCCGTCTTCATAGACGTCTATAGCCGTCACAAAATTTACCTGCAAACACACACATCAACAATCAGCTGTGTGCCAGTTGACATGCTGTGCATGTGTATGTTTATATGCGTGAGTTACTGACCCGGTTGGAGTCCACATGGTGCAGTCTGTAGGCGTCCCCTGTGCTCTCATTGATCAGGTCAAACTGGTGTTTGTATGCCACACAAATCATGTGATCATTCTCTCCTGTCGGCCCATCGACCAGTGCCATGACAACTGGAGAATCACACAAGCAGATCTCCTGTGTGACACACAGACAGGGAACAAGGACAATGGTTTCCTAAAATTCCTGCACAGTGTATTGTATTTTGTTCAGCTTTGTCAAACACAAGCAGAAGTTGCTAACAGATTTGCTAACAGAAGTTGATGTTTAATTTTAACTTCATGAAAGCATTTCTAAATAATGATACAAAACACATGTAAGATCTTACTACCTGAGTCAACATCACGTATTAGTTCTCACTTTGACAGCAGTTAACAGTTACTCGTGAACTGCTTACGCATTTCTTTAGTTCTGTTTCCTTCTTCCATGACACCACTTCCTGCAAGTATTCACATTCCCCAATGTCTAGCAAGCAAATGAATAGCCAGACTGAGTACTTCTACCTCGCCATACCACACACTATCAAGAGTGAGCCTGCTATGTTAGCTGGATTCCACTAACATGCAATATTGGGGCCATAACTGGATTTCCCTTCCAGGCCTTTGGCAATCTATTGCTTGAGTTGAGGTGGTTCTCCACTGGCATACACTGTTCTCAGTTTAGCCTATGAAACTAGCTAGACTTCCACTAACACGCAGCTCTAGAGTTGGATCCCCTTCCACTTAACACTCCCCTTGTTTTTTCATGATACGCCATGCAGCCAGTGCTTGAATCATCCAATTCTGTAAATGAATCAAAAGGATTCCTTGCTATTCAGAGCCAGTGCAACCTGGCAAGAACTCAAAAAACTTCCAGGGAAGGATGACTGTATGGAAGTGGTATTTAATGGAAATGATTGGCCTTATGTTCTTGACTTCTTTGGAAGGTCTAAGCATGTTTGTCCAAGCACGCAAAAAGGTCATTTTTACCTCTCCTTGTGGGCATCTGGTGGTCATAGAACCACAGAAGTGCTCGTGCTTCCAAAGGTTGAAAAAAAATGCATGGAAAAGAATTTAAGCATATTTTATTAGTGTACATTGTCATCTTCTCCTACCCGGATGTACTGGAACTCCTCAACTGGAGAATCACTCGTTCCCATGCTTGTGCTGACACAGCTGAGGCAGTCGACTCGAGGGTGTTTCCTTGTTATAAGGAGGAGCTTGTTCCTAATTGCTGCCACAATGCGTAGCTCCACTCCATGGTGAGTGTTTATAGAATACAGATGGCAGCCTAAAGCAACAGAACCAAAACAAATCAAGAAGAAAAATGGTCCTTTGTTTATGCTTTTCCAACAGAAAAGCACCACTCTTTTAGAATTAATGCCATAACTGCACTGGTCATTTGAAAATAGCTTCCAGATTTCCCATCTTATAAAACACATGGGTGGTGATGACAAATACAAGTGTCCATAATAATAATAATAATAATAATAATAATAATAATGTTCATCATCAATTCTGTGAATACTGTAAATGCAGACTGCGAACTGATGCTAATTCTACAATTCTACATTAACCCAACAGACCCTTGACCTGCAGGATATTTCAACTGAAATACTGTTTTGGATGTTAGTATCCTGGGTGCCTCTGATGCAAACTGAGATAATAAATGACAGAATGAAGCTTTACCACCAAGAACATGATTCAGAAACTGATTCTACAGATTAATAATTTTACATAGTTTAGATATTAGTTTGTATAGATCAAGTCTCTTATACCTTTGGTTTTCTCCAGTTTGTTCTCTCTGCTGTCACATTTGGTGCGCACAAGTTGCCGCTCCTCTATCCCTCTCTTGAGAGCGCTCAGTTTGTACACATAAAGACGGGCATCTTTCCCTGAAATCCAAGTAACAACACGTAAATGACTCATTAATATGGGGAAAGGAAGGGAGGTTATAACATTTTATCTCGCACCAATTTCACATCGTGCTGTTTTTTATGTTAATTCAGTGCGGATTGTAGAAGAAACGCTGCTGTCATGTTTTGAGTCCAACACAGCAAGGCGATAAATCAAGGCACAGCAGTTACTCATTACAGATAGCTGAACTGATTTTCTTCAATTTGTGAAGCAAGTCTGTTGATTATCAGTTAATACTTAATATGCCAACACACTTATTCAGCACTTATTTATGCTTTCTCTATACATGTTGGCTTCTTAAGTAAACGTTTATAATTTATACACACTACTTTGCTTTGTGCTGCTTCCACAGGCATTAAGATGCTCATTAAGACAGAAGATATTATTTCCCACAAAATTATTTGGTTTCTGTGCTCTTCATGACTTTCCTTTATTTCTTTGTATCTGTCACACACAAAAAAAATAACAAAGCCAGCTGATTTTTGTTGTTAGATCTAATTTAATGAGCATGTCTCTTTATCCCAGGTTACTACATCACAAAAACAACATGATGCACATCCTGGGGAAAACTGGAAGTGTTCAGCCATTCATGCACAGGCCCACTAAATATCACAGTGCCCAATGCCAGCCTTGTTAGTTTTGTTTCACTAGTTTGTTTTCACTCAGGAGCAATGTTGAAGGGACGAGCAACATGTGGTTAGTAAAAGTAAAGCTCTGTCCAAATAGATACATCCTTGTAAAGTGCATTTACACATTATTAAAGCATAATTTCTTTGTACATTTGTACATGTATTACTATTTATTACTAATCAGAAAGCAGGCATGGAGTTAGGTTTCGTGGGGTTTTAAATCCATACACATGCATTCACACAAACATGCTTGCATGCGCACACACACCTTTATCAGCCCTCATAATGAGGAGATCCTGAGGTTCAAGTATATGCATCTGTTTGACGGACAGGGTCTTGTCGATCACTTGAACTGGAGGCAGGGATGGAGAGTCTGATTTGCCATAGAAAATAACACATCAAATCGTTAGCACTTAACAAAGGAACAAAAAATAAAATATTAAAAAATAAGGTCAAACTAATAAAAAATATAAAAAATGCATTATATATAAAGCTGTATTACTTTATATTAGAAATGATCCTGTGTTTTGGTTATACTGTATTTCTGAGTATGATATAAACTATTATTATACATACGGGCCACTTTTTCCATGGAATAAAAACATGTATTCTATTCATTTCTAGTGGGTTTACTGATAGCATGCAATATTGTTATAATATTGCTTATCCTACATGTATTAGGCCACTCTCCCCAAAGGAGAATGAGCATGCAATATTGTTATAATATTGCATGTTGTCAAGACAACATGACATCACACATCGGAGCTCATGCGAAGAGCCAATGACAAAACTTTTCTGCTGCACATGCACAGAATAATTTCTTTGTCAGTCAGGAAAGAGAGAAGACGAGGCTAATCAGTGCTACTGTTAGGATTAGCTATGCTATAATTAAACACTAAATAAATGAACTAAAATCTGAAACCGAAGACGCACTGAAAACCCAAAAGGCAACCAAAACTTCATTATAGACTATTTTCTTCACGTATATTTACAAGAGAAAAACATATCAATGGGCATTGAAAAACTGGAAAAGAGACACGTCGGAGATGTAAAACTTCCGCGTTAGCAAGTGACTGTGACAGTTTGTAAACAAACATGGCCGCGAGGTTTGCTTCATTAAAAGCATCAGATTTTGAGAGAATATTGGCTGCCAGGTCGTTCTGTTGTGTGTAGTTGTCGATGTTGATTTTAAAAGTAACTAAGTAAATTACACAGGGAAATTAATCATATTCGGCTTGACTGCGCTAAAATTGGCCTGTGCTAACACTACACCAGCTAGAAGGTAACTGGACTGCCGTGCTAACAGCACTGAGTCCCGGGTAAGCTTGTGTTGGCCTTCGCTAATGCTACTGCTGAATGCTACACCAGCTAGAAGGTAACCGGACTGCTGCACTAACAGCACCAAGTCGTGGGTAAGCTCGTGTTGGCCTTCAAGAATGCTGATATGAAGAGAGTGTGTATGTATAATAATAATAATATTGGCTGGCTTTTATCGTGGTCTATCAGATATATTCTATTCAGCTAGCATGATACTGAACCCGTCTTCGACTCGTTCAGTATCATGCTAGCTGAATGGAATATATCTGAGAGGCCACTCAAAGCAAGCCAATATTATTTCATTATTTATTGTATACTATAATTAATTAGAAATTAAAATATGTAGCCTTTGATCCACCGATACTGATGATATCTTACCTGCACTGGACAGCAATGGATCTGAGGCTAAAAAAAAACAAGAAGCATGATTAATAAAGTAGCTTTGGCATACTGTACACCATACTGATTTATCTATATACATTCTCATGACAGGTTTTACAGAAATTCATATCTTTTTGTTTTGAAAACTATAATGGCATTTTATTTACATTTCCTAACCTAAGTAATAAAAGCAGTTTTTGGTTGATTCAGACTTTAGGACCCTTCTGTAAGTTGTATAAGTTTGTTGTATATAGGGCTGTGTTTGAGAAATACTGTATTACATGTTAATCCTGTCCCTGAACTAACCTTAACGGCTAATAACTCATGGGTCATTCTTATGAATGTTCAAATGTGTTACATGTTACATTTTCAGTATGTGAACCATTGGTGACTGATAATGAGATATTCTTACCCTCTAACAGCATGACCCCAGCTGAGTCAGTGGCTACCAATAACGACTGCCCCCAGGAATCTCCACAGACGATTTCATGTGCAAAGCTACTGCAGAAAGACTGAGACTCCCACGGCTGCAAATCAGATATAAAGCTAGCAACAGTTCTTTAACCTGTTTTTATATTTGTGCTCCAATGCAATAATACTATATGAGAAAATAACACTATAGAGATTGTTTACATTCATACCATTGCACACACACATACCTTCCAGAAGTATGCCATTTGTTAAGGAATATTATGTCTATTTTTTTTATACAATGCCGTCCGGTGGATTGACGCACCTACAGTAAGCTTTCCATTCCTGGTTGTAATCAAATAGATTGTTTCTTCTATCTTAAGTGTGTTTTTATTTGTAGCTAGGCCATTTATACATTAGCCATTTATTTGTAGCTAGGCCATTTATACATGAAGAAGAATAGAAAAAAAAAGATTAATGTGAAATGACTAAGAATAGCAGAATGTTTCACTCACCTCGTGTTTTCTACAGCAACGTTAATGTCCGGTGGAATGACGCATGCGCTGATCTCTATAAGAAAAGGCATGTTCTGTACGGTATGGTAGTCAATTTAATGCCAAAACTATGTACAATTCTTTTAACATTTTTATAGTCAGTTGATGCTTGATAATTTGAGAAAGTCTTTAACACAAAACAGCAGAAACTATGCAAAAGACTGATGAGCACACAACTGGGTTTTTTTCCCCCCACAAATGCTCATTTCAGTTGAAACTTTTATAATTCATGACCACAAACTGGGCAGAGGAATGCCCATTTAAACATATTTAAACGTCACGCTGCGTCATTTCACCGGATGCGTCATTCCACCGGACTTGAGGGTATTGCTAATAACGAACAATTAATTAATAATTATGCTGTACTCAAATTAATGACTATATATGATATTTTAAAGGGCCCATATGATGTAAAACATTTACTTTCAAAACATTTTTGAAATTAAATGGATGAACCCTCCCCAACCTATAGTATCCATATATGGAAACTCTACTGCAATTGTATCTTCACTCATTGTACACAATTTTAGACATAACTTTATGAAAAATGTGAGCATATCAGTCCAGTCTGATCAGCGCAATAAAACATATAAGGATGCAGAAATGCACAATATGGAAACTTTGAAACATATTTGATGTCAGGATGGAATCCTGTGGGAGCAGGTGTTCAGATATGAGGTTCATGGGACAAAAAAGGTCATGTTCAAGAACCTGGGAGTACAATGGGCATTTGTGCAGGGCTTGAGCGACATTACAGTGTTCATTCATCCTTAGTAGGCTTGCTCATTGGAGATAAATTAGGGATAAAATTAGCTCATGTTTAAAGTCTTTAATCTTCTGTAACGCTGCTTGGTAACAATGTCTGTTGTTAAAAGTGCTATACAAATAAACTTGACTAGTAACTGCTTTAATGATTAACATCGCTGTTTTGGGAAACAAATCCAACAAAGTTCATTAAATCAATGACATCATCTATTTATTACAAACTAGTGAACAGAACATGAGTGTTAAAGAAGCACTCACACTCTCATACATTTTCTGTCAGTTCCTCTCACCTCTTTCCTGCAAAGACCAGTGTTAACTAGACTAGTAGGAGCATCCCCTCTGACAATAGTCTTCAACTTCAATGCCTAGGAAGACAACCACAAAAGTACATAAATTGCCATGAAGTTAGTTTAATGAAAGTTTCCACAAGCCTAGTTACCTCCGCCAAGGAGGTTATGTTTTCGGTAGCGTTGGTTTGTTTGTTGGTTTGTCTGTTAGCAACATTATGGAAAAAGTAATGAACGGATTGCTCTGAAATTTTTTCCAGAGGTGTGACTGGGCACAAGTAACAATCCATTAAATTTTGGCGGTGAGCTGGATCACCTTCTGGATCCCGGATTTTTTTAAAGGATTCTTGGCGGAGGTCTGCGCTCTCCGAGTGCTTTTCTAGTTATACTTTGTTTTCTCTCTCTCTCTCTCTCTCTCTCTCTGTATTTCTGCATTGGGGTAGGATTTTGAGTTGTCTAAGGGTGGTTCTCCACTATAGTTGCAAATTGGTGTCACCTCACTTAACAAGTATTCTGAGACCAGGCCTTTAACAGGGTGTCTGTGTTCATATGTCTTCCTACTGATTATAAAAATTGATTGATATTAAATTTTATCCACTCAAATATAATAGTGTTGGTAGAATTTTTCATTGGAAGTACCCAAGGGGGTCCAAAATGCATGTCTCATACATCCCAGAAGGAAAATAAACCCTTGCTGAAAAATATTTATTGGTGTTATTATTTTGTGTCACCCATTTAAATATGATCAATATTGTCCATGCAGCATGAAGAAAAGCACATTTTGAAAATATTTCCAATACTAGTCAGAAATTTTCCCGCCAAGAAATTGATTTTTGGTGTCCCAAGTAATTAAGTCAGTACACTAACAGTACTAACTAGAGACACCTGGGGAAAATGGACAGAACTATTCTAATGAGATGACTGCAGTGCATTGTGGGAATCCCACAAGTTCAAGGGAGGGAAACATTGAATTTCATATTGTGGTAGTTTTCCAGCATTGTTCAGGTTTGTATGGCAATTTTTAACAGAATTTATAATAGCAGTCAATACACTAACACTTCTAGAATGATGTAGGCCCAGCTTTGTCATGAAAACATGTTTGTGCCATGAATGTGAGTTAGAAGACCTTTCAACTAGACTACAATGCACAGGCATCATATACACATCTGCACCCTGGTGACCAGATGATGAACTATTTGTCCATACACTAACAGTCCATACACTAACACCGGGGTCTGTTTGTGTACTGACTATTGTGTTAGTGTATTGACCAATTTGATAGGATGACAGTTTGATGGCTCTCAATCCCTTTTGTCAACCTACTAGTATATAGGCCTATACCTAGTACATGTATCCTACCAGGATATCTTTAAAGGTTTTCTGATTAGGCCTAGTCAATTTCTGAGAGTGTCCCCATCACCAGAAATTCCAAGAACTCTAGGCACATGATGATTCCTACATCTACATGGACCCAACTAGTAAAAAATCACCCAGATTTGGTGTAGTGATTGGGACATTTATCCAGCGCCTGGTGTAGTCATGAATTTGGACATCGTTTGGATTGACTAAAATGTCAAAAGCACGGGCAAATTTAGAAAAGTGAGGAAATGTTAATTAGGCTACTTTATAATTGGTGTCATGAAATGTTGCCTTAGGTTCTTATATGTTTTGTTCCTAATTTTGTTAACACATGGTTAATGTTGTTGCCATTTTTGAGGTTCAAAAATTAAATCTATTACTGTTCTGCTCAAATAATCAACTTCATTGTCTTATTTTTGAACATGTCAGTACACAAACATGCTGTCAGTACACAAACGCTGCACCCTTTTAATACATATATTTATTGTTCTTTTGTGATAAATATACATTTTCAAATAGAATTATTTATAATAAGGCCCAGATTTGTAATTGAGGTCAATTACATTTTGATTTTGGTCAGAGATTATGGATTTATTAGGCATTTCAGAGATCTGTTTGTGTACTGACAGAGACAAGGGCAACCTTGACCTTGAAATGACCTTGACCTTTGACCTTGAATTTTGCCATATCGAGCAATAAGAAGATACTTTGATAAAACTCCAAAATTGGCTACCAGAATTCTGCCTTATGAACTTATCAGTTTGCTCAAGGTCCATATCCCAATTTGCAACTATAGTGGAGAACCACTCCTAAATGATGCAAGATTTGAAACAAGGTATTTGTTTTAAAAAATGCAGGAATGCTTTAAAGGGTACCGGTACAGCATTTAAAAATGATCAATGTCAATAGTACAAGCCCTAATTATAATAATGCACACAAGTGCAGCCACCTGGTTAGCTATCATAAGTAGGTTTAAATGCTTAAAATTCCAAAAGCATGTCAAGCTCTTTGCACATGGGCAACCAATATGGTGCCCAGGATGTGGTGTCAAGTCGTTGGTAGCCAGGTACCATTAGTTAAATGTAGCCAATGTAAACATATTAGCCTAGAGTTAGATGAAAAAGTTATCTTCAAGTCAGTATAGACAGTGGAGAAAGCGGATATCTGTATGAACCTTGGAAAAAAGGACTACCCACACCTGGCAAATGATTTAAGCGGCGAATCATCAGATGATTCTAATGATGTAATCAGTGATGCTTTGCAAATGCAAAGTCAGGAAAGCAGGAAAAAAGGGTTCGGCAGCTATTTCGTGCCGATGTGGAAAGTGTACCAAGCAGAAAACTGACACAGAATGTGTTTGCTGTAAAGAGCATGAACTTTTATGCAATACAATACAGGCAAAGTCATTGAACTGGTTCACAGATAAACCTGGTCTGGATAAATGTATGTCGCACACAAGCCTGCATGGGAAATGCACTACATACAGACCAAGCATGTGAGAGCGCCAGCACCAGATGGAAAACTCACAAATTGGTAAGCAGCCTATTATATATAGAAACTCAGTGTGTGCGTGGGTTTATGTATGTGTGTGTGTCCATACTTGTTAGGACTGGGACTGTTTTGGCCTCTAGAGGCCGCTGTTATTTCCTTTTCTTGTCATGTTTGTTTTGGCCTCTAGAGGCCGCCACTGTTCCTGTGTTTTGTGTTTGTGTTGATTACCTGTTTGTCATCATTATCGTCACCTGTGTTCAATTTATTTCGTGTATAAATACTCCTCTTTTTGTTCCCTAGTCACGGAGTCTTTATGCTATGCTGTCTAGTGCTAGTTTCCTCTGTCCCATGTACCTTGCCTGTGCCCTTGTGTTTTTGATATTTTTTGCTTTCTTTGAACTTTGTACTTTTGGATCTTCTGAGCGTTTTACATTTTTGCCTTTTCCTTTTTTTTGGATTTTGAATTGTTGGATTTTTTATTTTTCCTTTTGTCCTCTCAGCGTTGGATTATACTTTTTGTTTTTTTGCCCTGGATTGTATATAGTGTAAATAAACTGTTTTTTTTTTTATACTCTACTTTCGCCTCACGCCTCTGCACTTGAGTCATTCCCCTGGTGGCCTAGTGGGGGTTTGCTGGATCACTACACCAGCGACCTGGGTTCGATTCCCAGCAAAACCCTAACAGAAAGACTCCGTCATGACCAACTCAGCAGAGGCTGCTTCAACTGTCTACCTGGTCAACCTTCAGGGAATTATGGCAGCTTTGACATGCCTTGGAGCGACCATGGATGAATGCTTGGAAGCTAATGTGAGGCCCTTGCTTGCCACGAGGTACTGCTTCAGCAAATTGGGAAAACCCTGGCACAGCTGACTCCTCTGCCCGCATCTCCTGATCCGGCTCCCGCTCCAGTGCCTCCCGCCACACTGTCTCCTTCACCTTGCGAACCCAGCCTTCCTGCACCACAGAGGTATGATGGCAAGCACGGTGAGTGCTGGGAGTTCCTTACCTAGTGCCAACTCACCTTTGAGCTCCAGCCTACCACCTACAGTATGGATCGCTGCAAGATTGCCTTTGTGATAACCTTGTTAGCTGGTAAGGCACGAGCTTGGGCAACAGCTATCTGGCAGAGACGGGGACCTGAGTGTTCTGATTTTGAACTGTTTACTGAAGAGATGCTTCGGGTCTTCGATCAGGCGGACATCAGTACAGACGCAGCCAGAAAGCTCATGTCCATCCGGCAAGGAGGAAGCGTCGCAGACTACGCCATATCGTTCCGGACGCTCGCAGCAGTCAGCGGATGGAACGAGGCTGCCCTGGTTTCAGCCTTTCACCATGGTTTGTCTGACCCCATCAAAGACGGCCTGGCCTCTATCGGATGCCCAAGTGACCTCGAAACTCTGATCTCACATGCTATTCGTCTTGACAACAGGATTAGAGAACGCCGCCAAGTCCTGAGCCTCCCCGGCCTCACTGCCTCAACATGGAGCCCGTCTACCCCCTCCAGTGACTGTCCAGAGCCCATGCAAGTGGGTCGTACTCGTCTCTCCGCATCTGAGAGGGAGCGCAGAAGGAGGGACAAGTGCTGCATCTACTGTGGCAAGCCTGGTCATTTCCGAGCATCATGTCCCGAGCTCTCAGGAAAAGGACCGCCCCGTCCAGCTGAGGGAGGGTTGTGACGGGGCCTACCATCTCTCCCGAACTCCCTGGCCAAGGAGTCTACCTCCCGGTCTCCATCTCCTGGGGTGAGTCCGTCCACTCTTGTCAAGCCTTGTTAGACTCCGGGGTGGCTGGAAACTTTATGGATGTTCACTTCGCCCAAAGTATCAATGTCCCGACTGCTCCTCTTGAAATCCCGCTGTCTGTGTCTGCCCTCGATGGCCAAGCTTTAGGTGACGGAAGAGTCACCCAAGTTACTTCTCCAGTCTTTCTCCAGTCTCAAGCTCACAAAGAAGAAATATCCCTGCACCTTATTCACTCACCAGAGTTCCCGGTGATTCTAGGCCTTCCTTGGCTTACCCGTCACAACCCTCGTATAGACTGGGTAACAAGCCAGGTTGTGGAATGGGGTCCTGCATGCCATGCCTCTTGTCTGCTCTCTAGCTCTCCTGTGTCTCCTGCCGAGCCTCCTGATCTCACCGAGTTATCTCAAGTTCCCACAGAGTACTGGGACCTCAAAGAAGTCTTTAGCAAAAGCAGGCCGCCATTCTTCCTCCGCACCGTGCCTACGACTGTGCCATCGACTTGCTCCCTGGGACTACCCCTCCTCGAGACAGACTGTTCTCCCTCTCTCAGCCAGAATGCAAGGCCATGGAGGAATACCTCAAGGACACCCTGGTCTCTGGGTTCATTCGACCCTCCACCTCACCTGCTGGTGCCGGCTTCTTCTTTGTTGGCAAGAAGGATGGGGGGCTCCGACCATGTATTGACTACAGGGGCCTGAACAAGATCACTGTGCGCAACCGCTATCCCCTTCCGCTGATGTCCACAGCATTCGACCTGCTCCAAGGTGCCACCGTCTTCACCAAGTTGGACCTACGGAACGCATACCACCTCATCCGTATCCGACAGGGAGACAAGTGGAAGACTGCCTTTAACACCCCGTCAGGGCACTACGAGTACCAGGTGATGCCCTTCGGACTCACCAATGCACCAGCTGTTTTTCAGGCCCTAATCAACGACGTCTTGAGGGACATGATTAACCAGTATGTTTTTGTCTACCTCGACGACATCTTGGTATTTTCCAAGACCTTGCAGGAGCACCGCCACCATGTTCGCCAGGTTCTCCAGAGGCTGCTATGGAACAATCTGTTTGCGAAGGCCCAGAAATGTGAGTTTCATGTCCCCGAGGTCTCCTTCCTGGGATTTATTGTTTGGATGGGACAACTGCAAATGGACCCAGCCAAGACCCTGGCCGTCCGGGACTGGCCCACTCCCAAGTCCGTCAAGGAGGTGCAGCGGTTCTTAGGATTCGCTAACTTTTACCGCAAGTTCGTCAGGAATTTCAGTTCCGTAGCAGCACCCATGTCAGATCTCACCAAAGGGACTGGTGGATCTTATGTCTGGTCTCCTCAGGCGGAAAAGGCATTTAAAGACCTTAAGCACCGCTTCTGCACGGCACCCATTCTGGTCCTCCCGGACACCTCCCAAACATTCATCGTGGAGGTGGACGCCTCGGACAGTGGTGTCGGCGCGGTGCTCTCTCAATGTTCGGAAGGAAAGTTGCACCCCTGCGCATACTTCTCCCACCGCCTGAGCCCTGCGGAGTCCCGGTACGATGTGGGGGATCGAGAACTGCTAGTGGTCAAACTGGCCCTTGAGGAGTGGAGGCACTGGCTGGAGGGAGCGCAACATCCATTCCTGGTTTGGATGGACCACAAGAACCTGGAGTACCTCCAGCAAGCCAAGAGACTGAACCCACGACAGGCTAGGTGGGCCCTGTTTTTCAGTCGTTTTGACTTCACCCTATCGTACTGCCCCGGCTCCAAGAACACCAAACCTGAACACACTGTCCAGGCTGTTCTCTGCCACTAACAGGGAGAGTGAAGTCGGGCCTATTATCCCTGTGTCCCGGATTGTGGCCCCTGTCCGCTGGGGTGTCGAGGAGGTCGTGCGATGAGCTCAACGCCAGGACCCCGGTCCTGGGACGGGGCCACTGGGCCTCTTGTACGTCCCTCGTCAAGCCCAGGCCAAGGTTCTCCAGTGGGGTCATTTGTCCCCTCCCACCGCCCACCCGGGAGCTCGGAGGACCCTGGACTTCTTGAAAAGACGCTTCTGGTGGCCAAGCATGGAGAAGGAGGTGAGGTCATTCATCCTGTCCTGCGAAGTGTGCACCAGAAGCAAGAATCCACGACAGCATCCCCAGGGCCTCCTGCACCCTCTGCCTATTCCCTGGCGTCCCTGGTCTTATGTGGCGGTCGACTTTATCACGGGCCTTCCAGACTCACAAGGTAACACTGTCATTTTGGTAATAGTCGACAGATTCTCTAAGGCCTGCTGCTTCATACCACTGTACAAACTCCCTTCTGCTCTTGAAACAGCCAAACTCATTTTCACTCATGTCTTCCGAGTCTTTGGTCTCCCGCAGGACATCGTCTCAGACCGGGGGCCCCAGTTCTCCTCCTGAGTGTGGCACGGGTTCTGCAAGTTTATTGGAGCCACTGCCAGCCTCTCCTCTGGGTTCCACCAGTCCAATGGCCAGACGGAGAGGCTCAACCAGGACCTGGAAACCACCCTGCGAGGCCTGGCGATGGATAACCCGACTACATGGAGCACCTGGCTGCCATGGGCAGAGTACGCTCACAACACCCTGCAGTCATCGGCCACCAGGTTATCACCGTTCCAGTGCCAGTTCGGGTTCCAGCCAGCCACCTCTGTTTCCGGACCAGGAGGAGGACGCTGGGGTGCCCTCGGTCAATCAGTACATGAGACGGTGTCGCAAGACCTGGAACAAGGTCAGGAGGACCCTCATCCAGACTTCCAGGTCCAACCAGATTCAGGCCAAACGCCATAGAAGGCCTGCCCACGTTTTCCGCCCAGGGCAGTGGGTTTGGCTGTCCACCAAGGACCTTCCACTGCAGGTGGAGAACCGCAAGTTTGCTCCTCGCTACATTGGCCCCTTCAAAGTTGTGCGCAGAGTGAACCCTGTCTCCTACCGGCTCCAGTTACCACAAACTCTTAGGATCAACCCTACATTCCATGTTTCCCTGTTGCGGCCCATACTGTCGTCCACGTATGCCCCTGCCCCTAGGAATCCCCCGCCCCCCCCGCATCTTCCAGGGTCAGACTGTGTTCACTGTGCGCCATCTGCTGGACTCCCGCTGGGTCCGTGGCGGGCTTCAATATCTGGTGGACTGGGAGGGCTATGGCCCTGAGGAACACTGTTGGGTCCCCACCCGGGACATTTTAGATAAGGAACTTTGTCGGGACTTCCATTCGGCCCATCCGGATCGCCCTGGGAACGTCAGGAGACGCTCCTGGGGGGTCCTGTTAGGACTGGGACTGTTTTGGCCTCTAGAGGCCGCTGTTATTTCCTTTTCTTGTCATGTTTGTTTTGGCCTCTAGAGGCCGCCAATGTTCCTGTGTTTTGTGTTTGTGTTGATTACCTGTTTGTCTTCATTATCGTCACCTGTGTTCAATTTATTTTGTGTATAAATACTCCTCTGTTTGTTCCCTAGTCACGGAGTCTTTATGCTATGCTGTCTCGTGCTAGTTTCCTCTGTCCCATGTACCTTGCCTGTGCCCTTGTGTTTTTGATATTTTTTGCTTTCTTTGAACTTTGTACTTTTGGATCTTCTGAGCGTTTTGCATTTTTGCCTTTTCCTTTTTTTTGGACTTTGAATTGTTGGATTTTTTATTTTTCCTTTTGTCATCTCAGCGTTGGATTATACTTTTTGTTTTTTTTTTGCCCTGGATTGTATATAGTGTATATAGTGTAAATAAACTGGGTTTTTTTGATACTCTATTTTTGCCTCACGCCTCTACACTTGAGTCATTCCCCTGGTGGCCTAGTGGGGGTTTGCTGGATCATTACACCAGCGACCCGGGTTTGATTCCCAGCAAAACCCTAACAATACTAGCTATGAAGCTTATTTATCTATTGCGTGTGTGAATACAGGTATAGACATGCAATGCGCCACAATAGTTTATATGGTCTAAATATAGGCTAGTGACAGCTCGAAGCCAAGCAGGAATTTATAGCAGCTCCATACTTAAGAGAATATGGTGATGCATCGACCTGAATTTCGATGGCTTTTGCGACATAGGGAACCCGATAAGTGCAAAGCAACATCTCATAAACACCTGACCACCAGACAATGAAATTTGTATCTTTATTTACATAAGAGAGATGGGTTTTATCCAGTGATTACCCCCCCCCCCCCCCCCCCCATCCGTCTTGTTTTTTTTTTTCGGGGGTTTTTTTGGGGGGACCTTTTTTTTTGGGAGCGTTTTTTTTTTTCGCGCCCGCGCTCGTGTCGCCCCCCCCCCCCCCCACGTTGGGCTCTGTATTAGCCAACAGAATGTTAACAGCTTTACATGGTCGTTTAAACATTTCTCGTCGTGTGTTGTACGTCGCGGACACGGCCCATTATAAATTTGCTGTTACCAGAATGGCAATGATCAAGTCGTAATGTATTACTTAAGACTCTGTGTAATGTCATAATAGTGTAGTACTATGGTCGTAAAGTCTTTTTGATGACTAGTACAACGTTCCGCTGGCAGGATTGTGCATATTATGGGGCTACGACAAGTTAGGCACACACACACACTGATGACGTCACCTACGCAACTTTGGTATTGGGCTTCCCCATCCAAAATGTTCACACACACACACCCCCCCCCCCCCCCCCCCCCCCCGCCCGTCTTGTTTTTTTTTTCGAGGGTTTTTTTTGGGGGACCTTTTTTTTGGGGGGGGACTGTTTTTTTTTTTCCGTGCCCGCGCTCGTGCCGCCCCCCCCGTGATGCCGCCCCGGGCAGCTGCCTGGTCGGACCGCCCCCAGGACCGCCCCTGAGTGCCTATATATATATATATATATATATATATATATATATATATATATATATATTAGCTTTGAATGTCTTTACTCTTCTAGTTAATCAGCTTGCATGGTCTGAATCCATTTTACATAAACGGTGTTGGAATATTGTTGGCATAGTATCGGGTTTGAGTCTAATGCAACATGTGTAGCCTGTGTGTAGCCTGTAGATTCTTTTCAAAGCAATCGGGCTCAAAATGGTCCTTGCAAACAACAGAATTTCTACCAAAGGAGGGTGTTTCTAAAGTGTGACCAGTTCCCAAGTTGTGTACCCACTGTTTAGCAAGTTGTTTACATTGCTCAGTTGTTGGCAATGGAACACAGAAAAAATGCTTTCCCTTATTATCATGTTTATTATTTTTGCAACCATAGATTTTGCACGCCACCATTTTTCAACAATGTTTACTCCATCTGGCTCCATCGCGGTGTCAGGAGCAGCGAGCCAATCAAGATACAGGAAACCTATCAACAATTCTACGTCATGCTGACCTTTGATACCACCCACAAAATGGAAATATGGCTGTGCCCTTAAATGGAACTTAAGTGAGCGAGAATACAAAAGAATGTTAAAGCACCGCTTTATGTGACACAGTGAGACAATACAGGGTAGTCAAAATGCATTTGTGCAAAATGTATAATCACAGAGCTCCTTGCACGCGCTTTGCAGATGCAGAGGAGAGCCCCATACTTAAGAGAATATGGTAATGCACCGACCTTATTTTTGATGGCTTTGACAGTATGATGTCTGTACGTATGAAAGAATGTATGTACGAAAGACGAACATGTGCCACCACAGGGAACCTCACCGTAAGTGCAAGGCAACGTATCTCAAGCACTTGATCAGCAGACAACAAAATTTGAATCTTTATTTATATAAGATACTGTGGCAGTGGGGGCGTGGTCAAGCGGGTTTGTGAATGGAAAGCGAGGCCAGGGAAGGTGAGTGACAAAATGGAAGCACCTGCTGTTAATTAATGTGCTGTCTGTGTGTGCTCTGTGTGCAGTGAGAAGGAGGAGATAAAAGGGGAGAGCAGCAGAGTGTGAGGTTCTCTTCCTCTAACTGACATCTGTGCTGTGGCACAGATTGTATTCGTGAAACTGCTGAAAAGCATGTTTTGGTTGATTTTGTGGTTTTGAAATAAAACGAATGTAACTGTAATACCGCCTGACACTGAAACCACTGCTAGATGATCCTCTGCCAGCTCAATGGCCTGATCCAGCAATGCCAGGCAGTGGCACTCGACCCATTCCACCATCTCCCTCGGCAGCCGAGCGATGGATTGCTCCAGCGCCACCGTGTCGATGATTTCCTCGACATCGTGGTTCTCTGCTCTCAGCCACCGCTGGCAGGCGTCCCGCAGCTGCTCGCCGTAGGTAAAAGGTCGGCCGACCTCTTCCAGCGTCAGGTCCCCAAAGCGCTGCTGATGTTGCTCCGGGGAGTGACCGACTCACTGGAGGATCGCGCACTTCAGGTTGGCGTACACCAGCCGGTTCTCTGCGGGCAGTTGCTGGGCGGCGAGTTGTGCTTTGCCGGTCAATAGTGGTAACAAGTGGGCTGCTCGCTTCTCGTCTGGCCACCCCCATGCCTCTGCTTGAAGAGATCCAGAAACGCCTCTGGATCATTGTAAGGCCCCATCTTGGTGAGGGTGATGTGTGGGAATCCCACAGGCTCCATGGCTGGTGTATCTGCAGGGTTAATGAGATGCAGGAGTGCCTGGTGGTCATCCTGTTGTGCCTGCAGCAGTGCCTCAAAGCGCCACTCCTTCTCAGTTCTCATAGCAACCAGCACCTGGTGCTGGTTCTGCTTGGCGTCAGTGAGGGCATGGATCAGCTCACTAAATGGTGAGGACTCCATAGCAACGGCTCTTTTTCCAGCGTCTTTTTCGGCACCAGTGTAAAGATTTTCCCTAACACAAGGGACACTGGAACAGGCAGGCGGTATTACGGTCACGCCCGTTTTATTTCAAAACCACAAAATCAACCAAAACACGCTTTTCAGCAGTTTCACAAATGCAATCTGTGCCACAGCACGGACATCAGTTAGGGGAAGAGAACATCACACTCTGCTGCTCTCCCTTTTTATCTCCTCCTTCTCACTGCACACAAAGCACACACAGACAGCACGTTAATTAGCAACAGGTGCTTCCACTTTGCCATGCACCTTCCCTGGCCTCGCTCTCCATTCACAAACCTGCTTGACCACACCCCCGCTGCCACAGATACATATAAGATAGACGGGTTTTTATCCAGCTGTTATTTTTAATTTGCTTTTTAGAAAATAACATGGAATTATTTATTAACACATTTTACATTAAATAATCGTGACAGTTTCATATAAAACTAGTTAAAAGTTTTATTAGTTCACTACCTCATTGGACAATTGATAGTTTCTGTCACGTAAGGGGACAGATGGATGTAAGTGCAGGAAGAGTTTTATTGAAAGCACGCTAGCAAACAAATCAAAAACGTAGACAAAGACAGAGTTGAATAACAGGTAGTGGTCGAGTGAGGCACAGACAGGATATCAGAGGTAATACAATAATCAGAGTCGAAAAACACAAACTGGGTCAAAACAAGAAAAGCGATACAAAATGCAAGGCTTTCACAAAGTCTGTGTGTTACTGAGAGTCCTTATATACAGTATATGCGCTGTGATTGCACTCTAATCAGGAACAGATGCATGCTATTTAGTCCTAATGGCATGCGCGTGCTTTGCCATCTGTGGCTGCACACTCCTGAGCTCTAATGTGCATGGACGTGACAGATGTAACCAGACAACTGTTTGACATATCAAGTTTGATATTCGATTGTAACTATATAGTAATGCTGTAAAATGAAAGCGCTGGTTCACTGCTGTCCACCAAGCACCCAGCGAGTCACATCATAATAAATGGCATGGTGTTGTTTCTGGCGTATGGCATGTGGTATCAAAGAAAGGAATAAATATGTATATGTAACTACGATGCATATCTCATGATTGGTGTCAGTGTCACAAGACAATGCAGCAATTTATTGACGTGAAATACACTACACTACACAATTCGATGGTTCATATGCTATATTATTATTATTCTACTCAGGTCGATTTTGTGCCCTTGCTAATATTTTGCTCATACACTCATCAGGAGCCGTGATGCACACATTGTTTTTAGTGTGTGTACTTGGTAGATGTTTATGTGTGCGCATTACCTGCCCTATCCGAACAAATTCCGCCTGGCGTGCCTCCTCTTTCTTGCGGGCCGATTTGGGTGATTCAGGCAGCACGTCACTGAAGGAGCGACGGTTTAACATATTCTGTGGAGAAAAGGGAACCTACAGGAGCAGTAACACAAACACACACACACACAGGTCTTAGAGAAAGACCCAGGGGAAAAAAAGCAGAAATCCAGAACAGGGAAGCATAGGCAAGAGGTATCAGAGCAGGCACTGGGTAAGAAATGGTTGTTAGGAAACAGCATTAAATGTTTAGATTATTCAAATTAAAAACCATAAACCTAGGGCCTGGGAAGCAGTGACTAAAGCCTAGGGGTGCAGTACTGTAGGTTTTTATAATTGTTGACATTTTTCAGTTAGAATCAGCCATAATAATATGAAAAAGAGCCATTCATTCATTTTCTATGTCACTTATCCATTGAGGGTTGAGGGTGAGCTGCAGCCAATCCCAGCTGACACTGGACAAGAGGCAGGGTACACACTGGACAGGTCACCAAACAATCATGGGGCTAACACAAAGAAATAGACAGCCATTCACACTCACATTCACACCTATGGACAATTTAGAATAGCTAGTTGACTATATCTACTCTTCACTGATTCCCACTCAAAATTAGCATTGATTATAAAATACTACTATTGAACTATAAAGCCCTGAAGGGTCTTGCGCCATAGTACCTGAGCAAACTTCTGGTCTTTTACGACCCGCCATGCCTACTTATACTAAGGTCACACATAGTTGGTCGATATGTAAGAACCGTGGTTGGGGCTACCGTGGCCATTCTGGCAGACTTTGGAGGTGATCAATTGGCACACATAGCCGGTTGATCACTTCTGGCTGAAATTCTCATCACTTCGCTCCTGTGGAGAACGGCCCCATATAGACAGTCTAAGGCTACGTTTACATTAGACCGTATCTGTCTCGTTTTCTTCGCGGATGCACTGTCCGTTTACATTAAACCGCCTGGAAACGCCGGGAAACGGGAATCCGCCAGCGTCCACGTATTCAATCCAGATCGTGTCAGCTCCAGTGCTGTGTAAACATTCAGAATACGCGGATACGCTGTGCTGAGCTCTAACCGGCGTCTCATTGGACAACATCACTGTGACATCCACCTTCCTGATTCGCTGGCGTTGGTCATGTGACGCGACTGCTGAAAAACGGCGAGGACTTCCGCCTTGTATCACCTTTCATTAAAGAGTATAAAAGTATGAAAATACTGCAAATACTGATGCAAATACTGCCCATTGTGTAGTTATGATTGTCTTTAGGCTTGCCATCCTTCCACTTGCAAGTGGTAAGTGACGTGCGCTGGGATCACACACACAGCGGCTCAGTCCCGAAAACACTGCTAGTGTGCTTCACTCACGCGCTCTGTGAGCTGCGCAGGGCCGGAGTGCGCACCCTCCAGAGGGCACTCGCTGTTCAGGGCGGAGTGATTTGGAGCGCAGGATGCCTGCGGAGCCGAGCGTATCCGTGTATTGGTATTGTTGTGTGCACGCAAATCGTGTATTGGTGTTGCTGTGTGCACACTAATCGTTTTAAAAACGTTAATCTGATGATCCGCTGATATGGTCTAATGTAAACATGGGCTGAAGATACACTTAGAAGATGGCTCTGGACACTTACAGTTTTGCTACAATGGCTTAGGACTACAATTACCATGATAACATTAGGACTGCAGTTGTCATGAACAGTCTTGTACTCAAGTCACCATCAATGAACAGCTGATAACTTCAACAAAACAGACTTCATGTTAAAACTATAATGAATTTCCTGGTTACATGATTGCACTTTGTGACTATATAGGACACAGTTATAGAAGCAAGTTATTCATAATCACACTATCTGTTATTGCACAAATGAGGATGGGTTCCCGTTTGAGTCTGGTTCCTCTCAAGGTTTCTTCCTCATGTCATTTCAGGGAGCTTTTCCTTGCCACCGTCGCCTCAAACTTCCACATTAGGGATACATTTATTAGTTCATATGTTTAAAATCTTTATTTTCTGTAAAGCTGCTTTGCGACAATGTCTACTGTTAAAAGTGCTTTACAAATAAATTGATTTGGCTTGACTAATCCACATGTCTCTGGACTGGGGCAGGAAACCGGAATACCCAGAGGAAACCTACATAGGCACGAGGAGAATATGCAAACTCCACACAGAAAGGCCCCAATTGGCCAGCAGGCTCAAACGTAGAACCTGTTTGCTGTGAGGTGACAGTGTTAATACTGTACCACCGGGCTGCCCAAGGCATTAAATATATCCATCCTTCCATTATCTATAAGACTTATCCACCAGGGTCAAAGGGGAAGCCAGAGCCAATCCCAACTGGCTTTGGGCAAGAGGTGGGGTATAGATCACCAATCTATTGCAGGGCTAACAAAGAGACAACCATCTACACTCATATTCACACTTATGGGCAATTTAGAGTAGCCTCGATGTACAACCCCGATTCCAAAAAAGTTGGGACAAAGTACAAATTGTAAATAAAAATGGAATGCAATAATTTACAAATCTCAAAAACTGATATTGTATTCACAATAGAACATAGACAACATATCAAATGTCGAAAGTGAGACATTTTGAAATTTCATGCGAAATATTGGCTCATTTGAAATTTCATGACAGCAACACATCTCAAAAAAGTTGGGACAGGGGCAATAAGAGGCTGGAAAAGTTAAAGGTACAAAAAAGGAACAGCTGGAGGACCAAATTGCAACTCATTAGGTCAATTGGCAATAGGTCATTAACATGACTGGGTATAAAAAGAGCATCTTGGAGTGGCAGCGGCTCTCAGAAGTAAAGATGGGAAGAGGATCACCAATCCCCCTAATTCTGCGCCGACAAATAGTGGAGCAATATCAGAAAGGAGTTTGACAGTGTAAAATTGCAAAGAGTTTGAACATATCATCATCTACAGTGCATAATATCATCAAAAGATTCAGAGAATCAGGAAGAATCTCTGTGCATAAGGGTCAAGGCCGGAAAACCATACTGGGTGCCCGTGATCTTCGGGCCCTTAGACGGCACTGCATCACATACAGGCATGCTTCTGTATTGGAAATCACAAAATGGGCTCAGGAATATTTCCAGAGAACATTATCTGTGAACACAATTCACCGTGCCATCTGCCGTTGCCAGCTAAAACTCTATAGTTCAAAGAAGAAGCCGTATCTAAACATGATCCAGAAGCGCAGACGTCTTCTCTGGGCCAAGGCTCATTTAAAATGGACTGTGGCAAAGTGGAAAACTGTTCTGTGGTCAGACGAATCAAAATTTGAAGTTCTTTATGGAAATCAGGGACGCCATGTCATTCGGACTAAAGAGGAGAAGGACGACCCAAGTTGTTATCAGCGCTCAGTTCAGAAGCCTGCATCTCTGATGGTATGGGGTTGCATTAGTGCGTGTGGCATGGGCAGCTTACACATCTGGAAAGACACCATCAATGCTGAAAGGTATATCCAGGTTCTAGAGCAACATATGCTCCCATCCAGACGACGTCTCTTTCAGGGAAGACCTTGCATTTTCCAACATGACAATGCCAAACCACATACTGCATCAATTACAACATCATGGCTGCGTAGAAGAAGGGTCCGGGTACTGAACTGGCCAGCCTGCAGTCCAGATCTTTCACCCATAGAAAACATTTGGCGCATCATAAAACGGAAGATACGACAAAAAAGACCTAAGACAGTTGAGCAACTAGAATCCTACATTAGACAAGAATGGGTTAACATTCCTATCCCTAAACTTGAGCAACTTGTCTTCTCAGTCCCCAGACGTTTACAGACTGTTGTAAAGAGAAAAGGGGATGTCTCACAGTGGTAAACATGGCCTTGTCCCAACTTTTTTGAGATGTGTTGTTGTCATGAAATTTAAAATCACCTAATTTTTCTCTTTAAATGATACATTTTCTCAGTTTAAACATTTTCTCAGTTTAAACATTTTATATGTTATCTATGTTCTATTCTGAATAAAATATGGAATTTTGAAACTTCCACATCATTGCATTCTGTTTTTATTTACAATTTGTACTCTGTCCCAACTTTTTTGGAATCGGGGTTGTAATCCAAATGTCTTCAGACTGTTGGAGAAAACCACAGCACCTGAAGAAAACCCATGCAGGCACAGGGAGAACATGAAAACTCCACAGAGAAAGGCCCCAATCGGCCAGGAGGTTTGAACCCAGAACCTTCTTGCTGTGAGGTGGCAGTGCTAACCACTGCACTACCACAAATATCCTTTATCTAAATAGCTGCATCTGCACAAGGAAGAAATATGTGATGGTGGAAAGTTAGGCCTTTGGGTAGCAACTGATAAAACAAAATGACTATCCAGTTATATCTCATCTCATCTCATTATCTCTAGCCGCTTTATCCTTCTACAGGGTCGCAGGCAAGCTGGAGCCTATCCCAGCTGACTACGGGCGAAAGGCGGGGTACACCCTGGACAAGTCGCCAGGTCATCACAGGGCTGACACATAGACACAGACAACCATTCACACTCACATTCACACCTACGGTCAATTTAGAGTCACCAGTTAACCTAACCTGCATGTCTTTGGACTGTGGGGGAAACCGGAGCACCCGGAGGAAACCCACGCGGACACGGGGAGAACATGCAAACTCCACACAGAAAGGCCCTCGCCGGCCCCGGGGCTCGAACCCAGGACCTTCTTGCTGTGAGGCGACAGCGCTAACCACTACACCACCGTGCCGCCCATATCCAGTTATATAATAATAATAATAATAATAATAATAATAATAGACTAAAATTGGTGATTCTCATTTTTCCACAAGTTACTGTATATATTAATTTAATTATTATTTAACTTAGGGGTTTTCAAAGTGTGGGAGAGTCAGCCCCCCCTCGGAGAGCAAATAAACAACAGTGCCCCCCCTACAATTTTTGTTGTTGCTATACTTAATGTTCCATTCGTATTTTTAAAAAATGGTTGTTGTACAAATTATTTTTTTCTTTTTCACATTTTAAACATCTGTGCTTTTTAAAACATCTTGTTTTACACATTTTAAACATCCCATAGCATCGTTAGCTAGCATCTCTTGGCAGACAACACACTGTGGCAGTGTAGCATCTTCAGATCCAGTCCATGAAAATCCAAACTTTAAATAATCGTGGTCATACTTCCTTCGTTTTTCAGTCCCCCAGGATTCCGCGGGCCTTTTTTGTGATTGTTGCGGGCTAAAATGTCTGATGTTGCGGGGGGTTTTCCAAAAAAATTGCGATGAAAGTTGCGGTGTTTTTTAGGTTTTTGTTGCGATTACATTGCGGGAGGAAGTGAAAGTTGTGAGATATTGTTGCGATTTTCTCTTTTTGTGATTAAAATTGAGTGATATGTTAAATATTAAGTTATAACTGAAAAACTATTGATTAAAAAAACAAAGAGAAATGGTCCTATAAACAACTTTACCAATATAAAAGATTACCAGGACTACAAAAATGCAGAAAAATAGGCTTTACTTATCCAAATGCACCTGTTGGTTCAAAAGTTAAAGTCCAGAGAACCTCACAGCACAACATGAAGTTACCTTAAAATATAATATAAATGCCTCAGCTTTCATGTAAGAAAAAAAACTATTAATACTAGTACTGTGTGCAGGCAGTCTCTCCTGAAGACTAAATTAAACAATAATTATAAACTAATAAAATAAATGGCTCAGGCTTCATAGAAGAAAAAAACAATTTGAACAGAATCTCACAGTATGATGCTGAAGCTGCCTAAACAATGGAAAATAAAATACCATTTTGGCAAAAATGTTGGCATCCATTAATTTCTTGTATTAAGTAAAAAAAAAATAAAGTGCACAGTCCTTCAGTGTAAACATAACACACTTTCAGTGTTGCCAGATACTGCTGACGTTTTCCAGTCCAAAATATGTTCAAAACCCGCCAAAATGCACTTGAAATCGCACAATCTGGCAACACGACGCGCATGCTGCTTCTCTTGAACACACGGAAGTAAGGCGGAAGGTAGTTTGTCGACGTCACCTCAAGACGACGCCAACGATTGGTCAAATTTGCGGGAAAGTTGCGGTGATTGGATATAATTGCAACACTGCCCTGAATTTGCGGGGATTGGTTGAATTTGCGCTGAAGTTGCAAATCGCAACATCCTGGAGGCTCTGTTTTTTTGCTTGGCCCAGACTTTGTCTCCTCACTCACTGTAGCTTTAGGTACTAAAAACCGATCCATTTTGTCTCTCACGTTGCGCCCCCCCCCCGAAGAACTCTGGCGCCCCCCAGGGGGGGTGCGCCCCACACTTTGAAAAGCCCTGATTTAACCAATCTGTATTTTTCACTTAGAATTTGGAGTGTATTAACTACTGTCACATATATGAAGAGAAAAAGTAGAGGAAAATTAAGGTGAGAGCACGATTAAGCAGTGAAAGATGACAAAGGAAAGGTGAGAGAAAGGTGAGCTTCTGCAGACGAGGAGCCAAGATAATGAGGAGTTATAAACAACAAAACGAGTCTGCTGTGCCTCAAGAACAGGATGCAGAGAAAAAGTGTTAATTAGTGCATGTACCTTGTGCAGGTCTGGCATGAGGTCTTGATACAGAGATCTAATCAGCATGTCAAGAGTCCGCTGACGTTTCTGAGCAAATGTAGGGGTCTCAAGAGTGGCTTTCTCTCCATTTATTACTGAGAGATTAAAAGTAAGTGTGAGCAAGAGAGAGCCATAAATACTGTGAGACAGACATGACAGACATTACAGGAAACCTCCACCTGAAAAACTAAATATGCTTATATTGAAATATTTGTGATGTGCTTAGTGATTCTGGTGCTAATTTTTAATTATAAATATTTGCTCTCACTTCTACCTTACTAGACAATAATATTGTCCTGCTAACATTCCAAATTCAAACAATACACTGTACATAAAAAATACAAATTAAAAAGAAGAGTGGACCAACATTTGACTAGTAAAAAGTCCCTGAACTCCTGGTGGTCTGTAAATACTGGCGGTGAGGGAAGGGGTGGTCCAAACAACGGCACACTCTCTTCTGAAAAAATCTTCAACCTGCAAAATATTAATATCACATTACAGGCATTTAGCAGATGCTTTTATCCAGAGCATCATACGACATAACCAGAGCAGCCTGGGGAGCAGCTGGAGGTTAGGTGCCTTGTTCAAGGGCACTTCAGCCATTCCTGCTGGTCCAGGGAATCGAACCTTTTGGTTCCAAAGCTGCTTCTCTGACCATTAGGCCCTGGTATCCCCCATATTCATTACCTCTGTCAACTTTGTTGGAAGAGATAATGTTTTTGCCTCTGTTTGTCTGTTTGTTTGTTTATCTGTTCCCAATGTAACTCAAAAAGGAGTAAACGGATTTTGATGAAATTTTTAGGAAAGGTGGGCCATGGGTCAAGAAACAATCGAACAGATTTTGATGCAAGTCTGGATATGTGGCTTGGTGAAGGTATACACTATCAAGTACCCTCCTAGTTACACCATGATTTCTCATCCTTGGGGTTGGGAACACCGGTCATCTGTGCTAGCAATCTTAAAGTTCCACACAGATAAACTTTAGTTTTAGATCATTATTTTGTTTTTAAATAATTAAAACTAAAAGCATTACTGCAGTACTACTAAAAGTCATTATATTTTTTCTTAAATGTCATTAGCCTAGGCCCTAGGCTATTTACTTAGTTTGGAGCACCAGTTAAGCCCATTTGAAAGGAGACTGATTGGCCAATATGCACGATAGGTGCATATGTGTGATTTCACAAAGGGTGATTCATGAAAGTGCATTTGTAAAATGTGTTCACTGTGTAAAAGAGAAAGCCATGTATGATCTTTCCCTCTTTGATGTATGACGGTTAAGTGTCATTTCTTACCCTGCATATGCAGGAATATGGTGTGTGTGTGTGTGTGTGTGTGTGTGTGTGTGTGTGTGTTTAATACAACAGCAATGCAATATCCTTTAGTTTTGGTTTTTCAGAGAAACAGGTCATGTCAAAAATGCCACTGATCAAACAACTGTTGATGGCAAATTTTAAATATAACAACTCATACAGAAACATACCTATAGCTGTCATTCTGACTACTGTATCTAACTAAGGCAAAAATATCTGGCAAGTGAGTTAAGGATAACTAAATTACCTTTTTAATGTAGAGGAAACAATACATTTTAACTGCCCTGCTCTAAATATGTCAATTGGTCTAAATTATTATTTTGTGTAAAAGGATACGTGTGAAATGAGAACGGATCATAGAGGGCTTGAAAGATGGTGAGGCATCATCTCCTTCCTGGAATACGATAGTGACGATGTCATTCCCGATATGTCTCTTTCTCTCCACCTAAATGGCCAGAAAGAAAATACATTAATATCAAAATATTTCATTCATTGATTCTATTATGTACATTTAACTAACTAACTAAATAAATAAATAAAGTTTCCAGATGCTTTACCACATGTCTGCCTGACTGCTGCTTATGAACTCTGCACTGTTAAAGCATAGTTAGTCTACACAGTAAGAGACACAGGTTATCTAAATTACTTATTCTAAATTATAAGCACAAGTTAATTATCTCAGGAGAAACACTGGTGGTAAGCCCTTAATTTCAATGCAGCAAATTTACAAAAACAGAAGAAATACACAAAAATACAAATCTAAAAACCTAAAATATATAGTAACAATCATGATATAATAAGTCTTCAATAAGATTACAAACACATTTGACTAGTTTTGTGATTATACTAGATATATGATTTTACAGTGCCTTGCAAAAGTATTCATCCCCCTTGGTGTTTGTCCTGTTTTGTCACATTACAAGCTGGAATTAAAATGGATTTTTGGAGGGTGAGCACCATTTGATTTACAGAACATGCCTTCCACTTTAAAGGTGAACATTTTTTTTTTTTTATTGTGACACAAATAATAATTAAGATGAAAAAACAGAAATCTGGAGTGTGCACAGGTATTCACCCCCTTTCATATGAAACCCCTAAATAAGAGCTAGTCCAACCAATTCACTTCATAAGTCACATAATTAGTTGATTAAGATCGACCTACAGTATGTGCAATCAAAGTGTCACATGATCTGTCACATGATGTCTGTATAAATCAACCTGTTCCGGAAGGACCCTGACTCTGAAACACTATTAAGCAAGCAACATGAGAACCAAGGAGCACTCCAAACACGTCAGAGACAAAGTTGTGGAGAAGTATAGATCAGGGTTGAGTTATAAAAGATATCCCAAACTTTGAATATCCCTCGGAGCACCATTAAATCCATTATAGCAAAATGGAAAGAACATGGCACCACTCCAAATCTGACAAGAGAAGGCCGCCCACCAAAACTCACAGACCAGGCAAGGAGGGCATTAATCAGAGATGCAACAAAGACACCAAAGATAACACTGAAGGAGCTGCAAACATCCACAGCACAGATTGTAGTATCTGTACATAGGACCACTTAAAGCTGTACACCCCACAGAGTGGGGCTTTATGGAAGAGTGGCCAGAAAAAAAGCCATTGCTGAAGAAAACATGATTGGAGTTTGCCCAACAGCATGTGGCAGACTCCCCAAACACATGGAAGAAGATTCTCTGGTCAAATGAGACAAAAATTGAATTTTTTGGCCATCATGGGAAATGCCATGTGTGGCACAAACCCAACACCCTGAGAACACCATCCCTACAATGAAGCATGGTGGTGGCAGCATCATGCTGTGGGGATGTTTTTCATCTGCAGGGACGTTTTTCATCTGCAGGGACAGGAAAGCTGGTCAGGACTGAAGGAACGATGGATGGCACTAAATACAGGGCAATTCTGGAGGAAAACCTGTTTGAGTCAGCCAGAGGTTTGAGACTGGGATGAAGGTTCACAGTCCAGCAGGACAATGACCCTAAACATACTGCTAAAGTGACATTGGAGTGGTTTAAAGGGGAACATTTAAATGTCTTGGAATGGCCTAGTCAAAGTCCAGACCTCAATCCGATTGAGAATCTGTGGCATAACTTGAAGATTGCTGTACACCAAAGCAACCCATCCAACTTGAAGGAGTTGGAGCAGTTTTGCCTTGAGGAATGAGCAAAAATCCCAGTGGCTAGATGTGCTAAGCTAATAGAGGCATACCCCAAAAGACTTACAGCTGGAATTGTCACAAAAGGTAGCTTTACAAAGTATTGACTTTGGGGGGTGAATACCTATGCACACTCCAGATTTCTGTTTTTTCATCTTAATTATTGTTTGTATCACAATAAAAAAAAAATGTGCACCCTTAAGGTGGTAGGCATGTTGTGTAAATCAAATGGCGCTAACCCCCCAAAATCCATTTTAATACCAGCTTGTAATGCGACAAAACAGGACAAACACAAAGAGGGATGAATACTTTTGCAAGGCACTGTATATACAGTGGTTTCATAAGGTATTCAGACCCCTTCTAGTCCTGGGTATGACTTTAAACTGCAACCAGTGGTGAGTCTCAGGTCTGGGAGGACTTGAGTATTGGGGAAAGTGGAGATACCTCTTAATCACCACTGCTCCCAGGTCCACTCTGACCTGGAGTGGTAGCACCTGCCTGAGTTCCAGCTATGGGTTAAATAGTACATCGCCAATAAGGTGCTGGCAGCAGGGCACTTTTCGGTGCAATGTGGCAGATGAACCCAACAGGGTCAATGACACACCACCAGATGGTATGCGGAAGAGCCACTCAAATGGCCAATGGATGGCATCATTCATTCATGGCACCACTTGGCATCAGGTCTGGAGGTCCAGAGAGACAACATGATGTAGGCATGACATCGTTTGTCTTACCTTACTGTGCAAGGCCCTTTGCTAGGAGAGGAAAATAGTATACAAGAGCTCATGAGGCCAGGCATTCCATGGCGGCTCGGCTGGGCCATTAGTGCTGCCACTGTGGATGGCTCTGTTGCTCTGGTGCGGGCCTCGTGGCCCATCTGTGTTTCTGCACATCATAATGAAGCAGCCATCATCGCTAGCAATAGGCAGCCGACGACAGACCCCTTCTGTTTTTGTACATTATAGATTTAATTTTTAAATGGATTAAATTTACTTTCTTTGTCATTAATCTGCATTAAATAATCTACCATGACAAAGTGAAAATATGTTTAGAAAAATTCAGCTACACGTCCATTAAAAATTAAAAACTCTCTCATCGAGATAAGTATTCTGACTTATGGCTAAGGCACTTCAAATTAATTTCATGTCCATCCTGTTGGCTTTCATTATATTTGTCTTGGCTGGAGTACACCTGTGGCAATGCAACTGAAGGGACATGATTTAGAAAGGCACATACTGTATATATGTGTGTATATAGTCCCAAAATTCACAGTGCATGTCAGACCAAAGACCAAGCCATGGAGGTATTCTCTGTTGGCCTTTGGAATCAAACTGTGTCGAGACATAGATCTGGGAAAAGGTACAAAACCATTACTAATTATTTAAATATTCCCAGGAGCACAGTCAGCACCATCACTGAAATGGAAGAAGTTTGGAACCACCAGGGTGGATCCTACAGCTGGCCATCCAGCCAAACTTAGTAACTGGTGAGAAGGGCCTTGGCCTAGGAGGTGAACAAGAACCCAATGATCACTGTAAATAAGCATCAGTTCTGGAGAGATGGAAGAACCTGCCAGAAGGACAGCAGTCACAGAAATAATCCATCAGTCAGGCTTTTATGGACAGAAGCCACTCCTGAATAAAAGGCATATGACAGACACTTAAGGACTCTAAAGGCATGAGCAAAAAAGATTCTTTGGTCTGGTGAGACAAAAATGTCACTCATTTGGCTGCTTCACCTGGCAAAAACCAAATACTTCTCATTAACTGGCTAATACCACCCCTATGGTAAAGTACGGTTGCACCAGCAGAGAAGAATGAATGCAATGAAATACAGAAAGGTCCTTGATGCAACCTGCTCCAGAGTGCACACAACCTCAGACTGGGGCAATGGTTCGCCAAAACAACACTGGAGTGGCTTCAGGGACAAGTCTCTGAATGTCCTTGAGTGGCTCCGCCAAAACCCAGACCTGAATCCTATAGAACATCTGTGGAAATACCTGAAGGTGGCAATTCACAGGTGTTCCCCATCCAATCTGAATGAGTTTGAGGGGACCTGCCAGGAAAATGAGAGAAACTGCCCAAATCCAGGTGTGCAAAGTTTGTAGAAACTTACCCAAGAAGACTCAACAAAGTGAAAACACACTTGTTTTCTCATTGTCATTCTGGCTTATTGTACACAAATTGATGGCCAAAAATGGTAAATTGAATCAATTTTAAATTAAATCCATAACAGAATAAAATGTACAAAAACCAGAGTCTGAATACTTTGTGAATCCACTGCATATCTGGAAACTGTTCACTCAGATCTAGGCCACACACAGATGTTTGAATTGTTTGTATCGTACACAAGAAAGAAGAAAGAAAAGAAAGCACAACTTTATTCATCACACACTTGTGAAATTTCCTCTCTGCATTTAACCCAGTGAACACACACATGCACAATGAGCACACACACATACCCAGAGCAGTGAGCAGCCATGCTAACAGCACCCAGGGAGCAGTTGGGAGTTAGGTGCCTCGCTCAAGGGCACCTCAGCCCAAGGCCATCCCATATTAACCTAACCTGCATGTCTTTGGATCGTGGGGGAAACCAGAGCACCCAGAGGAAACCCACGCAGACACAGGGAGGCTCCACACAGAAAGGCCCTCGCCAGCCACTGGGTTCAAACCCAGAACCTTCTTGCTGTGAGGCAACTGTGCTAACCACTTACACCACTGTGCCACCAAGTGACACTGGTGTGTAATGGTAATGTCAAAACAATCAAAAATGTCAGAAATTATGTAATTGCCATGAGTCAGACACCCAGTGCACATGCCCTGAATGTCCTTTTTAAATGTTTTCACAATTTTTTGGGGGGCAGCAAACATTTGGGAAACAGACTGAAAACACTAGTGTGGCCAAAACATAAAAACAGTGTTTTTAAAATGGCATGTGGGCGTGTGCATTAAGACATACAACCCTGATTCCAAAAAAGTTGGGACAAAGTACAAATTGTAAATAAAATCGGAATGCAATAATTTACAAATCTCAAAAACTGATATTGTATTCACAATAGAACATAGACAACATATCAAATGTCGAAAGTGAGACATTTTGAAATTTCATGCCAAATATTGGCTCATTTGAAATTTCATGACAGCAACACATCTCAAAAAAGTTGGGACAGGGGCAATAAGAGGCTGGAAAAGTTAAAGGTACAAAAAAGGAACAGCTGGAGGACCAAATTGCAACTCATTAGGTCAATTGGCAATAGGTCATTAACATGACTGGGTATAAAAAGAGCATCTTGGAGTGGCAGCGGCTCTCAGAAGTAAAGATGGGAAGAGGATCACCAATCCCCCTAATTCTGCGCCGACAAATAGTGGAGCAATATCAGAAAGGAGTTCGACAGTGTAAAATTGCAAAGAGTTTGAACATATCATCATCTACAGTGCATAATATCATCAAAAGATTCAGAGAATCTGGAAGAATCTCTGTGCGTAAGGGTCAAGGCCGGAAAACCATACTGGGTGCCCGTGATCTTCGGGCCCTTAGACGGCACTGCATCACATACAGGCATGCTTCTGTATTGGAAATCACAAAATGGGCTCAGGAATATTTCCAGAGAACATTATCTGTGAACACAATTCACCGTGCCATCCACCGTTGCCAGCTAAAACTCTATAGTTCAAAGAAGAAGCTGTATCTAAACATGATCCTGAAGCGCAGACATCTTCTCTGGGCCAAGGCTCATTTAAAATGGACTGTGGCAAAGTGGAAAACTGTTCTGTGGTCAGACGAATAAAATTTGAAGTTCTTTATGGAAATCAGGGACGCCGTGTCATTCGGATTAAAGAGGAGAAGGACGACCCAAGTTGTTATCAGCGCTCAGTTCAGAAGCCTGCATCTCTGATGGTATGGGGTTGCATTAGTGCATGTGGCATGGGCAGCTTACACATCTGGAAAGACACCATCAATGCTGAAAGGTATATCCAGGTTCTAGAGCAACATATGCTCCCATCCAGACAATGTCTCTTTCAGGGAAGACCTTGCATTTTCCAACATGACAATGCCAAACCACATACTGCATCAATTACAGCATCATGGCTGCGTAGAAGAAGGGTCCGGGTACTGAACTGGCCAGCTTGCAGTCCAGATCTTTCACCCATAGAAAACATTTGGCGCATCATAAAACGGAAGATACGACAAAAAAGACCTAAGACAGTTGAGCAACTAGAATCCTACATTAGACAAGAATGGGTTAACATTCCTATCCCTAAACTTGAGCAACTTGTCTCCTCAGTCCCCAGACGTTTACAGACTGTTGTAAAGAGAAAAGGGGATGTCTCACAGTGGTAAACATGGCCTTGTCCCACCTTTTTTGAGATGTGTTGTTGTCATGAAATTTAAAATCACCTAATTTTTCTCTTTAAATGATACATTTTCTCAGTTTAAACATTTGATATGTCATCTATGTTCTATTCTGAATAAAATATGCAATTTTGAAACTTCCACATCATTACATTCCGTTTTTATTTACAATTTGTACTTTGTCCCAACTTTTTTGGAATCGGGGTTGTAAAAAAAAAAAAATCCAAACTCAGGAAAAGTAGAATCACAGATGAAGGAAAACAAGATTTCAAAATAAATGTTAACAGGGACATGAGTGTAACTTTCTAGATCGGAATGAGTGCACACTTATTAATGTGTTCTTGTTATAAGAATGTGTTATTTTTTTTAAATGTTAAACCTGTCGACAACATACAGTCCCAGTCAAAAGTTTGGACACACGTTCTAATTGGGTGTTTTTTGTTTATTTTTATTCATTAAAAGACACTCCATGTCTTAAAGTAATAATGGATGTCATTTCTTTTTACTTAGTTGAGCGGTTCTCGACATAATATGGATTACTACAGTTATCGAATAGCGCTATTTACTTTATTTTAATTATTTACTATTACTATAAACTAGTCCACTAATTAACTTTTGACGAGACACACCTGTTAATTGAAAAGCATTCCAGGTCACTACCTCATGAAGCTGGTTAAGATAATGCCAATAGCATGCAAAGCGTCAGCAAGATAAACGCTGTCTACTTTGAAGAGTCTAAAATATCAAACATATTTTGTTTTTTTAATCACTTTTTTGTTTACCATATAATTCCATATATGTTCCATATGTTATTTTATAGTTTTGATGTCTTCAGTACTGTTCTACAATGTAGAAAATACAAAATACAGAAAAAAATATGAATGAGTAGGTGTGACCGAACCTGACTGGAACTTTATATAATGTACAATAATTACATTTGCCAAATGCCAGCACACCATACACTAAGTACTGTATGTATGTATAAGTCTCTTATGCAGGATGTATGTGTATACATTGTATGAAGTGATCTAGTAATTATTGGAAGTGCCCACCTTTTCTTTGGTACAAGCGTGCTTGATCAAAATTAATGTATAGTTTTGTAGTGTGTGTGTGTGTGTGTGTGTAGTATGTGCTCTTTTCACAGCCATCACTAGTAAATGCAGACTGACAGTAAGAGTTCGAGTGGTGCTCAGTAAAGGGGATGTAAGGCCTTGAGCAAGTGCAGGTGCTTTCAAAAGTCTGCTGTTGTGAACTCTGAAAGCTCTGAAAGCTACAAGTAGCTCAATAGCCCTACTCATACTCAACCTCTGTCTGATCTGATAAACAGAAAGAGAATACGGCATAAAGGAAAAAGTGGAACTGATAACCAGTTTATATTATTAACAGTAGAGAACACATGAAAAATGTGAAGTGTTCAGCAGGCAAAGCAAGAGACAAAGCTAACAGATGCTTGGAAAATGTAAAAGTAAGATAAATCATCCCTGCATCAAAAGAAGCTGGTGCATGGCTTTTCATGTTTTTAACTGTTACTGTACAGTGGTGCTTGAAAGTTTGTGAACCCTTTAGAATTTTCTATATTTCTGCATAAATATGACCTAAAACATCATCAGATTTTCACACAAGTCCTAAAAGTAGATAAAGAGAACCCAGTTAAACAAATGAGACAAAAATATTATACAGGTAGTCATCGACTTATGACTGCGTTTGGTTACGACTGACCGGTCGTAAATCGATCTGGTCGTAAGTCGGCCTATGTTAAATGAATGTAAGTATATTGTGATGTGTAATGATATTGCAATCATCTTAAAGTCTTATTTTATCAACATTTTCTTATTTCATTACCTTGGCTCATTATTTGGTTTAAGTCAAACACTGCATACTACACTGCGTACAGTACAATTAGTTTAATATGTGCAAAACAAAAAATACGAAATACAGGTGTGAAAAATAGAAAACATTTTAGTTTGAAACATACCAAAATACAAATGTAAAACATAGCAAAATACAAAATTTAGTGACCGCTGGCATCACTGGTGCTTGGCTGTGGGTCGTCTACGTCATCATCAGCTACTGCAGCGCTCGGGCTGGTGGGAGCAGTTGCTCGTTTCATAAACCAGGAGCTGGGGCGGAAACTGTATGACGGAGTGCGCAAGGGACCGCGAGAGAGACTGTGCATGTGCCTGGAGCTGGGGCGGAAACTATATGACGGAGTGCGCGAGGGAGTGCGAGAGACACTGCACATGTGCCTGGAGCTGGGGTGGAAACTGTTGTACGCGGCAAGAGGTGCTGCCGGGAGCTGGGGTGGAAACTGTCGTACGCTCAGCTAGCTTAGCTGGGAAACACTTGCCAGTCATAACCAGACGGTCGTAAAGTCGATCGGTTGTAAGTCGCATAGGTCGTAAGTCGACGACTACCTGTACTTGGTTATTTATTTATTGAGGAAAATGATCCAATATTACATATCTGTGAGTGGCAAAAGTATGTGAACCTTTGCTTTCAGTATCTGGTGAGACCCCCTTGTGCAGCAATAACTGCAACTAAACGTTTCTGGTAACTGTTGATCAGTCCTGCACACCAGCTTGGAGGAATTTTAGCCCATTCCTCCATACAGAACAGCTTCAACTCTGGGATGTTGTTGGGTTTCCTCACATGAACTGCTCACTTCAGGTCCTTCCACAACATTTCAATTGGATGAAGGTCAGGACTTTGACTTGGCCATTCCAAAACATTAACTTTATTCTTCTTTAACCATTAGAATGACTTGTGTGCTTAGGGTCGCTGTCTTGCTGCATGAGCCACCTTCTCTTGAGATTCAATTCATGGACAGATGTCCTGACATTTTTCTTTCGAATTTGCTGGTATAATTCAGAATTCATTGTTCCATCAATGATGGCAAGCCATCCTGGCCCAGATGCAGCAAAACAGGCCCAAACCATGATACTACCACCACCATGTTTCACAGATGGGATAAGGTTCTTATGCTGGAATGCAATGTTTTCCTTTCTCCAAACATAATGCTTCTCATTTAAACCAAAAAGTTCTATTTTGGTCTCATCCGTCCACAAAACATTTTTCCAATATCCTTCTGGCTTATCCACGTGATCTTTAGGAAACTGCAGACGAGCAACAATGTTCTTTTTGGAGATCCTGTGCTTTGGCTGCATCTGTGTATCTCCTTATGGATTAGTGGGGAAGATGCCAAATATAGTATATACAAATTAAATATGTACTATCGCAGCACCAGCTGCTATAATTAAATCATAAGCCTGATTGTTCAAAATTCTAATCTATTATCACTTTAATTTCTATTAATTTGATGTGTCTAAGCTGTGACGGTGGATGACTCATTCTTATATAGACATTAGAAAGACATAATGCCCCTCCTTTGATTTATGTAAAAAGTATAGAATTATTAAGAGAGAGGAAAGGAGGGAAGAAGGTGATGCTCTGAGAGCACAAAATAAGATGAATTGCTGAGCTCTGTAGGTGAGTCATGTTACAATGTCTAACAGAGAATACAAAATGTTTCTTGAGAAAGCACACAAAGACGAGCAGAAGAAAATCAGAATAACAGAGCAGCAGAAATGATCATTGTGATGACCATGGTAATGACCTTATAGCCCATTTAATCTATTCTGTTACAAAATGGCTCATCTTTTGCCATATAAATGCTCTGCCTCTTGTAAAATGCCCCATCAGTTTCACTGTAGTTACTTACAGGGTATGTGCTTTGACTGACCTGTGGATCTAATGTATCTGCTCTGACACAAACAAGACAAGCAAGTGTCCTACTTTCATTTCAACTAGTGACCAAAACCACATTTCAACTTTCAGTAAGTACCATTAGTGACTGCAGTCATTCACATCATGACCTCTACCCAAGCAGCAGATGTCCTAGTGCCAGCCAATAATTTACAAAAACATGAATAAGATTAAATTAAACATTATGAAATGTAGTGATACTGCAGCGCCGTTTAATTCTCTAATCTGATTGGTCAGAAGGTGTTGACTTACAGAACCAGTCAGAAGTTTGTACACCCCTACTCATTCATAGGGTTTTCTGTATTTTGTATTTTCTACATTGTAGAACAATACTGAAGACATCAAGACTATTAAATAACATATGGAACAGATACAGGATTATGTGGTAAACAAAAAAGTGTTAAAAAAGCAAAATATGTTTGATGTTTTCGATTCTTCAAAGTAGCCACTGTTTACCTTGATGACGCTTTGCACACTATTGGTATTATCTTAACCAGCTTC
Source organism: Neoarius graeffei (assembly GCF_027579695.1). Lineage (NCBI taxonomy): Eukaryota > Metazoa > Chordata > Actinopteri > Siluriformes > Ariidae > Neoarius > Neoarius graeffei. The sequence goes on from NC_083596.1 coordinate 36,961,576, forward strand.
ATGAGGTAGTCGCCTGGAACGCTTTTCAATTAACAGGTATGTCTCATCAAAAGTTAATTAGTGGACAAGTTTCTTGCCTTCTTCATGCGTTCGGTATCAAACAGTAAATAATAAAAATACAATAAATAGACCTATTCCACAGCTGTCTAAAGTCCTTCCCGCACCATGCCCTTAAGGCACATTGGGTGGAGCTGATCTCCATTTCCGTAGCCCTCAGCCTCTCGCTTACACAGCTGCGGTTACAGTGGGGAGGCTAGTCCTCTGGTAACCACCAGAGTTTGACTCCCCACTCACATCTGTATTGCAGCGTGCCTTGCCAGACGGCAGTAGGTATCATTTTTATGATGGTCTTTGGTATAACCCGACTGCGAGTAGAACTCGTGATCTCTCGATTGAGAGGCAGGCGTGCTAACCACTAGGCTAGCTTGTGGTATTCCACAACTGTAATAATTCATATTATGTCAAGAACTGCTCAACTAAGTAAAGAGAAATGGCATCCATCATTACTTTGATGGATGAATTGTCTTTTACATTACTTAATAGCATTTAGCAGATGCTCTTACCCAGAGTGACATACAACATACCCAGGGCAGCCTGAGGATCAGGTGCCTTGCTCAAGGGCACTTCAGCCATTCCTGTTTGTCCAGGGAATCAAACTGGTGACCTTTTGGTCCAAAAACTGTTTCTCTAACCATTAGGCCATGGCTTCCCCATGGCTTCTATGGCTTTCTAACCATAGAAGGTTCTGGGTTTGAGCCCAGCGGCCGATAGGGGCCTTTCTGTGTGGAGTTTGCATGTTCTCCACGTGTCTGCATGGGTTTCCTCCGGCTGCTCCGGTTTCCCCCACAGTTCAAAGACATGCAGTTAGGTTAACATGGGGCAGCTTTGGGTTGAAGTGCCCTTGAGCAAGGCACCTACGTAACCCCCAACTGCTCCCTGGGTGCTGTAGCATAGCTGCCCACTGCTCTGGGTATGTGTGTGGTCATTGCTCACTTGTGTGTGTTCATGTGTGTGTTCACTGTTTCAGATGGGTTAAATGCAAAGGACAAATTTCACTGTGCTTGAGTGTGCATGTGACAAATAAAAGCTTCTTCTTCATTAGACCAAGGTATTTTAATTAATAAAGTTAAAGGGAAAAAAACCCCACTGAATTAGATGGTATGTCCAAACTTTTCACTGATACTGGATTTTCTATAACAGCAGTTCTGGATATAACCCAAATATTGATGTTAATGCACTCATTCTAACAAATTGTTTCTATGGTAACAACTCATTCACAGTTTGACGATTCAATTGTTCAGTGGATGCTCCAGATAATCCAAGACTAATAATACACCAATTCAAAAAACATGCTGTTATCTCCCCAAGAAAAACTGTTGAAAGGGATCACTGAAGGTGATGCTTTCTGTTCAAACACATTTCTTCAACTTTTAAGGAAGGAGTCTCTGGTGTCAGTGTTTTGTCAGTACAGTCAGTAAATTTATCACAACAAGAATGCTTGAGGGCAACCGACTTTATGCTTTTACAAGCTGTGGAAAAAGGAGACTGGTGAGAGAACGACTGTTTGTACATATCTGCTATAAGGGAAGTGGTACCTTGTTTTGCAGATGTTCCACGACATTAAACATAACGATAAATGGATAAACTGTACAATGTGAATTCACTAGCAAATTGCTGTTGTTTAAGAAAAATAAAACACTTTGTGACATGCTGTTATCAGAAAATAATTATCTTCGATGTGGTAACAGTAACTCCTCTCTGTATCACACTACCCTGTCGGTGATTATTTTCCTATAACAGGGTGCCCCAAAGTATTTTATTCTTTAGATATTAAATACAACCTTTTTTGAAGAATACTGTATGTAGCTGTAATTGTAAAAAGACCCACCTGTTGCTTATTCTCTTTAGAGTAAGGTAACATGGTAGAAACATGGAACATGAGCTCATGACCCTGATATACTGTATAGATGGAGTGTATTCCTGTAGTGTCATCTAGCAAGAAAAAGAAAGCATAATTAACTGTGTGACAAACATCAGAATCTGCAGTCAGGATTGTCTATGGAGATTTATATGTGTAAATGGGCATGCAGATATTATATATGTGTTCTTGTGAGGTTACTTTTAGTGTCCAGGCCTCCTCTATACCCAGCCCAGCCTTGCAAGCAAATTGTGTCACCAAGCAGATTCAAAAACTTGTCAAAGTTCTCACTTCCTGTCTCTAAAACAGTTTGAGAAGGCTAAAATTAGATGTATTAACAACGTTACAAGGACAAGTCTAATTAGCAGTAATGCATAAATCTAGCATAATGAAATTATATCAAATTATATCAAAGTATTAGCGTTATAATGCTGTGTTTACCATTACTAAACATTTCATCATCTGTCAGCTGGCCATCTTTGGCATAGAGGACTCCAAATTTAAAGTTTACACTGCCCTACAGGATCAGAGAAACATAAGTTAATGTATAGTGTCATTTTAGTATCATTTTGCGATCTGTCTCTAAAATATATAATTCTAAAGTCCAAAATTACCTCTTGCTCTTCCAGTACCAGTAGGTCCTGCAGAAATTAAAAACAGTAATTATACACTAATTATATAGAAATTTCAGTGCGGCACAAACTAAAAATTTAGTCAAAAGGCACGTTCATTTTATGAAAGGGTTTCCTTAAACACCCGCATACAGAGTGGAGCTCCTAGGTGAAGGTCAGGAAGAGAAATGAGTGACGGGTGTGACTCACACCTTTTGGATCTCTGGATTGAGGATCTCTCTAGGGCCTTTCTCAAAGCGCTCCATGTTCATAGCACTGCAGAGACAGGGGAAAATGGGGGGGGGGGGATGACCAATATGTTCTTATAGTTTGAACTAACATTGGGGCAGTATGGCAGTACTATGATATACCATGACAAAAAGAAAAGAAAAGGGAAAAAAACCCTAAAGATTAAGAGGACTCATATCATCCATTATCTGTAGCTGCTTATCCTGTACAGGGTCGCAGGAGCCTATCCCCAGCTGACTATGGGCAAGTGGCAGGGTACACCCTGGACAAGCCACCGGATCATCGCAGGGCTAACACATAGAGACAAACAACCATTCACACTCATGCCTACGGTCAATTTAGAGCCACCAATTAGCCTAACCTGCATGTCTTTGGACTGTGGGGGAAACCGGAGCACCTGGAGGAAACCCACGCAGACACAGGGAGAAAAGCCCTCGTCAGCCACTGGCCTCAAACCCAGGACCTTCTTGCTGTGAGGCGACAGCGCTAACCACTACACCACCATACCACCCAGACTCATATCACACACACAAAAAAAAACATTATTCCTGAATGCTTCACGTTCCTTAAAATAGATGCATTAAAAAAAAAAAGGTCACAGACTTTTTTCAAGAGCTGAAATAGAAACAATGTCTATAAAAATATGAAGCTGTGAGCAGACCCTTTTATTTACAGAAACCTGTAATGCTGCACGGAATTTCTCATTCCACCATACCACCTCACAGCTCCCAGGGTCTCCTGAGCTCGGGTTACTGTCTGTGCAGTGTTTCACATGCTCTCCCCAAGGCCATCAGCATTAAACATACCCCCTCCCACCCCATCATGTACTTTTTCCCCTCCTGCCATCTGGCAGAAGGTACTGAACAATCCATGCCACAGCTTCTTCCCTGCGGCTACTAAATACACAGCTGTCACTTCACAAACAAGCCCCAAAAATACTAAACAATTTCAAACAAAAACTCAAACAAAAGTGCTTATATTTAGCCATCAGACGTCATTGCATAATTAAATCTTTGGGCGCTCTGACGGGTTGGTAAAAGCTATATTCATACTGTCATCAGTCTGCTCCATTGTGTGTAGGTTTTGCTCATCTAATCATGTTTCATCTGCTTTCAACAATCACACAAATGAAAAGAGAAAGAAGTAAGTGAATTAAAAATTTATTGAGAAAACATGGACACACGTCGCTGGAGTCCAAAAATTAAAAACATCAGTCCATCATAAATGCAGTTCTAATGAACTTTTTCTGAATTTTCTTAAATATTTTATCCAGGCGATAAAATCATCTCATGTTATTATATATAGTATTTTCATAAATAAAGAACAACTGTGGGAATGAGTAGACCAATTCACGAACCCAAATAAGCTACACTCATAGAGTAATGAGCAGATATGTTGAGAACGATAACAAGAAACACACATATTTGAGAAGGCACTTGATGCTTAAAAAATAGAGAATAAATAAATGTAATTTATGTAAAATGCCCAAGCTTTAGAGAAAAGGCAACATGTTATAAGATGAACAGCTTTATCAAATCATTCTTCATGAAAATCACAAACCTGGCAACTACAGTGGTGCTTGAAAGTTTGTGAACCCTTTAGAATTTTCTATATTTCTGCATAAATATGACCTAAACGTCATCAGATTTTCACACAAGTCCTAAAAGTAGATAAAGAGAACCCAGTTAAACAAATGAGACAAAAATATTATATTTTCCTCATTATTTATTGAGGAAAATGATCTAATATTACATATCTGTGAGTGGCAAAAGTATGTGAACCTCTAGGATTAGCAGTTAATTTGAAGGTGAAATTAGAGCCAGGTGTTTTCAATCAATGGGATGACAATCACGTGTGACTGGGCACCCTGTTTTATTTAAAGAACAGGGATCTATCAAAGTCTGATCTTCACAACACATATTTGTGGAAGTGTATCATGGCACGAACAAAGGAGATTCCTGAGGACCTCAGAAAAAGCGTTGTTGATGCTCATCAGGCTGGAAAAGGTTACAAAATCATCTCTAAAGTTTGGACTCCACCAATCCACAGTCAGACCGATTGTGTACAAATGGAGGAAATTCAAGACCATTGTTACCCTCCCCAGGAGTGACCGACCAACAAAGATCACTCCAAGAGCAAGGCGTGTCATAGTCGGCGAGGTCACAAAGGACCCCAGGGTAACTTCTAAGCAACTGAAGGTCTCTCTCACATTGTCTAATGTTCATGTTCATGAGTCCACCATCAGGAGAACACTGAACAACAATGGTGTGCATGGCAGGGTTGCAAGGAGAAAGCCACTGCTCTCCAAAAAGAACATTGCTGTTCCTCTGCAGTTTGCTAAAGATCACATGGACAAGCCGGAAGGATACTAGAAAAAAAGTTTTGTGGACGGATGAGACCAAAATAGAACTTTTTGCTTTAAATGAGAAGTGTTATGTTTGGAGAAAGGAAAACACTGCATTCCAGCATAAGAACCTTATCCCATCAGTGAAACATGGTGGTGGTAGTATCATGGTTTGAGCCTGTTTTGCTGCATCTGGGCCAGGACAGCTTGCCATTGATGGAACAATGAATTCTAAATTATACCAGCGAATTCTAAAGGAAAATGTCAGGACGACATTTGTCCATGAACTGAATCTCAAGAGAAGGTGGGTCATGCAGCAAGACAACGACCCTAAGCACACAAGTTGTTCTCCCAAAGAATGGTTAAAGAAGAATAAAGTTGATGTTTTGGAATGGCCAAGTCAAAGTCCTGACCTTAATCCAATGGAAATGTTGTAGAAGGACCTGAAGCGAGCAGTTCATGTGAGGAAACCCAACAACATCCCAGAGTTGAAGCTGTTCTGTATGGAGGAATGGGCTAAAATTCCTCCAAGCTGGTGTGCAGGACTGATTAACAGTTACTGGAAACGTTTAGTTGCAATTATTGCTGCACAAGGGGGTCACACCAGATACTGAAAACAAAGGTTCACATACTTTTGCCACTGATAGAGATGTAATATTGGATCATTTTCCTCAATAAATAAATGATCAAGTATAATATTTTTGTCTCATTTGTTTAACCGGATTATCTTTATCTACTTTGAGGACTTGTGTGAAAATCTGATGATGTTTTCGGTCATATTTATGCAGAAATATAGAAAATTCTAAAGGGTTCACAAACTTTCAAGCACCACTGTAGGTGACTTTTTGTTGGGGACACATCAGGACACACTGCTGTTCAGACTACAAATAAGAAAACATGTGTCCCAGAGCTTCTCCACAAGTGTTCAGAGTAATGGGATCACAAGATACACTTGACCCTGCTCAGGCATGTATTTCGTGCTGTCCACTTGAAATCAATCACCTGAGACAGATGGTAATTCCAGATCTGGAGAGGGGTCAAATACATCTCACCTGGTGTTGGTATGTTAACTGCTTTTAAATAAGTGGAATGCTTTGCATTGAATTTTGCCATGCCTGCTAGCTACATTTGATCACGCATATCATGTAATTTATCAGAAAAGACCACTACAGTTTTTGCCAGGATAAAGCAGCTCAATAAATGAATTACCATTAAAGGATATACTGCATATTGTAAATATTTTCACTATGATGTTTCAAGAAGCATATTTTAAAATTAGTTTCTTTAGTTCAGATTAGTTTTGTCGTGAATTTGGAATTTTCTATTTCATGAATCCAGTTTTTCTCAGCCATATATCTTCCATGCTCATAAAATTTTCAAGACTGTGGTTTGCTACTTCGTTATTTCCATGTACAAAATTTTCCCAAAAGGCAAGTGGTCATGTGTCAGAATTGCTTAATAATGGAGCTAATTTTAGAGTTAACAATTAAGGAAAGCTTAAAGTTTTTAGTTCTAATATATCAACACACTGTTTAATATCGTAATGCCCACAGTAATAGGTCCTTTCTGGACATGTAACGATTTACCCAATTCACAATTCAGTTTGATTCACGATGCTGGATTCACAATTCAATTTTCCCACAATTAAAAATAAATAAATAAATAAATAAATAACTGAAGAGATTTTTTTTTTACCAAAAAAAGCAACATTTATTTTCATATTCTTTATCAAATTAAATATTCCTTTTGCAAAATTGAAAAAAAACCCTTTTATTTCAACAATATTTATTTACAAACATTTGTAAAAGTTGGAGTAAAATACATACTGCCCAGCTCAAAAAAGTCACACACTCTAATATTTCATTGGACAATCTTTAGCTTTGATTATGGTGCGAATTATGGGGCAGCCATGGCCTAAAGGTTAGAGAAGCAGCCTTGGGTCTAAAAGGTCACTTGTTTGATTCTTTGGACTGGCAAGAAAAGCCATGGCTGAAATGCCCATGAGCAAAGCACCAAACTCTCCAACCCTTCCCCAGGTGCTGGGTATGTGTATGTGTTCATTGCATATCGCTCTAGATAAGAGCATCTGCTAAATGCCTGTAATGTCATGAACTCACTGTGGCATTGTTTCTAACATGTAATTCCATCCAGAGTTAATTTTTCACCAAGATCTTATCTTGATGATGGGAGACTCGAACCACTCTGAAAAGTCTTCTCCAGCACATCCCAAAGACTTTCAATAGGGTTAAGGTTGGGACTCTGTGGTGGCCGATTCATGTGTGAAAATGATTCCTCCTGCTTCTTGAACCACTCTTTCACAATCCAAGCACTAATTTTATGCCATCAGGGAAGAAAAAAAAATCCATTGATGTGATAACCTGGTCATTCAGTACATTCAAGTAGTCAGATGACTTCATTTTGTTGCCCCATAATGTTGCTGAGCCTCGACCTAAACAACTGAAGCAACCCCAGACCAAAACACTGCCTCCAGAGGCTTGTACAGTGGTCACTATGCATGATGGGTGCATCGCTTGATGTGCTTCCTTTCTTATCCTGACACACCCATCACTCAGGAATAGGGTCAATCTGGACTCAGACCACAAGACCTTTTTCCATTGCTCCAGAGTCCAATCTTTATGCTCCCTAGCAAACCAAAAAGTCTTTTTTTTTCCAATTAGTCTCACTAACAAGTGGTTTTCTTATGGCCACACAGCTGTTTAGTCCCAATCCTGTGAGTTCTTATCACATTGTGAGTGTGGAAATACTCCTACTTTGACTATTAAACATAGCTGTGAGTTCTACTGTCAATATTTTATGATTCAATTTCACTAAGCATTTAGAGTCAGTCAAGATTTTTTTCTGACCACATTTCTTCTGCAAAGTTTACGATTCACCACTATCCTTCCAGGTTTTAATAATGTGATTGTCAGTTCTTTACCCAATTCCAGTCATTTCAGCAATCTCCTTAGCTGTTTTCTTTGCTTGATGCAGGCCAATAATTTAATTCTTCTGAAACCCAGTAACATCTTTTCCATGACCAGAGGATACGTCTTCTGACATGGTTGTTTCATAAATGAGAAGCTACTCACTGCATCAGTTAGGGTTAAAAGAATTGTTGCCAGCTGAAACACAATAATCACTGCAGTAATTATCCAATCAAAGGCTTGTAAGTATTTGCTTATTTAAATCCAAATGGTGACTTTTTTGGCAGGGCAATGTAGTAGCCCATTAAAAGTAGACTGCCTTTCGATTTCATAAAATCGGTGAAAATTAGTTCCCTCTGAAATTTGGTCATTGTGATATATGTTCATTTCTGTAATATCTAAAAAAAACCCTCAGATCATTCTGTGGCTGGGAAGTTATTTAATTTGAGAGGATTCCTTAGCAAATAATGTGCATGAAATTGTTCGCTTTGCGCAGTCAAGCAGACAGAGGAAGTCCATGTGCACATGTGCAGGTTTACCTTTGACCGTGCACTGACAGTTACATCATCTTGCCGCTAAACAAACAGCTGATCACACCGAGGTTCTCGCTGACCGCCAATATTTATTAGTTTGGTCCTGCGTTTCCTTTCTTTCGTAACAACGTCTTTTCTTCTCGCTTTCTGTTACTGTAGTCGGTCTTTGACGTTTCATTCGCACACTCTCGTCCTCCATTTCCCTCTCCTGTTTCAAATTTGTACCCCACAATGCCTTGCGTGAACGGGGAAAGCCCACTATGTGATACATGACATAGTTTCTTGTTTTGCGTCATGGTGAAGCAAGAAAAAATAGCAGAGAATTTAGGGCCACGTGGCCCCAAATTCACTAATTGTTCTATTTTAAAGAAAACTAATAAAATGGGAAGTCCATGATTCGAATTCAGCAGCTTTCGGTCCACTCAACAAAAATAACTGGGTGTCAGGGAAAATTCTTTTTATGAACTACACTTGAAAATTCTGAAAGGCAGTACAGCTTTAACTAAAATATTCCTTTTATTAAAAATATAAAAGTTGATAACAATTTAAAATTCTTAATCACCATTTATGAACAATTATGACTTAGTCAGGCTTCAACATTAAACATCTTCCTCCATTTGCTTCTTTTTTCCTTAGCTTTAGGCAGACTATTTTGAATCTGTTTGCACAACAGCACGTTCCAAATTTAGATCTGTTTTTTTGTGTGTTTTCGCAGCATTAGATTATGCAGCCTGATAATAACTGCGGTTCATTTTTTACTTCCTCAGTTCAAACTGTCATACATTTGTACTATGATTTATTGTTGCATGATACATCATTACGTATCTAGCCCCTTCACTGACTTTGTGTTGACATATTACCATACAATATCAGAACAGTGACAAATCTCCCAGTACTTCCAATGGTCAGTCCCAGCCTACTTCTTAAGATGCTTTGTATGTGTGTAAAATAGGTGTGTTACTGACAGTGTCATGCCACATGAGTGTACTGCTTACCTTAATATGGATTTGACTGATAGAGTTTTTGTAGGGCTGTAAGGAAGGCTAATCTTAAGAGTACCCTGCAGAAAAATACAAATTGTGACACACATTAGACAGACAGTAATTAGGCTGATACTGAGATTTAAATATACTGCAAGTTCTGCAGAAATGAAAGCAGATACAGCAGAAAAATAATGCTATATATTATGCAGCATGGGTTGTACTTCATTAATCTGACTTATCCGAATATCCACTGGTGGAATAAATTTGTGTAATTATTGATTTATTTGATGGGTGTGGAAATGTGTGTACACAAACACACACACTGAGCTTCAACATAATAAATCAGCCTCTATAATGATATTAAGCCAATTAGCTCTCCCGGATTCTGTTATGAGTGGCTAAGCAGGATGACAAGGAACAGGTAGATAATATGATTCACTGATCATAAGAGACATATGCAGTCATTCTCTCTTACCGTTTTACGCCAAAGAATGGCTCGGTACTGGGGAACCCTCTGGTTGTTCTGGTCTGACAAAACCACAGATAAGTAGAACGGGTTCTTCTCTGCATCCACGCCAACATAGTTCTGATGGACTGGAGGCAAAAGGTCGAGCAAACATATAAAATTACCAGTCAAAAGTTTGTACACCCCTACTCATTCATGGGTTTTTCTGTATTTTATATTTTCTAAATTGTAAAACAATACTGAAGACATCAAAACTATGAAATAACATGGAACATACCGGTATATGGAATTATGTGGTCATTTTTTGTTTTAAAAAGCATTAAAACAAAATACGTTTCATATTTTCGATTCTTCAAAGTAGCCAGCGTTTACCTTGATGCTTTGCACACTATTGGCATTATCTTAACCAGCTTCATGAGGTGGTCACCTGGAATGCTTTTCAATTAACAGGTGTGCCTCGTCAGAAGTTAATTAGTGGATGAGTTTCTTACCTTCTTAATGCGTTTGAGATTAAACAGTAAATAGTAAATAATAATAATGATACAGTAAATAGCCCTATTCTACAACTGTAGTAATCCCATATTATATCAAGAATCGCTCAACTAAGTAAAAAGAAATGACATCCATCATTACTTTAAGACATGAAGTGACTTTTAATTAATAAAAATAAAGAAAAACCTGGTGCTGGTTTTGGCTGGTGCTATAGAATGAGGGACCTGAGAAATGTCAAAAAGAATGTATGTAGCTATAAATACACACACTTACTAAAAAAATCTACATAAAATGTCTTTGGAAAAACTCAAACATTTGCCAAAGCTTGTTCGGGCAAAAGCACAGTGGTGCTTAGGAGACAGAAGATAAATGAATAAAGCCTGAAATGCAATTACAGGATGAGGATCTGTTCTGTTTCACTGTCTCCACCCTTCCTGTGTCACATATTCTCTCTCTCTCTCTCTCTTAACTCTCTGAAAAGTATGTGTACTGTTTTAAATTAATTAAGAAGGCATAATGCAGGCATCTGCTTTCTGGGTATGCAGTGGCAATGTGTGTGCACTTTAGAGAACAAGTGTGTGTGTGGGAGTGAGTGAGAGAGAGAGAGAGGGGAAACTACTGATGCTAGGATGAGGGTTCTCACACGTTGTATTGATGATTTTATTAAATCCAACAAGCCATACAAAGTTTTTCTGTGTCTCAAATACTCTTCTATGTGCACGAGTGTTTGTACATAATTAATATAAGTTTAAAAAAATGCTGCCAGTACACTGTCAAGGCTTTTCTGAAGTGATGAACCAGCAGAAAGAATTACTGTGTAATCTAAAAGTATCTACATTATCAAAGCATCGTGGAATATATTTAATTCAAAAGGTAATGTGTAAGCTAATATAGTGTTAATTGTTGTCATTTCTGAGTAAGGTCTACTCTGGTGTGCATTATTAATCAGTTTTAAGGGCATAATAAAAAATTATCTGAATCTCATCACTGAAGCATGATGGAGCGCTCAGGGAACACTGCATCACTGTTGGAAGTATAACTCCCACCTTTTCCCAGGAAGTACTTGAAGAACCATCTGGTATGGTACTCTGGGTTCTCCAGATGGACATCGGTTCTCCTCCAGGTTCCTGGTGTGTAGTCCATATTCTACCAAAACAAAATAAACAAATAAAGGGTTTTATGTTGTTCTTTGTTTTACAAGGCTATATAAAAACAAAGGTGACAGAAGTGAATGTGATAACTATAGAGGTATCTCTCTGATGAACATTATTGGTAAAATATTTAGTCATATCATGCTTCCAAGAATGATTTTAGGCGAAAATATCTCCCCAGAAAGTCAATGTGGCTTGCGGCTGGGGTGTTCTACCACAGATATACTGTAGTATTTTCAGTTAGATAACTTCAAGAGAAATGCAAGGAAAAATGTATCCCACTACATATGGCCTTTATTGATCCGAGAAAGGCCTTTGATTCTGTCCGTAGAAAGGGTTTATACCTTGTTCTCAGGAAACTTGGCTGTGCACAAAAGCTACTAAACCTAATTCACTCGTTACATATGGGTATGATGGCTGTCTATGAAAATGAAGAATCCAAAGCCTTCACAGTTGATAACGGAGTGAAGCAAGGATGCATCCTTGCTCCTGTTCTATCCATCCATCCACCCATCCATCCATTATCTGTAGCCGCTTATCCTGTTCTATAGGGTCACAGGCAAGCTGGAGCCTATCCCAGCTGACTATGGGTGAGAGGCGGGGTACACCCTGGACAAGTCACCAGGTTATCGCAGGGCTGACAGCTCCTGTTCTATTCAACATATATTTTTCTTATCTAATAAGACATGCATTAGAAGGAAATGATGAAGGAATCTATCTCAGAATCAGACATGATGGTAGACTGTTCAAGATCTCTAGATTTAGAGCAAAAACCAAAGTGAGGAAATCAACTATACGACAGCTACCCTTTGCCAACGATGCAGCGCTGGTTGCTCACAGTGAAGAGTTTCTGCAAAAGCATCTGAACAAATTTGTAGAGTCATGCAAGCATTTTGGAGTTAGTGTAGGTTTAAAGAAAAATGTGATAATGCATCAGGAACCAGTGGGATCCAATTCTGAAATTACTTTAAATAACAATATTCTTAGCAGTGTCGTATTCTGCTACCTTAGTTCCACAGTAACAAAGAACTTAGATCTAAATGATGAAATAACAAAACAAATCGGCAAAGCAGCTATAAATTTTGGGTTACTAAAGAAACAAGCATGGGAAAATAATAAGCCCAGAAACATGGACTACGTATGTTAGGAACATTAAAAGATTAAATGGTTTTCACATGAGATGCTTACAAAATCTATTGAAAATAAAATGGCAAGACAAGATACCTGATACAGAGGTGCTAAAGCACTCGGGGCTAACAAGCTTGGGAACTATGATAATGCAGAAACGGTTGAGATGGCTTGGGTATGTCAAAAGAATGGATGATAGCCGTATTCCAAAGACAATTCTTTTCAGTGAACTTTGTGATGGTTCGAGGAAACAAGGTTGCCTGTTGTTATAATTGTGAAAAGTGACATGAAATCATTTAATATGAATGGAGCTAGCTGGAAGGTATGCGCAACACAGCGCGCATCGTGGAAGGAGAATTTGATTATGGGAGCAAGGAAATACGAACAAGCCCTTATTCAGAGAAAAGATGGGAACAGGAAAAAAAGAAAGCAGCCTTTAATAAGTTTGGATGTGAACAATGATGCATTCATCTGCAAAAAATGGAACAGAAGCTGGCTTTCAAGAATTGGATTGTTTAGCCAGATGTGGACTCATAACTAATGACTTTATTTTACACACATACCATGATCTTTTAGTTCGAAGATTGCTTACTAAGATACAAGTCCAAGGCCATTATTAGGTGTTCTATTTTTAATAGTTTAAGGAAATCTAACCCAGAGGTTTATTCACAAAGAAATACTTGAGTAATTCTTAATTAATGGGTCGGATCAATTTGTTAGCAGTTTGAGAAACTACAGTGGTGCTTGAAAGTTTGAGAACCCTTTAGAATTTTCTATATTTCTGCATAAATATGACCGAAAACATCATCAGATTTTCACACAAGTCCTAAAAGTAGATAAAGAGAAACCAGTTAAACAAATGAGGCAAAAATATTATACTTGGTCATTTATTTATTGAGGAAAATGATCCAATATTGCATATCTGTCAGTGGCAAAAGTATGTGAACCTTTGCTTTCAGTATCTGGTGTGACCCCCTTGTGCAGCAATAATTGCAACTAAACATTTCCGGTAACTCTTGATCAGTCCTGCACACCAGCTTGGAGGAATTTTAGCCCATTCCTCCGTACAGAACAGCTTCAACTCTGGGATGTTGGTGGGTTTCCTCACATGAACTGCTCGCTTCAGGTCCTTCCACAACATTTCCATTGGATGAAGGTCATGACTTTGACTTGGCCATTTCAAAACATTAACTTTATTCTTCTTTAACTGTTCTTTGGTAGAACGACTTATGTACTTAGGGTCGTTGTCTTGCTGCATGACCCACCTTCTCTTGAGATTCAGTTCATGGACAAATGTCCTGATATGTTCCTTTAGAATTCGCTGGTATAATTCAGAATTCATTGTTCCATCAATGATGGCAAGCCATCCTGGCTCAGATGCAGCAAAAGAGGCCCAAACCATGATACTACCACCACCATGTTTCACAGATGGAATAAGGTTCTTATGCTGGAATGCAGTGTTTTCTTTTATCCAAACATATGGCTTCTCATTTAAACCAAAAAGTTTTATTTTGTTATCATCTGTCCACAAAACATTTTTCCAATAGCCTTCCGGCTTGTCCACGTGATCTTTAGCAAACTGCAGGAAAGCAGCAATGTTCTTTTTGGAGAGCAGTGGCTTTCTCCTTGCAACCCTGCCATGCACACCATTGTTGTTCAGTGTTCTCCTGATGGTGGACTCATGAACATTAGCCAATGTGAGAGAGGCCTTCAGTTGCTTAGAAGTTACCCTGGGGTCTTTTGTGACCTCGCCGACTATTACATGCCTTGCTTTTGAAGTGATCTCTGTTGGTCGACCACTCCTGGGGAGGGTAACAGTGGTCTTGAATTTCCTCCATTTGTACACAATCTGTCTGACTGTGGATTGGTGGAGTCCAAACTCTTTAGAGATGATTTTGTAACCTTTTCCAGCCTGATGAGCATCAACAATGCTTTTGCTGAGGTCCTCAGAAATCTCCTTTGTTCATGCCATGATACACTTCCACAAACGTGTTGTGAAGATCACACTTTGGTAGATCCCTGTTCTTTAAATAAAACAGGGTGCCCAGTCACACTTGATTGTCATCCCATTGATTGAAAACACCTGACTCTAATTTCACCTTCAAATTAACTGCTAATCCTAGAGGTTCACATACTTTTGCCACTCACAGATGTGTAATATTGGATCATTTTCCTCAATAAATAAATGACCAAGTATAATATTTTTGTCTCATTTGTTTAACTGGGTTCTCTTTATCTACTTTTAGGACTTGTGTGAAAATCTGATGACATTTTAGGTCATATTTATGCAGAAATATAGAAAATTCTAAAGAGTTCACAGACTTTCGAGCACCACTGTACTTTCATTAGGAAGGACATTTCTTATTTAGCTCAAATTTAAGGAGTTTTGAGTTTAAAAAAATAGTGGCAGAAGACAAATTAGTTTCACAGTGGAAGGACAGTCTCTTTTTTTTTTTTCTTGGTCGCCCACACAAGTGAATTTTTATTATCAAATCAATTTCTGTGACTGGTGACTTGTCTTGTGGGGGCAATAATGGCTGTATGTGTCTTGCTCTTGTGAAGGAGAAAGAAGAATAAAGAATAGAGATGATAAAAGAATGTGGCATAAGAAAGCTGTTAATCAACCGTCACACAAGAACGAGACAAGTAAAGGTGACTCCATCTTATCTGTTACTTGTGCCACTGAACAACTCATATTGTGGATATAATAATTTAATAATTTCTGCACTGTATTACTCTACCAAGATATCCAGTGACTTTGACTCTGATTATAGCAGAGCATTAGAGAATGCATCAATCTGATTTTTGATGGCTTGACCATATGATGTTCATACATAGGTACATCTCAGGGGCAGATCCAGGAAAATGGGAGGGGGGCATCAACCCAGTAAGGGGGGGGGGGGGTCTCTCAGTTCCCAAGACTCAGGGAATGTAAAGCAGATATTCTTCAGAGCAGTTGCAAAAATCAACATTTCTCACAGGTCTATCCAGCTGTTGTCGTAAAAATCGAAGTGAGGCTCACCCCCAAACGGCACGTGTACCATGTACATACACAGGGTATAGTAAGTACAGGGATACCCTATTAATGAATACGAGCAGTAGCCAGACAGCTGACATGTGTGTACACAGCAAGTCTGCTGCAGCATCTTATCATTTTGGCTTGTGAACATGCGTGTTAACGATAC
Source organism: Neoarius graeffei (assembly GCF_027579695.1). Lineage (NCBI taxonomy): Eukaryota > Metazoa > Chordata > Actinopteri > Siluriformes > Ariidae > Neoarius > Neoarius graeffei. The sequence goes on from NC_083596.1 coordinate 36,977,560, forward strand.
CATAAACATAAAAGGATGGCGCACACCCTTCACATGTAGTCTACAGTGCAGTCCGGGAATACACTATGTTATTACAGCATGGGAAATAAGGAATTTTAAGCAGACTGTCACATGTTGTCTGTCCACCCAAATTTCAGCCTGTCTGAATGACCGGCCAAAGGCCTGGAACAATGCAGCTGGGGGTCCAGGGTCTGCCTTAGGGCCCTGGAAGCTGAAGGACTTTAGATGCCTGGAGATGGCTTCTCAGCTATTTCCATGCACGTTTTTGTGATCTCCAAAGGCCAAATTACACTAGACACTAGTTGCTAATTACACTACAAATTGAACATAATTTACAAGAAAATGTCAGAAGATTCAAGAAAAACATGCTGAAAGTTATATCCAAGAAAACAGTAGCAAACACAGGTCAGTTCCATGTCTAGAAAAAAGTATGGGGGGCAAGGATGTTTCAGTTGGTTACAACTTACTAGCCCTCATATATAGGTACTATAATAACACTCATGAAACATTATGTCAACAATAACTATTTTTATACTATGTTTATAATTTTATATTATATTTAAATTTAAATTTATATTATATTTTTATACTATGTTTATATACTATGTTTACTAAGTCTATCAGAAATTTAGTCATTAACAACACAATATTCTTACATAATAGAGTTAAAATTCTTTTTTTTTAAAGATTTTTTTGGAGCTTTTTTCACCTTTATTATTGGATAGGACAGTGTAGAGACAGAAAATGAGTGGGAGGGAGAGAGAGAGATCGGGAAATGACCTCGGGCTGGAATTGAACCCAGGTCCCTGGATTTATGGTATGGCACCTTATCCACCTGAGCCACGACGCCCCCAGAGTTAAAATTCTGAGTACAAGATTCCAAGTAACTTTCTAAGAAAATTACATTTAAAATGACTCAAAACTAGACATGGTCATATCATTTGGCATTCAGACTAAAATCTGCTGGACTAGAACTTAGAAAATAGAAGAAAACACCATGAAAGAGAAACCAATTGAAACCAAAAGAGTGAAAGTGATTATCATTCTGTTACCACGTGAATATTCTTTTATGAATGCGTAAGTGGGCGCTCAGCACTCTGAATCCGGTGTGACTGAGTAAGGTGACAAGTTTTATGTTTCATCTAATTTAGGTCTCATCTCATTATCTGTAGCCGCTTTATCCTGTTCTACAGGGTCGCAGGCAAGCTGGAGCCTATCCCAGCTGACTACGGGCGAAAGGCGGGGTACACCCTGGACAAGTCGCCAGGTCATCACAGGGCTGACACATAGACACAGACAACCATTCACACTCACATTCACACCTACGGTCAATTTAGAGTCACCAGTTAACCTGCATGTCTTTGGGGGAAACCGGAGCACCCAGAGGAAACCCACGCGGACACGGGGAGAACATGCAAACTCCACACAGAAAGGCCCTCGCCGGCCACGGGGCTCGAACCCGGACCTTCTTGCTGTGAGGCGACAGCGCTAACCACTACACCACCGTGCCACCCCTAATTTAGGTAATTTTAAAAAATATATAATATTTGGCAGTGGGCACATAGGAAAGTGTAAAGTATAAAGTTTCTGTCAATATGTTTATCATGCTTATAAGATAAAAACTCGTGAAGATATTTATCTAAATACATGACCTACTCATTCTAAACCTGCCAAGCTTCACTGGCAAAGCTCTTGACCCCAAAGGGTTAAAATACAATGAAAAAAAACCCACTTTGTCAGGGTCCAAAACCTGTAGTAGTCTATTTTCCTTTAACATTAGTGGTAAACCTACCCAGCTGATAACAGCATCGCATGGTGTCAGGCCAGAATGCACTCCTACTCGCTGATGAGAGACAACTTGTCATTCATCGAGAGTGTCTGCAATTGGCCAATCACAGGCTGTGTTACGACATAATGTACAACCCCGATTCCAAAAAAGTTGGGACAAAGTACAAATTGTAAATAAAAACAGAATGCAATAATTTACAAATCTCAAAAACTGATATTGTATTCACAATAGAACATAGACAACATATCAAATGTCGAAAGTGAGACATTTTGAAATTTCATGCCAGATATTGGCTCATTTGAAATTTCAGGACAGCAACACATCTCAAAAAAGTTGGGACGGGGCAATAAGAGGCTGGAAAAGTTAAAGGTACAAAAAAGGAACAGCTGGAGGACCAAATTGCAACTCATTAGGTCAATTGGCAATAGGTCATTAACATGACTGGGTATAAAAAGAGCATCCTGGAGTGGCAGCGGCTCTCAGAAGTAAAGATGGGAAGAGGATCACCAATCCCCCTAATTCTGCGCCAACAAATAGTGGAGCAATTATCAGAAAGGAGTTCGACAGTGTAAAATTGCAAACAGTTTGAACATATCATCATCTACAGTGCATAATATCATCAAAAGATTCAGATAATCTGGATGAATCTCTGTGCGTAAGGGTCAAGGCTGGAAAACCATACTGGGTGCCCGTGATCTTCGGGCCCTTAGACGGCACTGCATCACATACAGGCATGCTTCTGTATTGGAAATCACAAAATGGGCTCAGGAATATTTCCAGAGAATATTATCTGTGAACACAATTCACCGTGCCATCCGCTGTTGCCAGCTAAAACTCTATAGTTCAAAGAAGAAGCCGTATCTAAACACGATCCAGAAGCGCAGACGTCTTCTCTGGGCCAAGGCTCATTTAAAATGGACTGTGGCAAAGTGGAAAACTGTTCTGTGGTTAGATGAATCAAAATTTGAAGTTCTTTATGGAAATCAGGGACGCCGTATCATTCGGACTAAAGAGGAGAAGGACGACCCAAGTTGTTGTCAGTGCTCAGTTCAGAAGCCTGCATCTCTGATGGTATGGGGTTGCATTAGTGCGTGTGGCATGGACAGCTTACATATCTGGAAAGACACCATCAATGCTGAAAGGTATATCCAGGTTCTAGAGCAACATATGCTCCCATCCAGACGACGTCTCTTTCAGGGAAGACCTTGCATTTTCCAACATGACAATGCCAAACCGCATACTGCATCAATTACAGCATCATGGCTGCATAGAAGAAGGGTCCGGGTACTGAACTGGCCAGCCTGCAGTCCAGATCTTTCACCCATAGAAAACATTTGGCGCATCATAAAATGGAAGATACGACAAAAAAGACCTAAGACAGTTGAGCAACTAGAATCCTACATTAGACAAGAATGGGTTAACATTCCTATCCCTAAACTTGAGCAACTTGTCTCCTCAGTCCCCAGACGTTTACAGACTGTTGTAAAGAGAAAAGGGGAAGTCTCTCAGTGGTAAACATGGCCTTGTCCCAACTTTTTTGAGATGTGTTGTTGTCATGAAATTTAAAATCACCTAATTTTTCTCTTTAAATGATACATTTTCTCAGTTTAAACATTTGATATGTCATCTATGTTCTATTCTGAATAAAATATGGAATTTTGAAACTTCCACATCATTGCATTCCGTTTTTATTTAGAATTTGTACTTTGTCCCAACTTTTTTGGAATCGGAGTTGTATTCACCCAGTGTAATATTTGGAAGAAAATTAGAAGTAGATTAGACCCATATCTTTACAATTTTTCATGGACCATCTTGTCTGATGCTTTTGAAATACAGATGGACAAATGCAAAAATTACCGGTCAGGATCTGCTGGTCCGGCCTTATTTCCCACACTGTTATTATGTCGATGCACGAAGTTCCTGCGCTCTGTCAAAATCCAACAGGACTTGCCCAGCTTGCTTTTCACTGCATTCGTGTCACAAGCCAAAACAAAAACAAAAACTAAGCTAGGACCTACTATTAAATATAAATTTATACCATAAACTCTTCGGCTCAATCCTACATAACGATTTATTTGGTTTATTTTTTTTAAACCTTATTAATTACATAAAAAGTGGCGGGCATATCTTCATATCTGCAATACTAAAACTTTTTTTTTTTGGACCGGAGGGCCTTAAATCCGCACCAGCATGTATCACCACAGGGAACCTGATTGTAAGTGCAAGGCAATGTATTTTTTAAAACACCTGACCACCGGACAATATTTGTAACAAATATGTATTTGCGATGTGTATCTCATTATTGATATCACTGTCACAAGACAATGCAGCAATTTATTAACTTTAAATACACTTCACTACACAATTCAATGGTTCATATCCATCCATCCATTATCTGTAGCCGCTTATCCTGTTCTACAGGGTCGCAGGCAAGCTGGAGCCTATCCCAGCTGACTATGGGCGAGAGGTGGGGTACACCCTGGACAAGTCACCAGGTTATCGCAGGGGTGACACAGAGACAAACAACCATTCACACTCACGGTCAATTTAGAGCCACCAATTAACCTAACCTGCATGTCTTTGGACTGCGGCGGAAACTGGAGCACCTGGAGGAAACCCACACAGACACAGGGAGAACATGCAAACTCCGCACAGAAAGGCCCTCGCCGGCCGCTGGGCTCAAACCCAGGACCTTCTTGCTGTAAGGCGACAGTGCTAACCACTACACCACCGTGCTGCCTGTTCATTGCTCATTACTGCAAAATTACCTAAAAATGTATCATCCAGTCAAGTTTTTTGATTACCTCAGTTTCCACTGTACAGCTGATAATACTAGTACACCATCCACTTCTCTCCTTAAACTGAAATGGCAGAAATGCTCATTTTCCTGTCTTTTTTGTTGTTGTCCTCATTTCAGGGAAATTTACTCTTTTATTGTGCTTTCTAAAACATATTTAAAAGGAAAATTGTACAAGCCTACTAACCACCATTTTCCTAATGGAATCTAGATTAACATTCAGCAAGGCTATGGCACTTTCACTGACCTACAAAGTGAGACATGATCTCCATATGAATCCATAATTATTTAGTCTGACTGTAACAGACATGAGCTTCAACATGCTCACCAATGGTAAAACCAGCGAAAATAAGACCATCATTGCTGACACTGGTCTACAGACTTTCAGGATCTGGCTCAAAGGGCCCATAAAAGTGCCTGATTTAATTCCATATTTCTGTGTTGATGTGATGTACTGAACAAGGGTGTCAGGGAGAGTGTATTTTGAAGGGTTTAACTGCTTTCCACAACAGCCAGTAGCATTTGAAATTTGCCACAGTCCCCACTGAGTCTAAAAAAAAGATCAACAAAGAAGCTAAGGGTTTTAAAGGGTGTTTGTTTTACTGAACTGTGTTGATTTCCTCACACTTATGGCTTTGTATCAAACAATTCCAACCACTGGGTCTCTGTTTCCTAGTGTGGGTCATTTGTTACAGCAGTGGGGCAACTGGGCTTTCTGCAGGGTGGAGGTAAAAGACCATTTAACACAAGAAGTGAAATAAAACCATATTAAGAAACAGCTTTCTGGACAACCAAAACACACACATACCCGTATATACTCTAACGTCTTAATATCTATAAAAGCTCACTATATCATACACACACAAACAATATTTATAATTGCTTAATACATACCTACAATATACTAGTCTGGCAAAATATGGGCTCCATTCTGGTCTGCTTTTTTTTTCCATATTTAAATGAAAGGATAAAGCTGAGTAGTTAAAAGTTAAACATTTTGCTCAAGGACCCAACCATGACAGCTTGACATTGCTGGTTTTAAACTCATGACCTTCCAATGCATAACCCAAAACCCTAACTACTGAACCACTACTTCCCAGGTTTTCACTTCACCAAGATAAATCATGTCAGATATGTTTGTCCTTTAACGAGATATACCATACCAACACAAAGCCAAAAGTCACTCTTCCTTGCTCTTCCCAGGTTTATAACAATGATGTCAAAGGGGATTTCCTGTGCATCGCCCTCTTCAAGTTACTCCACAAGTTTTTGATAGGATTTAGATTTGGGCTTTGACTGGGCCATTCATCTTCTTCTGAAACCATTCCTTTGTTGACTTGTACCCCATTCCCACTCACACTAAAAGTGGTGCAATTTCATACATTCACCAGCCACTTTATTAGGAACACCCATACACTTGCTGTTTTATGCATTTATCTAATAGGCCAATCCCTTGACAGCAGCACAATGCATAAAATCATGCAGATACAAATCAAGAGCTTCAGTTAATGTTCACTTCAAACATCAGAATCAGCTGAAGAGAAGCAGTCCCATAGAAGGATGCTGCCACCACCATGCTTCACTGTAGGTAGGGGTGCAACAGATTGCAAAACTCTCAGTTCGGATCGTATCACAGTTTTTGAGTCATGAATCGGATAACTTTTTTTTGGATTAGTATATATAACTTTGTTTTCCATTTATTACAAAAATACTTTAAAGAACGCTTAAAGCAAGGAGGGCAGCACAGTGGTGTAGTGGTTAGCACTGTCGCCTCACAGCAAGAAGGTTCTGGGTTTGAGCCCAGCGGCTGGCGAAGGCCTTTCTGTGTGGAGTTTGCATGTTCTCCCCGTATCTGCATGGGTTTCCTCCGGGTGCTCCAGTTTCCCCCACAGTCCAAAGACATGCAGGTTAGGTTAATTGGTGGCTCTAAATTGACCGTGAGTGTGAATGGTTGTTTGTCTCTGTGTCAGTCCTGCGATAACCTGGTGACTTGTCTGCCTCTCACCCATAGTCAGCCGGGATAGGCTCCAGCTTGCCTGCGACCCTGTAGAACAAGATAAGCGGCTACAGATAATGGACGGATGGATTGAAGCAAGGAGCTTTTGCCCATGGTCTGAAATGAAAACCACATTCAATATTTAATTGTCAAATTGCAATACGAAGCATGACGATACTTTCTTCCTTTGAACAATAGTGAATGAAAAAATAGCCTTTGTCCACATCATCAACAAAAAGTAAAAAAAAAAGAAAAGAAATAAAACAAAGCAGACCTGAGCTTAAAAATTCAAATTCTTCTTCAAAAAGCTGAGAATGTCTACACTGTCTGGGGAGAAAGTAGACTTTTTTGCAGTCATTATGCCCCATGCTGTGGAGGACAGCCTCTTGCTAGGAACTGAAGTGCCAGTCACAGCAAGGTAGCGTCTGACCATCAAAGTGACTATACATGCAGTGCATTTAGTGTAGTGGTCCAGGCCACAAATTTTCTCTTTGCAGGGTGGGGGAAATCTCATAAATATTCACAAGGACAATGCTAACTGATTGGCCGGTGAATGCCTTCAGTCCCTCACCCTATCCAATCAGGTAGCACTTTCCCCATGAATATTTGTGAGTTTTTCCCAGCCACCCAAAAAGAAAATTCATGCCCAGGTGAGAACCCACGAGGCAGACACTCACAGTGGTGCAGGGGGTTTTCCTTTTTTTTAATTTCTTTCAATATACATATTTTTTTTCCGATTAGTAATTTTCACAACCAAATGCCTTTTTTCAATTATATAATCAAATTCAGGATATTCATTTACAACGCTACACTAGTATGGTTAAACTTTGTAATCAGTCCATGGTTCACATGCATGCCGAACCTAGGTAGGGCCCTATACAGATCACGGCTCAACCATGGTCCATTATGCCTCTAACCATGAGTATGGTGTTCTTTGGGTCTATTTTTGTGTCAAACATATGTTTATAATTATGCCCAAAAAGTTTTACATTGGTCTCATTAGACAATAACACATTTTACCACATGGTTTGGGGTGATCTAGGCAGGCTTGGATGCTTTTTATCATGAGAAAGGGCTTTTGTCTGGCCACCCTGCCTCATAGCCCAGAAATGTGAAGAACACAAGACTGTTGTCAAATACAGTGAGTAACCAGTACTTGCCAGATATTCCTGCGGTTCCTTGAAAGGAGAACTGAAGTCATTTTTAAACGTGCTTTATTTCTTAATTAACGTGTAATTCAATTACATTTTTGGTTTTAGTAACCTTATATCATCACTTATATTGGCAACTAATTGCAATTAAATGTTGTACTTATCGGCTTATTCGGTTTTTAGCCATGTTGAATTTAGTTCATTTGGTCTACGGCAGGCGTCACTTATCCGCGTGATCTTCACGAGACTTGTGCAAGACTTCGAAACATGAAGTGTCAGCAAGGTGTCAGTGCCGCCATTTTGAAAATTGTTTTCCAAACGAAATATTGCACAAAAACGAGTTTAAATGATGAATACTGCCTACTTTTTTCAAACTTTCCTGATTGCTATCAAAACAAACAAAACTTCCGGCTTGATTACATCAGCATTCGAAAGAGGGCGCGCGCATCTTTTGACAACGTTGGCAGATGTTGGTCACTTTGATTTCCGCTGTACGTTTTACTTCCGTCCTACGAGGTCTTGCACAGGTCTCAACGAATTTTGTTTACGGCCATTGCTTTGACATATGGACTGATATATTACATAGCATACTTCAAACACTCATAACTTGCTATAGCAGTGACAAAATAGCTATCAAAAATGCATTCCTATATTTAATAAAATGAGATAAATAGAATTTTGATAATAAAAAAAATTGCCTTCAGTTGTCCTTTAATGTTGCTGTAGGTGTCTTGACAGCCTCCCTGACAAGTTTTCTTCTTGTCCTTTTGTCAATTTTAGAGGGCCATCGGAGCGGCGCAGTGGTTAGCACTGCCGCCTCACATTAAGAAGGTTCTGGGTTCAAATGTGTCTGTGTGGGATTTCTCCGGATGTTCCGGTTTCCCCCACAGTCCAAAGACATGCAGGTTAGGTTAACTGGTGACTCTAAATTGACTGTAGGTGTGAGTGTGAATGGTTGTCTGTGTCTATGTGTCAGCCCTGTGATGACCTGGCGACTTGTCTAGGGTGTACCCCGCCTTTCGCCCGTAGTCAGCTGGGATAGGCTCCAGCTTGCCTGCGACCCTGTAGAAGGATAAAGCGGCTAGAGATAATGAGATGAGATGAGATGAGATAAATAGAATTTTGATAATAAAAAAAAATTGCCTTCAGTTGTCCTTTAATGTTGCTGTAGGTGTCTTGACAGCCTCCCTGACAAGTTTTCTTCTTGTCCTTTTGTCAATTTTAGAGGGCCATCGGAGCGGCGCAGTGGTTAGCACTGCCGCCTCACATCAAGAAGGTTCTGGGTTCAAATGTGTCTGTGTGGGATTTCTCCGGATGTTCCGGTTTCCCCCACAGTCCAAAGGCATGCAGTTAGGCTAACTGGCTACTCTAAATTGTCCATTGATCTAGCTTGGAATGGGATGGGCTCCACCAAGTTTAAAATGTCCTAGACACACCAATGATGGACTGTTAAAATGTCATCAGTGGTGCCCTTGCTGGCAATGGGGAAAAGAAGAAGAGGGATGTCTTGTTCTTGGTAATGTCGCTGCCATGCCCCATTTTCTACACTTTTTAATGAACAGTCTTTCATGGTGTTCCATAGTACATCTAATGGTTTGGAAATTATTTTTAAGTCCTCTCCTGTTCAATACCTTCATAATAGTGAGATCCTGTACATCCTTCACATGTTCTCTGAGGATTATGGCTTCAGCAGTGAAACCAAAAAAGGTCAAGAAATTCCTACTAAAACAAATTATCTTTATTTGGGGTTAATCAGAATTACTTCATGGATGATGGCTGTATGAGAATTGCTTTTGACCATAAGTTTGAATGCGACTGGTTCATTCTAAACACAATCACATTCCCCATTTTAACAGGGTGTATTGTAAGATTTTTTCCTCCCCTAAAACACTTCTGTTTGCTTTTCACTTAAATTTTGTTGTCTGCTCTATCAGGTTAAAGCTAGAAAATGATAAGGCATGATTTATCTTGGATTCTTTTTTTTTTTTTCACAAAAATGTGCAATTTTAACAGAAGTGTGTAGACTTTTTTTTATATCCACTGAGCCAAGATCCATCTGAAGAAGCACTGATTCTGAATTGAGAAAGAGCACAGACACACACACAAACTCCAACTATTATTTAAACACATAAGGGATTCTTTGGAATGGGAATAGCGTGTGGGAAGATACACGACCAACACTCAACAAGCGTCATGTTTACTGCTACCTAGCTGCTACTGTGGATTGATACCATCAGGGACAGTATATGTGTGTTCTAACGAGCAAATTGGACGAGTACAGTATGAGTCATCCTTTTTTCAACTAGAGAATTAAAATAAGAATATCTACAAAACAAATGTTTGGCTTTTTTAATTTTTTTTCCAAATGTACTGGCCTACTTCTGTCAACAATTCCAAGACAAGCTCTAAAACACTAATTTCAATTGTATGGCCACTTCAAAAAGTTCTCTCCATTTGGTTAGACTTGGCAGACTATTCCTTTCACATAAGTTTCACATATGGTGAAACTAAATTTATATTTATTAAATGATAGCTGGGATGTTTTATTGAATATAATTTTAAATGTAATATATAGTGCAACCCCAAATAAGAAAAAGTTGGGACAGTATGTTGAAATTAAACTGAAAACTGAAAACAATCATTTATAAATAATCTTTGGCCTGTATTGCACTCAAAAAGATACAACAGCACATTATTTGATGTTTTTACCTCTTGAATTTTATTGTTGTTGTTTTTTTTTCCAAAACAAGCACTTACAGTGGGGCAAAAAAGTATTTAGTCAGTCACCAATTGTGCAAGTTCTCCCACTTAAAAAGATGAGAGAGGCCTGTAATTTTCATTGTAGGTATACCTCAACTATGAGAGACAAAATGAGAAAAAAAATCCAGAAAATCACATTGTCTGATTTTTAAATAATTTATTTGCAAATTATGGTGGAAAATAAGTATTTGGTCAATAACAAAAGTTCATCTCAATACTTTGTTATATACCCTTTGTTGGCAATGACAGAGGTCAAACGTTTTCTGTAAGTCTTCACAAGGTTTTCACACACTGTTGCTGGTATTTTGGCCCATTCCTCCATGCAGATCTCCTCTAGAGCAGTGATGTTTTGGGGCTGTCGCTGGGCAACACGGACTTTCAACTCCCTCCAAAGATTTTCTATGGGGTTGAGATCTGGAGACTGGCTAGGCCACTCCAGGACCTTGAAATGCTTCTTACGAAGCCACTCCTTCATTGCCCGGGTGGTGTGTTTGGGATCATTGTCATGCTGAAAGACCCAGCCACATTTCGTCTTCAATGCCCTTGCTGATGGAAGGAGGTTTTCACTCAGAATCTCACGATACATGGCCCCATTCATTCTTTCCTTTACACGGATCAGTCGTCCTGGTCCCTTTGCAGAAAAACAGCCCCAAAGCATGATGTTTCCACCCCCATGCTTCACAGTAGGTATGGTGTTCTTTGGATGCAACTCAGCATTCTTTCTCCTCCAAACACGACAAGTTGAGTTTTTACCAAAAAGTTCTATTTTGGTTTCATCTGACCATATGACATTCTCCCAATCCTCTTCTGGATCATCCAAATGCTCTCTAGCAAACTTCAGACGGGCCTGGACATGTACTGGCTTAAGCAGGGGGACACGTCTGGCACTGCAGGATTTGAGTCCCTGGCGGCGTAGTGTGTTACTGATGGTAGCCTTTGTTACTTTGGTCCCAGCTCTCTGCAGGTCATTCACTAGGTCCCCCCGTGTGGTTCGGGGATTTTTGCTCACCGTTCTTGTGATCATTTTGACCCCACGGGGTGAGATCTTGCGTGGAGTCCCAGATCAAGGGAGATTATCAGTGGTCTTGTATGTCTTCTATTTTCTAATAATTGCTCCGACAGTTGATTTCTTCACACCAAGCTGCTTACCTATTGCAGATTCAGTCTTCCCAGCCTGGTGCAGGTCTACAATTTTGTTTCTGGTGTCCTTTGACAGCTCTTTGGTCTTGGCCATAGTGGAGTTTGGAGTGTGACTGTTTGAGGTTGTGGACAGGTGTCTTTTATACTGATAACGAGTTCAAACAGGTGCCATTAATACAGGTAACGAGTGGAGGACAGAGGAGCCTCTTAAAGAAGAAGTTACAGGTCTGTGAGAGCCAGAAATCTTGCTTGTTTGTAGGTGACCAAATACTTATTTTACCGAGGAATTTACCAATTAATTCATTAAAAAATCCTACAATGTGATTTCCTGGATTCTTTCCCTCCATTCTGTCTCTCATAGTTGAAGTGTACCTATGATGAAAATTACAGGCCTCTCTCATCTTTTTAAGTGGGAGAACTTGCACAATTGGTGGCTGACTAAATACTTTTTTGCCCCACTGTATTTCAATTTTGATTCTTGCAAAACATTTTTAAAAAGTGGGGACGGTAAAGCATTTAACCACCAGCCCTTGTGGTTATATCAGCTATAGATGAATGATGGTTCTTGATGCATTGTCGTCTGAGGGATCCGAGATCAGGGTGTTCAACTTAGGCTTGCGCCCTTGCCCTTTACACACTGAAATTCATCCAGTTTCCTGAAACGTTTAATGATATTATGCACAGTAGAGGGTGAAATATCCAAATCCCTTCCTACCTTTCTTCGTGCCACAACATTTTTAAACATTTCAATTATTTTCTCACGCATTTATTGACAAACTGGAGACCCTCGGCCTATTTTTGCTTTTCAAAGATTAGGCCTTTCAAGGATACTGATTTTGTACCAAATCATGATTACGATCGCCTGTTGACATCACTAAATCACATCATTATTTAATTGTTTTACCTCATTACTAGCCCTAAATTGCCAATGTCCCAACATTTTTTTGGAAATGTACTGCAGGCCTGAAATGCAGGAACGGATGTATATGAACAAATGAAATGAAGCTGATCAGACAAATCATGAACTATCTCGGGTTTATTCTGTCTGCAATCAAATATAAGTTAAAGTAAATTTATAACTCACTTTCTCTTTTTATTTGCATTTTCCATACTGTCCCAACTCTTTCTGATTTTGGGTTGCATCATACACAACCCACGCAAATAAATAAATAAATAAATAAATAAATAAATAAAAATTATATCACACACTCATTTCATTGGACCACCTTTAGCTTTGATTATGTGGCAAGTTTGCTGTGGCATTGTTTCAAAAAACTTTATGCAACATCACTACATTTATGTCCATCCAGAGTTGCATTAATTTTTCCCCGACATCTTGTCTTGATGACAGGAGAGTCAATCCACTCAGTAGACTCTTCTGCAGCACATCCCAGACTTTCAGTAGGGGTAAGGGGGAGGATTCTGTGGTGTCTAATTCATGTGTGAAAATGATTCCTCATGTTTCCTGAACCACTCTTTCACAATTTCAACCCCAATTGCCCATGCAATCATTAAGATTAAACACCAAATGTTTAAGATCTCTGATCAGGGTCAGTCAAGAGTTTTGGGGTTTTTTTCAACCACATTTCTTCCGTGAAGTTGATGGTTCACCACTATCCTTCCTTGTTTTAATAATGCGTTGGTCAGTTCTTAAATCGAGACGGCCTTTCAATTTCATAAAATCGGTGAAATTTAGTTCCCTCTGAACTTTGGTCAATGTGATATATATTTATTTCTGTAATATCTCACAAAATATCAGGCCATTCTGTGGCTGGGAAGTTATTTAATTTGAGCTGTTCGTGCCATACCTCCATTTGTTTCTCTTTTCTTTAGCTTTAGGCAGACTAGAAAAAGATTTCTTTTGAATCTGTTTGCACAACAGCGCTTTCCAAATTTAGATCTGTTTTTTTTAATGTTTTCGTAGCATTTGAGCTGTGTTACTTTCGCCTCCGTTAACATCACATGCATTCCCTTTATTGTATGTTATTGCACTTTCTGCTGTCTAGACAACACAATTGAGGGGATTCCCTAGCAAATAATGTGCATTAAATCACTTGCTTCACACAGTCAAGCAGACAGAGGAAGTCCATGTGCACATGTGCAGGTTTACCTTGACCGTGCACTGACAGTTACATCATCTTGCCGCTAAGGGGCTCATTTCACCGAGTACGATCTGGAAAAATCGCACGCGACCACGCACAACTATGATCGCAGCTATGTTTTCCCGTAGTCGCGGACAAAATCCGTGCGACCTAAACCCATTATTTTTGGTGTACGCTCTATGTTTGATGTTATCTCGTTCGACCTTCGATGTGTACGCTCTACCTGCGTCCTATACGCTCTGTAGACGCTTTACATACGCTCTACTTGCGTCTAGCCACTCGATCTGATGTGATCTTAACACGACCAAGGCTCGTTCTGTTCGACCAATCTGCGACATAGCGTCGATCTCTCGGCGATCTATCCTCGCAAGTGCGCGGCCTCGGCCGATCAAGGCTCAATCTTGGCCGATCTAGCTACATACAAGTTGCAACGTACCCTCGATCAATACGATTTAGCCTGTGATATAAACGTTCTAGCCTCGCTCTGTACGCTCAATTCTTGATCTTTTCTAGACAGATTCTCGCCTGAGCTACGCGCAAATTGTCACAGTCGCCCAGATTTGCGTGTGACCCACTGCGACCGTATAAAAAGGCCCGGCGATCGGTGGCCGACCATCAGTTTTTGACCAGCCTCCGAAGGGACAACATGGACCCAATCGTTCTGCATCATGCTATGTTATTACAGCACCGTCAGGGGTGAAAGTAACTTTTATTTCTTGCTGTTACTATTATTTTGAGTCATAGTGCGCGCGCACAGCGCGCACCGGAAAATACACCTAATTATTTATTATTGTCTACTTATCAAGCATTCACTAGGACTTCTTATCACTCAGTAGTACTAGTATAGTACTTTATCACACTATCACTCTTTCATCCACCTGTATCAGTTTTTGATTATAAATAAATTGCAAACATCATTTCAACAACACAATTTAATAACATTTTTTTAGCTGAACAGTTGAAAACTAACTTTTCATTTTGGACATTGGACACAGAACAGTGTAACAGAACAGAAAAGTGAACGTTTTTAGGTAAAACACTTAAAATAAATTCCAAAGAGGCTTGAACATTTGAGAAAGTGCGTGCGTTCTAGAGTAAGTGCATGTGTTGTCAGTGCGCGTGCCATGCATTGGTAGCCTAGTTACTCTGCTCGCTCCAACCAGACAGTAATCTAGAATCTTTGCCCCAACTTCCACTCGATTTACGAATTCTGATCAAAGTAATTTTTAAATAGCCTATCATGAAACATTAACATGTTTCTTTATATGCCTTTTTATTTGGGAGACTTTGCAACTAACGTCTGTCTGCTAAAACACTTTGATTACCAGCTATTACCACGTTATAGCACAAGATCTGGTTAAGCCGTACGCGCGCTGTAACCAGCACGCGTACGGCTTAATTTTTTTTTTTAGTTTAAAATTTTTTTTTCAGAGACAGTATATTTTTCTTTCCGGTACGGCCAAATCTTTTAGTGGTACACCGGACTGGCCAGGACCGGCTTACTTTCACCCCTGAGCACCGTGCCCTGCAACTGCAGCAAGACTCTCTGGTTATGCTTAATGCGCCCTATTTATATGACATTCAGTACGTGTAGCTTTAATAGGATTAGGCGAATGTAGGTCACAACTTAAGCGATGGTTGATCTTTATTGGTTGAAGTAGGTCGCACCTTAATCCTCTCTAGAATCCAATCGTGCCCATGGGAAGAATAGGGAGCGTACGGGTCTAGGGAAGGTCTGGGACAGGGTGCGCGGAGCGAGGCTTGATCGCAAAAGAGTGAAGCTAGATCACACGGATTGAGTGAGTGTTGAGGACGGGCCGAGCAGCACAACCATGCGCGCAATCAGTTCTCGCTCGAGAAGACTGAGCATCGCTCATCCCCGTTCTAGCCTCGATTGTCTCTCGACCAATGTATCCTTTCCTCGGCCTTGTTCGCTCTTTCAATGCTCTCTGTGCGACTTTTAGGTCGAGGCTCAGTTTTTTGACATGTTAAAAAACCGAGCTACGATCTCTTTGTTGGGGAGACCATTCCTCGACCGCGTACAACCACGGAAGACCAAGGCGTGACCAACCCTCGGTCAACCGTCGACTGCATACGACCTGTGGCGACCAAGCCACGCTCCGAGATCGCAGCTCAGTCTTCCGGGAAGATTTCTCAGTGAAATGACCCCCTAAACGAACAGCTGATCACACCGAGGTGTTCGCTGACTGCCAGTATAGTTTGGTTCTGCATTTCCTTTCTTTCATAACATAATGTCTTTTCTTCTCGCTTTCTGTTATTGTAGTCGGTCTTCCACGTTTCATTCGCACACTCACGTCCTCCATTTTTCTCTCCTGTTTCAAATTTGTGTCCCACAATGCCTTGCGCAAATAGGGAAAGCCCACCATGTGATGCATGACGTAGTATCTTGAATTGGATCATGTTGAAGCAGGCAAAAATACTGGAGAATTTAGGGCCATGTGGCCACAATTCATTAATTGTTCTATTTAAAATAAATAAATAAATAAAATTAGAAGTCTGTGATTCGAATTCAGTAGCTTTTGGTCCACTAAACAAAAATAACTGGGTGTCAGGGAAAATTCTTTTTATGACCTACACTTGAGAAATCTGAAAGGCAGTACAGCTTTAACCCAATTCCAGTCATTTCAGCAATCTCCTTAGTTGTATTCTTTGCTTGATACAGGCCAATATTTTGACCCTTCTGAAACACAGTAACATATTTGCTATGACCATGAGATACGTCTTCTGACACGATTGTTTAAGAAATGAGAAGCTGCATCAGTTAGGGTTAAAAGAATTGTTGCCAGCTGAAACATTAATCACTGCAGTAGCTAATTATCCAATCAATTTGCTTATTGAAATCCAAATAGCAACTTTTTTTTGGTCAGGCAGTATCTAAACATAGATATCCCGTTTGTTTTTTTCTCATTTGAAAAGTAAATTTCAATAAATTTCAATAAAATTCCCTCTATGGCCTATGGACATCATCTAAACTCATTAATTCATTCATTAATATTGGGCTATTATTTACATTTTGAGTCATTTAAATATGTACAACATGAAACCAAATCACCAAAATAATTACTTTCACTTTGATTTGTACTAGGCAAACAGATTCCTATGTAAGAAAGTGTGAACCCCCACCTGCCTGGCCACTGCTTAAAATGATGGAGAACTTCCATGGCATTCTGCATACTGATCAACAGTAAACGTGTACACAAGCACGTGTGTGCGCACACACATACACACACCCTCTACCACAGCAGCTCAATCATGCAATGCTACGCCCCTTTAACACACACACACACACACACACACACACACACACACAAACCTACCACTCCCTCTACATGATCACAGGTCTGTTTCCTATTCGGTAAACAGGCCTACCTAATTCTTCTCCAAATGCAAATAGCGTTATTAAAAACAGTGCCTATTGCACACATTCAGACGTGGTCCCTAGTCCAGAAGCATGTTTTGATTTGCTTGTCAATCTAGTTCATTTGCCTTGAGATGACAAGGGGAAAATATAAAGGGGAAAAGGAATGGAGGCAAACAGGGCTGTCTGATTTGTAGGTAAGCACTGCCCAGAATAATTATACAGCCAATGAATCACTTGGTTTTGATTGGTGGGCTTGTTGATCCATGGATGTATCATCTAAATTCCGATCAACAGTCATACAGACTGAAGCTCTCACCTTTTTTTTTATCCTTGCAGAGGAAGCAAAGAAAAATATAGCTACAAGCAGCATGAGGTGTGCTCAATCTCCAAGAATGCTGCAGTCTGTTTTATGAGCCAGTGTTGGCATGTAGTTGTTATTATGCTGCATCAGTGAACATACAGTGCATGTGAACTTTGAGCCACACTGCAAGATGTACAGTGGACTTACGTGTACGCCACACTTCCTGTTTGAGCGTCAACCCGTGTTAACTGACTGTCTCACCATGGCAACACCATTTGGGATATCAGCATTCTTTTTGCACTTTATCATCCTGAAGGATATCAGATCATGCTGACCATATTTGGTATCAAACAAATGAACTGTAAAGAAAGCGGCATTATTGAACATACAGTACTACACTGCATGATGTACATTGGAATTATGCCACACTTCCTGTTTATGAGGCATATTATATAAACTGATTTCATTGCCATGACAACAGTGTGTAAGATATCAAAAATTCCTGTGCAGTTTAGCATCATGGACATCTTGTCATCATACTAGTATTGAGCAAATTTGTCTCTTTGAATTTGACTGTATTTAAAAAACAAAACCTCTCAGAAGGCACAAAATCGAAAATGGCCGAGTTGTTGTTGGTCAGAGTCCGACACGTTAATTTCTGAATACATTCCTCACCTCATCTAAGGAACCGTTCTCCACCCTGAACCTTCCGGCTCTCTGTATGGCTCCATCTGCATCGCTGGAGATCAGCTGTGAAGAAAGACAAAGTTGATTAGTGTCTCACCATGTCCAGGATACATTTCATGCTGTGGAAGTGAATGGAGCTTTGATTGAAATGACAGTCCAAATCTCTCACACACTCAGAACTATTCTCATTATGAATCTGTTAATGTGAGACAGTTTCAACCAACTACACCTACAATATTTGAGACAAATTAGGGCCCTTTTTTCACCTTTTTAACACTGTCACCATAACAATGATCTGAGCTAGTATCAGCTAAATAGCTGCTGAGATTGAATATAGATAAAATAGATTGGTTTAACTCTTTAGTTATAAAGAGGTTTTTGAATTGCTGTAGCTTTGCTGTAGCTTTGGGGGGACGGCACAGTGGTGTAGTGGTTAGCACTGTTGCCTCACAGCAAGAAGGTTCTAGGTTCGAGCCCAGTGGCCAACGGGAGCCTTTCTGTGTGGAGTTTGCATGTTCTCCCCGTGTCTGTGTGGGTTTTCTCTGGGTGCTCCGGTTTCCCCCATAGTCCAAAGACATGCAGGTTAGGCTAATAGAGATCTTGCAGTCACGTGACCGGCAAGTACACAGCCGCCATCTTGTCGGTAAAAAACACAGTTGAATACTGCTGCACTCGTGTACAGAATGGATCAATTTCAACCGACGGACTACACGGCTCATTTTTCTAATGAACAGATAACTAGATATATGTCTAAAATAAACGACCTACAGATTAGTGACCCTTATGGCTTACCGGACGGAGTTTTCACGACCGTGTCAGTGGATGTTGAACTGCCAGCGGAATACCCAGACGTGTATAATTACCAGACATGTGGACTCGAGTCATGTGACTTGGACTCGAGTCAGACTCGAGTCACCATTTTGATGACTTGAGACTTGAAATCCCTAGATGAGGAATGACTTGCAACTCGACTCGGACTTGCACGCTGTTGACTCGAGACTTGACTTGGACTTGACAGTTTTAGCTTGCAATGACTTGGCGTATCAGGTATAAATATTCTTTTTTTCCCCCCCTCGATTTTGAATCCAAGTACACTCGTTATTATTTGAATGTGGTGTAGCTCCTTGTCCTAGGCTACGGCAGCTCAATCCACTAGCACTAGGTGTCACTCAAGCACTTCAACTGGTTCAAATGAAAAACCAAACGGTAATGGGCAACGAGGACGCTGAATGATGAACGGACGGATAAAAACATGATTCCCCGCGTAATTTCCTTTGGATTTAAAGAATACTCCAATACAGATGGCAAACACATTGCTACGTGCAGAACATGTGGAGCCACAATTTCGGACAGCCAGTCAACCACATCAAACTTCGCTCGTCACCTGAGGCTGCATAAGGAAAAGTAAGTAACAAAGCCAGCTAGCAAGAATCTGTACAGGCTAGAAGTGGAATGTGTTAATATATTAATGCTGTCAAGGATTTGTTTTGCTTTGCTGAATGCAAAATAGTGAAGTAGATTTTTTTTATTGGATTGCTTTTGTGTTCAGTCTAGTGTTAGATTATGTGGGCTAGACTACCAGTTAACACACATTGGGAAGGCATAGCCAGAAGGTGGTGATTTGGTCAGAGCAGAGAACGTTTACAAGATTGTTATAAAGGCTCTGGTCAGAACGACACAGACTTATGATAAGAACAGGACAGCAAAGGATAAAACGTGAATCAAATAAACAGTTACCCAGGCTGCAAACTAAGTATGTAAAACAGAAGTTCGCTCTTTGCAATGAGAAAGTCAGTGCTTGTCATGAAAGGCATTTAAACCACCGAGACGAGATGACCAGCAATGCAAGTTAAACCAGGCGTTTAACTGTTTGCTACGTACTGCACCAAGTCGTGGACGCTGTGCGATGTGTGTTATTAGTGCTGGGATTACGTGTCAGAGACATTCAATTCTATTCTCTTCCTCTCTCTGGTGTCATGTAGGCAATGTGAATAATGGGCCATTTGGGCTATGTAAAATGTAAGCTCAGCTAGGGCTGTGCGATGTCCCCTTAATTGGCATCGACGATGTTTACAGTGCAAACATCGTGATGGACGATGATATGGGGGGGGGGGGGATTTTAATACCACGTTATTAAATATATTATTATTATTATTATTATTATTATTATTATTATTATTAAAAGTATTAGATACTCATCCGAGGCTTTGGCACGTAAAGGAAAAAAAGCGCTAGGTGATGTGGAATATTTGGCCTTGATAACGGATATGTGGTCCAGCTGCAACATGATGCCCTATATGTCAGCTACCGTACATTATGTGGACCGAGAGTGGGCAATGCAGTCCAAATGCCTGCAGACGAGTTTCATGCCAGAGACACATTCAGCGGACAATTTAGAAGACGCATTGCGCGAGACACTTGCCGAATGGAAAATAGAGGAGAAAAAGATCGCCTGCATAACAACGGGGCGAATATTGTCACAGCCATCAGGCAATTGAAATGGCCGTGGTTAAGTTGTTTTGGGCACAATTTGAACCTGGCCATAACCAACTCGCTTGCGCAACAGAGGGCCAGTACAGACCGAGCGTTTGGAGTTTGCCGAGCAGTCAACACTGCGTTTGCGCACAGCTGGCTTCGGAGAAATGAGCTGCGCAAAGCGCAGGTGGAAATGAACCTCCCCGAGCACTCACTGATCACCGCAAGATATTAATCTGCTCTAACAATGAAAGACTAGTATTCAAATTATGAGAAGAAACTACACTTAAGCTATTACTCATTGTTTATTTACACCATATCAATTGAAGATGCGTTTCGGCCTTCAGTGCGCACTTGAACGCGCTAATTTTTCCAATTTATTAGTGTTTGAATTATTGCACCAGCTTTTAAAATCATGATTTAATATTGTTTTTTTTTACTGTCTTTACATTTATCAGAATCACCTTCATTCTTCCATTTGGTTTGACATTATGGCTTAGAGTGGACCATTTTGTGTCTGAAAGTAGGCCTGTTTACCAGATTAAAGTTATTTGACTTCTGCCGAAGTCTGCGCTTCACTGCCGTTTGATAAGGTGCAATATTTCCCGACTGAAGTCGTTAATAGTGGCTATTTGTTTGAACAACATGACAAATTTTACATTAAAAGTATAGTAGGCTAAAAAATGAAGTCGAAATTTATTATTAGTAGCATACTGTATTTGTGTAACCATGTTATGTTCACTAGCACGTCGCTGCACCATAGCCTACGTGAACAAGCGGTAATAGGATATTACTTTATAATGATTTATATAATTATGTATTTATATATATGTTATATAATATATTTATATATTAAACAAAACTAACTAACTAAACTAACAAAAAACTAACTTTTTAGGTTAAATAGGCCCAGATGATACCGTATATGCATGTTTATGACAGGAGGGGGCGTGGTATCACGATGGTGGCTCTCCATCGTGATGGATGACCACCATCGTCGATGGACGATGGCATCGTCTATCGGCACAGACCTAAGCTCAGCTGACGTTTTATAGCGCAGTACATCCCGACAGATTGGAGTGTAGCCTACTCCGACGCGAAGCATTATCCCACAGTCTTACCCAAACGACAGGGCACACAATGCCTCTAAATAGCGTGGCTTTACCAGTGTATTTATTAGTCTCTGGCGAGAAACCAAATTCGCCAAAAGCACGCAACTTGGATCTGGAGGATTCCGCTGAACATTCTGAAATTCACAACAACTGTTTATTCTACTTTATTATACGGCTCTCTAGAATGTTGCCAGGGCTTCATTCTCACATTCTGGCCAGAGCCCTAGAGGACTCTGATTCTGGCTACATCGTCACAACGTTCTGTGTTTACTGAGGCTACCGGTATTTTAGCGAGTGTTTAGTGAATGCATTGTGGTCTAGCTAAACTGCTTAAGGGAACATCCTGGCTGGCTTGTATTAAACATTATACTGTGTATAAACAAATATGTTCAGATTAAATGAACTCAGACTTTGATATTGAAAATGATAAAAACATGTTAATGTCTACATGATTAAAAACAGAAAACAAGTAGGCCTAATAATTTTACATTTTTTTTTCTTGTTTAGATTTGCAGAATATCTGAAGAACAAGATCAACCCAAGTGAGACAGAGCAGCCGTCCATTTCTGGATTCCTTACTGCAAAAGACAGACAGTACAATGCTACCCACCCACAACAAAAAGCCATCACAAATTCAATACTAACAGATTTGGTCATTGGATGCAACATCCCTCTCTCAGTAGTGGAGAACAGATATTTCCGGAATTTTTTGTCAGTTAGTTGGTCTCTCTCACACACACAAACGTACTCAAGTCACGTTGTATTGTGTTGAAGGCGTGTCATGTTGTATGTTGGGACAGTGCCTAACTTCAGAAGGAAAACCATTCTTTGATTCTAAAAGTACACAGATCATCTGTTAGCTTGGACTTTGAGTTTCATGTCTTAAAATGCACATGAAAAGCATTTTTATGTGAAAAATGACATGAATGAAATGAAAAGAAAATGATTTTTGTTACACAGTACCAGTACTAGTTTTGTTTAGAATTTTGTTTGAATTTCTCACTAATTTTCCAATAAAAAATTTAAGGAAATGGTCATACTTTCACTCATTCTCACACCCTTAGCCTCAGATGTACACTGACTCACTCAAACTAAACTCACTGAAAATTTAGGATGCTTTACTAACGTTAACTAACTAATCATTGTCTCCTCTGAGATTCTTTGATTGTCTTGGGGCAAGCTCTAAAACATTTTAAAATGGAAAAGAATGGGTGTACTGTAGTTACTTATGCTGATTCTATGAATCATTACATTACATTTAGCAGACATTTTTATCCAAGGTGACTGGAAAAGGAGGACATACACTGCAGTGTGGAGAGGTAATACATTTGTGATCAAAAATGTGTTGATTGCCTGTAGAATAAATGGTGACTTGTTAGGGACTTGGAAAAAAATGAGACTTGGACTTGGACTCGACTTGGCTTGGGTAGGACTTGGACTTGGACTTGACTTGGTCAAAAGTGCCTTGACTTGTGACTTGACTCGGACTTGAGTGGTAGGACTTGAGACTTACTTGTGACTTGCACATTAGTGACTTTGTCCCACCTCTGATAATTACCTCATCAACTTTCCCTCACTGTTCAGTGGTGAAGCACTGCGTGCTTATAAATCTCTGCACAGTTATCTTTACAGAAATTCAGGATTTGTCAGCGACTCAGATGTGGCATCTTGTAAACAAGAAAATAATCCTCATTGGACGGGTAAGTCACTTAAGTATTAAGTATAGCACTGACCAGCCGATTATAGAATAGAATAAGGTAATTCCAGCTGTAATTCCAAATTGTCCGTGTTGTTTACCATGGATCTGGCATTGGAGAAGTAGAGGCTTAGCAGTGGAGATTTGAGTGGCTGTTTTCTGAGCTTAGTCAACAGCCCGGTGTACCCTCCTGGATTTCGCGCATGCGCAGTAGGCTTGGTAGGACAAATCCAAGAGGTAGGATAACTTTACAGAACACCGGCTCTGCAGCCTCGCTTTTGCTTCCGCTCCCGGCGCCGCCTTCTTCGCTTTGCTTCCGATAACAATCCACGGAGACCCCGCTGGTCTCGCTATCTCGTCCGGAATGTTGTGCATGCGATGGAAATCGCTACAAACCGTCATTTTCTGCTGGAAACCAATATCCAGTAAGTCCATACGGTTGTAGTGGATATTGAAGTCCGGTACAGATGAACAACACACAAAAATACACACAAAAAACATTAAAAACGTGCACAGGTAGGGAGAGCTTGTAGCCGCAGCCGTTGTAGTAGAATTGTATATAGTAGGGTTTTCCAGAAGAAAAGGTAGACGTAAAAGCAGAAGTAGAACTAGAAGTAGAAGGCGGAAATATGGCGTTTGACCGACAAGATGGCGTCTGTCACAATCTGGATCGGCTGTGACGTCACATGCAAGTGCTCCATTGGTGGCTATAAATTGACCGTAGGTGTGAGTGTGAACGGTTGTCTCTATGTGTCAGCCCTGTGATGATCTGGTGACTTGTCCAGGGTGTACCCCACCTCTCGCCCATAGTCAGCTGGGATAGGCTCCAGCTTGCCTGTGACCCTGCTCAGGATAAGCGTTTACGGATAATGGATGGATGTAGCTTTGAAGGTGTTGCATACAATCACTTTATTAGGAACACCATTACACCTCCTGTTTTATGCAGTTATCTAATCAGCCGATCCCTTAACAGCAGCACAATGAATAAAATCATGCAGATACAAATCAAGAGCTTCAGTTAATGTTCACTTCAAACAAGAGAATGGGAAAAATTGTGATCTCTGTGACTTTCACTGTGGCATGGGTGTTGGTTTGAGCCAGATGGACTGGTTTGAGTATTTCAGAAACTGTTGATCTTCTGGGGTTTTCACACACAACAGTATCTAGAGTTTACAAAGAATGATGCAAAAAATAAAAAATAAAAAACATTGAGTGAGCGACAGTTCTGTGGGTGGAAACAAACGCCTTGTTGATATGAGAGGTAAGAGGAAAATGGTCAGATTGGTTTGAGCTGCCAGGAAGGATATAGTAACTCATAGCAACTCTTTACAACCGTAATGAGCAGAAAAGCATCTCAGCATGCAACAACAGAAGACCACACTGGGTTCCACTCCTGCCAGCTAAGAACAGGCATTTTAAAATCAAGAACAAGTTCCTATTAAAGTGGCCTGTGAGTGTATGTGCCAGAATCCACTTCCCAGAGAACATCATGCCTTCAAACATGGCTACTATGGACTACATTTCCCAGCACTCATATAGACTTTCCCATTCACAGTCACCTGATTACAAATCATGTTCACCTGTTCACCTTCACACTCACATGCTACATATACACAGAATCTGCCCAAGGACTCATTGTGAAGTAATGCTCAGAGTACGTGTACCTGACCTAACCAAGCCTGACAAAAAAAAAAAAAAAAATCCAAGCATAACTGATTTTCTGGTATTTTGATCCTGTTTTGGTTTCCTGGTTTCTTGAGGTTTTTGGAATGTGTCTCATTCACACTGGTTGCCTGACCTTTGCCTGTTCTCTGACTATGATTTTTGCCTACAACTTTGGATTTACCTGCAAGTATTTCAGTAAGCTTCTAACTTCATTTGCGTCCTCCTGGATTCAGCTCTTGTGACATGAGGCAAAAAAATCAACAGAACAGAACAACATTGTATACTGTTGAATGTCCCAAAAAGGTATTTTTAGTTATACTACAATGTTGGAACGTTGCCAGTGAAAAATGTTCAATTCACCATGTCATACATTTCCTCATATTCATTCACTTACAGTGCTCATTTTTCACTGGCACTCCATGTTTGTGTTTTTTATTCCCTGCCCGGAAACTCTCAACTGATCACACTGAAAATGTTTTTGTGATTTTTATTTCCAACTCTGAAAGCTCCACTGTGACCAAAAAAATAGTGGCGGCAGCACTTTCAAGGAAAGTGACTGCTTTCCTTGCACCTTGCTCACCGTTTGATAAGATGTAAAAAGTGCACCGGGGTTTGAGAAGAGAAAAAAAGAAACATCAGGTGAAAAAAATTCTAATAACATCTTTATTATACGTAGACCTGAAAAAGGCTGACCAAGTTCGTTTAAAGAATTTAGACCTTTCCCTTTGGAAATGGTACTTTTTCTTTTTTTATTTTATTTTTTAAATCATCGCCATGATGTCATGAAGGAGCAACGTGTTAAATATGACTGAATTTGTATTTTCTTGCATGGGAAAGCCAAGAGAAGATAAATGAAAGCCTTACTACAATCCTAAGCCTGAGTACTTCTTTAAAAATTGACAGTGTGTTACATCATAACATGGAGCTCTTTTATGAAAATATTTCCCCATATCATCAAGTTCTGCTGAAGCTCTTCATTGGGTTGGGTTCTCAGGCTGTTGGCCTCCAGCTAAACGCGCAGAAAACCAAAGTGATGCACCTGAACCCCTCAACTTCATGCTCTTGAAAACTTGAGTATAGAGAAAGTTGACGACTTTTTAAGTACAGTGTCTTGCTAAAGTATTCATCCCCCTTGGTGTTTGTCCTGTTTTGTTGCATTACAAGCTGGAATTAAAATACAACCCCGATTCCAAAAAAGTTGGGACAAAGTACAAATTGTAAATGAAAACGGAATGCAATGATGTGGAAGTTTCAAAATTGCATATTTTATTCAGAATAGAACATAGATGACATATCAAATGTTTAAACTGAGAAAATGTAAAAATTAGGTGATTTTAAATTTCATGACAACACATCTCAAAAAAGTTGGGACAAGGCCATGTTTACCACTGTGAGACATCCCCTTTTCTCTTTACAACAGTCTGTAAACGTCTGGGGACTGAGGAGACAAGTTGCTCAAGTTTAGGGATAGGAAGGTTAACCCATTCTTGTCTAATGTAGGATTCTAGTTGCTCAACTGTCTTAGGTCTTTTTTGTCGTATCTTCTGTTTTATTATGCACCAAATGTTTTCTATGGGTGAAAGATCTGGACTGCAAGCTGGCCAGTTCAGTACCCGGACCCTTCTTCTACACAGCCATGATGTTGTAATTGATGCAGTATGTGGTTTGGCATTGTCATGTTGGAAAATGCAAGGTCTTCCCTGAAAGAGACGTCGTCTGGATGGGAGCATATGTTGCTTTAGAACCTAGATATACCTTTCAGCATTGATGGTGTCTTTCCAGATGTGTAAGCTGCCCATGCCACATGCACTACTGCAACCCCATACCATCAGAGATGCAGGCTTCTGAACTGAGCGCTGATAACAACTTGGGTCGTCCTTCTCCTCTTTAGTCCAAATGACACGGTGTCCCTGATTTCCATAAAGAACTTCAAATTTTGATTCGTCTGACCACAGAACAGTTTTCCACTTTGCCACAGTCCATTTTAAATGAGCCTTGGCCCAGAGAAGACGTCTGCGCTTCTGGATCATGTTTAGATACGGCTTCTTTGAACTATAGAGTTTTAGCTGGCAATGGCGGATGGCACGGTGAATTGTGTTCACAGATAATGTTCTCTGGAAATATTCCTGAGCCCATTTTGTGATTTCCAATACAGAAGCATGCCTGTATGTGATGCAGTGCCGACTAAGGGCCCGAAGATCATGGGCACCCAGTATGGTTTTCCAGCCTTGACCCTTACGCACAGAGATTCTTCCAGATTCTCTGAATCTTTTGATGATATTATGCACTGTAGATGATGATATGTTCAAACTCTCTGCAATTTTACACTGTCGAACTCCTTTCTGATATTGCTCCACTATTTGTCGGCGCAGAATTAGGGGGATTGGTGATCCTCTTCCCATCTTTACTTCTGAGAGCCGCTGCCACTCCAAGATGCTCTTTTTATACCCAGTCATGTTAATGACCTATTGCCGATTGACCTAATGAGTTGCAATTTGGTCCTCCAGCTGTTCCTTTTTTGTACCTTTAACTTTTCCAGCCTCTTATTGCCCCTGTCCCAACTTTTTTGAGATGTGTTGCTGTCATGAAATTTCAAATGAGCCAATATTTGGCATGAAATTTCAAAATGTCTCACTTTCGACATTTGATATGTTGTCTATGTTCTATTGTGAATACAATATCAGTTTTTGAGATTTGTAAATTATTGCATTCCATTTTTATTTACAATTTGTACTTTGTCCCAACTTTTTTGGAATCGGGGTTGTACCTAGATTTTTTGAGAGGGTTAGCAGCATTTGATTGACACAACATGCCTACCACTTTAAAGGTGCACATTGTTTTTGTATTGTGATACAAACAATAATTAAGATGAAAAAATAGAAATCTGGAGTGTGCATAAGTATTCACCCCCTCAAAGTCAATACTTTGTAGAGCCACCTTTTGCTACAATTACAGCTGCAAGTCTCTTGGGTTATGTCTCTATTAGCTTAGCACATCTAGCCACTGGGATTTTTGCTCATTCCTCAAAGCAAAACTGCTCCAACTCCTTCAAGTTAGATGGGTTGTGTTAGTGTACAGCAATCTTCAAGTTATGCCACAGATATTCAATTGGATTGAGGTCTGGGCTTTGATTCAGCTATTCCAAGACATTTACATGTTTCCCTTTAAACCACTCCACTGTCACTTTAGCAGTATGTTTAGGGTCATTGTCCTGCTTGACTGTGAACCTTCGTCCCAGTCTCAAACCTCTGGCTGACTCAAACAGGTTTTCCTCCAGAATTGCCCTGTATTTAATGCCATCCATCTTTCATTCAGTCCTGACCAGCTTTCCTGTCCCTGCAGATGAAAAACATCCCCACAGCATGATGCTGCCACCACCATGCTTCATTGTAGGGATGGTGTTCTCAAGGTGTTGGGTTTGCACCACACATGGCATTTCCCATGATGGCCAAAAAGTTCATTTTTTGTCTCATTTGACCAGAGAATCTTCTTCCATGTGTTTGGGGAGTCTGCCACATGCTGTTGGGCAAACTCCAAACGTGTTTTCTTCAGCAATGACTTTTTTTCTGGCCACTCTTCTATAAAGCCCCATTCTGTGGGGTGTACAGCTTAAAGTGGTCCTATGGACAGATACTCCCATCTCCACTGTGGATCTTTGCAGCTCCTTCAGTGTTATCTTTGGTGTCTTTGTTGCATCTCTGATTAACGCCCTCCTTGCCCGGTCTATGAGTATTGGTGGGCGGCCTTCTCTTGTCAGGTTTGTAGTGGTGCCATTTTCTTTCCATTTTGCTATAATGGATTTAATGGTGCTCTGTGGGATATTCAAAGTTTGGGATATTTTTTATGACCCAAACCCTGATCTATACTTCTCCACAACCTTTTCCCTGACCTGTTTGGAGTGCTCCTTGGTTCTCATGTTGCTTGCTTACTAGTGTTTCAGAATCAGGGTCCTTCCAGAACAGGTTGATTTATACAGACATCATGTGATAGATCATTTGACACTTTGATTGCACGCAGGTGGAGCTTAACCAACTAATTATGTGACTTATGAAGTGAATTGGTTGGACCAGCTCTTATTTAGGGGTTTCATACGAAAGGGGGTGAATACCTGTGCACACTCCAGATTTCTATTTTTTCATCTTAATTATCGTTTGTGTCACAATAAAAAAAAAACAATGTGCACCTTTAAAGTGGTAGGCATGTCGTGTAAATCAAACGGTGCTAACCCCCCAAATATCCATTTTAATTCCAGCTTATAATGCAACAAAATAGGACAAACACTAAGGGGGGTGAATACTTTTGCAAGGCACTGTACCTGGGCAGTTGGACAAGTACACCCTATGATATCAACTGTTGAAAAGCCAAAGCATGGGGTGCCTTTAATGCCCTAAACAAAGTCTGGGTCACACCTCTGACCAAGGAAACCAAGATCAGATTTTTTAAAGCATCAGTTGAGTCCATACTATTATATGGTTCAGAATCTTGGTCCTTGACTAAAGCTCAGGAAAAGTCCCTGGATGGTACCTTTACTCATATGCTGCGAAGAGTCCTAAATGTATCCTGGCATGATCGCTGGTCTAACAATCAGCTCTATGGCGGCTTACCCCACCTCTCCTGTATCATCAGGAAATGATGTCTTGCTCTTTGTGGTCACGTTATGCAGCAAGACCAACCTACAGCACAAGTGTTGCTCTGGGAGGCCGACACAAAGCATAAGGTTGGCCGGCAGTGTACCACTCTGAACATGGTACTCGAAAGGGATACAGTCCCTGGGCAAAGATATCTCTGCAAATTACTGGCCTGCTGAATGTCAGATGATGATGATGATGATGATGATGATGACGATTACCCATATTTATTTTTTATTCAATTATCTGTAGTAAATGTCTGTCATTCTGGAGGAAAAGAGAAATTTCATCCTTCTCATCCCTTATTTTCCCCTTCTCCTCACTCCCTCTCTCACTTTTTCTCCTTTTAGCAAGTTCCCATATTTTTTCCCCTAAAGTGACTCAGCTGGAGTTAGATGAGTTTGTGTTGGAGGTGAGAAATAAAATGTGGTTATGATAGAGAAGTAGAGAGGAACATGGCGGGGAAAGTGGGAAAACATGAGTGAGGCCACTGTGACACAAACTCTGCTATCAACACCACATAATCGGCACACAGAAATACATGCACACATACAATCACGCACGCACGCACACGCATACACACACACACACTTTTGTTTACATGAAAGCCCTTCAGTGACACCAGCTGCACACACAATTTCAGACTATTTGCAGAGACCGTGTGTGTGTGTGTGTGTGTGTGTGTGTGTGTGTGTGTGTGAGAGAGAGAGAGTATGGGAGAAGTGAGAGACCTACTCTACATTCACCACAACCTGTAAATGACTCTTGGTAATGTATGAAGCACATTCTGGTGTGTGTGTGTGTGTGTGTGTGTGTGTGTGTGTGTGTGTGTGTGTGTGTGTGTGTGTGTGTGTGCGCACGTGCATCACAATCCCCTTTGACACAATGTAATCTCTTTTGCACTGGGAAATTGTGACATCCTCCAGACGGAACAACGTTGGTTGCTAAGCAACAGACGATAGAACCTCACCCATCCCCTCTCCATTTGTGCCCACTCTCTCTTTCCCCCTTTTACTTCCATCCACCTGTTGATCAGCACACTCATCTCTCTTGCGCACTCTCTCACTGTGTGCATCTATACAGTATCGTGATACAATTTAAAATAATTGTTGTATTGGTAAATCTCATGGTATAATATACAGTATACCAGATCCATTTTTTTAAACCAGGAAAGACCAATGTGTGAACCAAGAACAACCACGATAGCAACACTGTTTATATATATATATATATATATATATATATATATATATATATATATATATATATATATATATATATGCGCGCTCCGGTTTCCCACACAGTCCAAAGACATGCAGGTTAGGCTAATTGGTGGCCCTAAATTGACCGTAGGTGTGAATGCGAATGTGCATGGTTGTTTGTCTATGTGTCAGCCCTGCGATAACCTGGCGACTTGTCCAGGGTGTACCCCGCCTCTCGCCCATAGTCAGCTGGGATAGGCTCCAGCTTGTCTGCGACCCTGTAGAACAGGATAATGGATGGATTCATGGATACACACACACACACACACAATATTTATGTGTGGATATAGAAATTGGTATGCCCCTGAGCATCATTAATTAAGCTAGTGAGCTTCCTAATACAGCCATAACACAGACTAAAGTAATTAGCTCATCCGATCAGCAAAAAAAAAAAAGAAGAAGTTTTGATAAACAATAATTTTGTAACCAATGACAGCATGTTGGAGCTGGGACTAGATGAGTGAAAGGTCACTGAAATAAAGATCAGTGACTAGAGATAATAGAAAATGTACTTGTTTTTACGTAATACTCCTTCGGCATTTTTACCTAAAGTAGAAATACAAAAAGTATTCCTGATTTACAGTTATACCATCTTGCTTTTGTGTGATTGGTGGTCTGCCTTGTTCTAGAGCAGCCATCACCACGAGTCACTGGACGAGTCACCCACACACATATGCTAGCATTCACACAATTTTACATGTGCTAATGTCTGATGTAGCTGTCGTAAACATAGTTGTAGATGAGCTGTTAATGTGTTAAAATGAGAGAGATGAGCTGATGATTCGTTAGATACAAATACAAAGAATGGATTTAGCAAACAAAGCAAAGGAGAGGGCTTTGTGCTCTGTGAAAATGTCAAGAGGAGGTACTACAGCATTTCCTACCATACAAGTAACCTGATAAAAAAAAATCTTAGATGTACAGTACCAGTCAAAAGTTTGGACAGACCTTCTATTCTAAGTCAGTGGGTTTTTTTTCTTAATATTCATTAATTAAAAGACACCTCATTCCTTAAAGTAATGATGGATGTTGTTTCTCTTTACTTAGTTGAGCGGTTCTTGACATCATACGGATAATACTAAAAGAGTATTTTTATTATTTACTATTTACTGTGTTTTTATTATTTACTGTTTGATCTCAAACACATTAAGAAGGCAAGAAACTAATCCACTAATTAACTTTTGACGAGACACACCTTCCATCCATCCGTTATCTGTAGCCGCTTATTCTGTACAGGGTCGTGGGCAAGCTGGAGCCTATCCCAGCTGACTATGGGCGAGAGGTGGGGTACACCCTGGACAAGTCGCCAGGTCATCACAGGGCTGACACATAGAGACAAATAATCGTTCACACTCACATTCACACCTACAGTCAATGTAGAGCCACCAATTAACCTAACCTGCATGTCTTTGGACTGTGCAGGAAACCAGAACTCCCGGAGGAAACCCACACAGACACAGGGAGAGCATGCAAACTCCACAAAGAAAGGCCCTCGTCAGCCGCTGGGCTCAAACCCAGGACCTTCTTGCTGTGAGGCGACAGTGCTAACCACTACACCACCGTACAAGGCACACCTGTTAATTGAAAAGCACTCCAGGTGACGACCTCATGAAGCTGTTTAAGATAATGCCAATAGTGTGCAAAGCGTCATCAAGGTAAACACTGGCTACTTTGAAGAATCAAAAACATCAAAACATGTATCTGTTCCATACATTATTTCATAGTTTTGATGTCTTCAGTGTTATTCTACAATGTAGAGAACAGTCAAATACAGAAAAACCTATGAACGAGTAGGAGTGTACAAACTTTTGACTTGTACTGTAAAACTGAGCATGAGATGTTCATTGCTGGATGGGTGAAAACAATGTCTGCAGGAAGTGAAAATAACCACTTCTACCCACTATGTTGTTCTTGATGATCTGCAGCTATTGGTCATTGACAATGAGGAATTTCAGACACAACGAACACAACAAAGTGCTTTTCTGAAGTAGAACAAAACCCACTGCAGCCCTACTCAGTCCGAAGTAACTAAAGTAGCTAGCTAGTGCACGTCATTTTAAAATCAACTTGCTAACATTCTAAAGAAGGAGTTGAGTAGGAAGTGCATAGGCACGTTTGTGTGCTTTTCATGGCCACTATGTAAACCAATGAAACAGAAACAGAGCTCTGAAACGTTCCACGACACCCCTGATTGATTCAGTAGGTTACTCATCTTGGTATCAGTGTCAGTATTGACAAGTACCATACTATGAGCAGCAATGATAAAATATAAATAATTTAGAAATAGCATGAGATTAATAACTACTCGAGTCTAAAGTTTAGTATGCAGTGTGCCAGGATGTTTAGAGTAATAGTGCAATCTGAGGGAATGGATATGCATCATCTGCCTAGCTATGGAAGTTAATGAAAGAAAACCAAAGGGGGTTGAGCATGGATCCCTGTGGAACACCGTATAGAATGAGGTCCATGAAGAAACATGATACAGAAAATGAAAGAGACGTGAAATAGCACAGAAAATGCAAAAAAAAAAAAAAAACCACACCAAAAAAAAAAACAACAACAGGATTTGGCTCAGTGTTTTGGAGATGTGTATTAAATTCAACAGAAAACTCCAGGTTTAGGAGTCGTGTATTCAGTGAGAGTCGTGTAGATCTCAAGTGAAATACTTTGCATTTGAAAGTTGATGGAAAAAAAGAGGTGCATTCTTCCAGGAAAAACAAAACAAAAACAAACAGGAGTGGAGATTGAGAGTTGATCTATGCAGTAAGCTAATGAATTCACATGTGCCTGCACTCGCTTACAATTTGCTCTTTCTTGGTCACAGCTTACAGGGAGAGTTAATGTGTGTGCATATGTGTGTTGGAGGGAAACTAAACCCTTCGTAAGAATGCCAAGCATGAAGATTAATGTCTGCTTTGTTTAAAACACAATATATTTTTTAATGTTTTGTTCCTGAAAGGCACAGAAAAGGACCACATCCACTTCCGAAGAAGGTGTACGAAACACAAAAAGTGAGAACAGAAATCTCAAGGTGGAATAAAATCAGTGCTGTTGTGAATGCGGATATATAATTGAGCTCATCAGAGAACCCACGAATGCGTTATCACGCCTCACACACAGCAGAGATGGCAGAGAGAAGAGAAGAGAGAAGAGGCGAGAGACAAGGGAAAGGATGCACACAGAGAGAATGGAGACAGAGAATATATAGAAAATGCAAGAAACAAGTAAAATGGGTATATAGTTTAAATTGCAGTAACAAAAAAGTAAAGGACTGTCTTGCAAACCTGACCAAATTTCATCACACGTTTGCACAAAATACTGAATCTTAAATTATATTCTGATCTGAAAACATTTAAGTTAATATTTCACGAGGTGTTAAGACATAAATACTATCTAATTATAGTTTTGCACATACAGTAGTTTAGATATAGAAGTGTCATTTTAATCATTAGTGCTGGAAAAAAAAAATCAAAAGTCTTTGGAAGGGTTCTTCATCTTATATCTCTCAAGAAAAACTAGCATTAAAGGCTCAACTCTGCCAGACAATGCCAGACTTAACTTCCTTTAAAATTGGATTTGGAATTACACCTGCGTTTGATATAATACAACCCCAGTTCCAAAAATGGTGGGACG
Organism: Neoarius graeffei; assembly: GCF_027579695.1. Classification (NCBI taxonomy): domain Eukaryota; kingdom Metazoa; phylum Chordata; class Actinopteri; order Siluriformes; family Ariidae; genus Neoarius; species Neoarius graeffei. Next base: position 37,012,136 of record NC_083596.1, read on the forward strand.
CTGTGTAAACTGTCATTAAAAATATCCATCCATTATCCATAACTGCTTATCCTGTGCAGGGTCGCGGGCAAGGTGGAGCCTATCCCAGCTGACTATGGGCGAGAGGGAGGGTACACCCTGGACAAGTCACCAGATCATTGCAGGGCTGACACATAGAGACAAACAACCATTCACACTCAAATTCACACCTACGGTCAATTTAGAGCCACCAAGTAGCCTAACCTGCATGTCTTCGGACTGTGAGGGAAACCGGAGCACCCGGAGGAAACCCATGCAGACACGGGGAGAGCATGCAAACTACACACAGAAAGGCCCCCATCAGCCACTGGGCTCGAACCCAAAACATTCTTACTGTGAGGCGACAGTGCTAACCACTACACCACCGTGCCGCCTAAATAAAAACAGAATGTGATAATTTCCAAATCATGGAAACCCTATATGTCATTGAAAATAGTAAAAAGACAACATATCAGATATTGAAACTGAGAATTTTTTTTGTGTGTTTTGAAAAATATATGGTCATTTTTAATTTTATGTCAGCAACACGTTTCAAAAAAGTTGGGACAGGGGCATGTTTGCCACTGTGTTGCATCACCTCTACTTTTAACAACACTCTGGAAACATTTGGGAACTGAGGAGATTTTGCTGTAGTTTTGAAAGAGAAATGTTGTCCCATTCTTGCCTTATATACAATTTCAGTTGCTCGACAGTTCCAGGTCTCCTTTGTCGTATTTTGCGCTTCATAATGCGCCAAATGTTTTAAATGGGAAACAGGTCTGGACTACAGGTCTGGACTGCAGGCAGGCCAGTTTAGCACCCGGACTCTTTTACTATGGAGCCATGTAGTTTTAATATGTGCAGAAAGCATTTTGGCATTGTCTTGCTGAAAGAAGTAAGGCCTTCCCTGAAAAATATTTTTGTCTGGATGGCAGCATATTACTCTGAAACATGTATATATTATTCAACATTAATGATGCGTTCCCAGATGTACAAGCTACCCATGTCATGTCCACTAATGCACCCTCATACCATCACAGATACTGGCTTTTGAACTGTGCACTGATAACAAGCCGGATGGTCCGTCTCCTCTTTAGCCTAGGATCTCGGAACAATTTTCCACTTCGCCTCAGTCCATCATAAAAGAGCCCAGGCCCAGAGAAGGTGGCGATGTTTCTGGATATTGTTTATATCTGGTTTTAATTTGCATTTGTGGATGCAATAATGAACTGTTTTCGCAGACGATGGTTTTTTGAAGTGTTCCTGAGCCCAAACAGTGATTTCCACTACAGACACGTCTGATTTTAATGCAGCGTCTCCTGAGGGCCTGAAGATCACAGGCATCCAATGTTCGTTTTCATCCTTGTCTCTTGCATCCAGAGATTTCTCAAGATTCTCTGAATCTTTTAATAATATTATGTACCATAGATGATGTGATACTCAAATTCTTCACAATTTTACATTGAGAAAAGTTATTCTTAAATTATTGCACTCTTTGTCCATGCAGTCTTTCAGAGAACAGTGAACTCCTCCCCATCTTTATTTCTGAGAGATTCCACCTCTCTGGGATGCTCTTTTTATACCCAATCATGTGAATGACCTGTTGCCAATTAACCAAATTAGTTATTTTTAGCATTACACAACTTTTTCAGTCTTTTTTTTTTTGCCTTGTCTCAACTTTTCTGAAACGTGTTGCTGACATCAAATTCAAAATGAGCATATATTTTTCAAAAAACAATAAAATTTCTCAGTTTCAACATTTGATATGTTGCCTTTGGACTATTTTCAATGAAATATAGGGTTTCCATGATTTGCAAATCTTCACATTCTATTTTATGTTTCACACAGTGTCCCAACTTTTTTTTGGAATTGTGGTTGTATTTAAGTGAACTGATCAACATGTGCAAAAAAGCAACTCTGATTTTTTTATCACAGCTTCTGTAGCAGATCTTCTGATTAGCAAAGGTTTAAAAAGCTAACGATGAAAACAGAATGTTTATAGACAACTGGATGTATCAAAGTGATATTGTGAATTGCCACTGGAATACAAAATATAAGGGCTTCAAACTGATGTCTTATTTATAGCCATGAACTCATTGTTAATGATTAAACATAAGGATGTACGATATGATAACTGATGGTGAACGATTAAAATGTCTCTATGATCTGTTTTTACAGAGAGATTACAAGTACCGTGACACAAAACACATTTTTTTCAGTTTTACTGAAAACATTCAGACGTGGTACCCCAACTAGCTCTATTTATGAACCATTTCATGATCACTTCCTGGAATCCTAAATTAAAGCAGTAGTGTCTTGACAGATCCCCACTACTACCTATCATACCATTTAATATCAGTAGAAAGAAAGGGGGCACAAAAACATTGATGGACATCTGAGGAGCTGCTTTTTTATGTGCTCATTTTATTGTGGAAAACGTGTAAAAAGTGTGAGATGAGATGTGTGAACTTTCCTCTGGGTCATTATCAATCCATCCACAGAAAGACTCCATCTCTGACCTCTCTCTCTCTCTCTCTCTCTCATTCACTTACACACAGTGACGTGTGCATTAACAGCAAAATTAAAAACCGGGATCGTCATACAAGTGGCAGTCTCTTTTATTTCCAACAGTAATTGCAGTGCACATCAGACTTCACGATTTAATTTGAAGATGCCTGTATATTCACCAACTACACACAAATACATAGTAATATTGAAATTATTTGGCTCAGGTGCCAATATGTGATTACATGTCAAAGTGTAATATGGGCAGAAATACACTCACCGGCCACTTTATTAGGAACACCCACACACCTGCTGTTTTATGCAGTTATCTAATCAGCCGATCCCTTGACAGCAACACAATGCATCAAATCATGCAGATACAAATCAAGAGCTTCAGGTAATGTTCACTTCAAACATCAGGATGGGAAAAATTGTGATCTCTGTGACTTTCACTGTGGCATAGGTGTTGGTGCCAGATGGATTGTTTTGAGTATTTCAGAAACTGCTGATCTCCTGGGGTTTTCACACACAACAGTCTCTAGAGTTTACACAGAATGGTGCAAAAAACCCTGAGTAAGTGACAGTCCTGTGGGTGGAAACAAACGCCTGGTTGATAAGAGAGGTCAGAGGAAAATGGCCAGATTGGTTCAAGCTGCCAGGAAGGCTATAGCAACTCATAGGAACTCTTGACAGCTGTGGTGAGCAGAAAAGCATCTCAGCACACAACAGCATTAGACCACACTGGGTTCCTCTCCTACCAGCCAAGAACAGGAATCTTAGAATAAAGAACAAGTTCCTATTAAAGTGGCTGATAAGTGTACATTTATATTGTCTAACTTTAGTAATTACATTGAAAAACTGAATCTGAATAGCATAATTTGAAATTGAATTGATTACTGGTATTCAATTCCAAACAAAAATTGAATGTGATGAAATTAAGTTTATTTGCTCTGAAACTGTATTTGATCCCCAGTGTAAATTGAACACTCATATACACACACTATATATATATATATATATATATATATATATATATATATATATATATATATATATATATATATATACTGTATATCATCTCATTATCTCTAGCCGCTTTATCCTGTTCTACAGGGTCACAGGCAAGCTGGAGCGTATCCCAGCTGACTATGGGCGAGAGACAGGGTACACCCTGGACAAGTCGCCAGGTCATCGCAGGGCTGACACATAGAGACAAACAGCCATTCACACCTACGGTCAATTTAGAACCACCCTGTCGGCTGCTGGGCTCGAACCCAGGACCTTCTTGCTGTGAGGTGACAGTGCTAACCACTACACCACCATATATATATATATATATATCCACCACGCCTAACAGCGTCAGCGTTTAGTCCCTAGATAGATAGATAGATAGATAGATAGATAGATAGATAGATAGATAGATAGATAGATAGATAGATAGATAGGGGCGGCACGGGCGGCCGGCGAGGGCCTTTCTGTGTGGAGTTTACATGTTCTCCCCGTGTTTGCGTGGGTTTCCTCCGGGTGCTCCGGTTTCCCCCACAGTCCAAAGACATGCAGGTTAGGCTAATTGGTGGTTCTAAATTGACCGTAGGTGTGAATGGCTGTTTGTCTCTATGTGTCAGGCCTGCGATGACCTGGCGACTCGTCCGGGGTGTACCCTGTCTCTCGCCCATAGTCAGCTGGGATAGGCTCCAGCTTGCCTGCGACCCTGTAGAACAGGATAAGTGGCTACAGATAATGGATGGATGGATATAGTTAAAATTATGTTCACACTAACGGATCATTTTTCTCCTGCAGATAGACGTACGGCATGGGTGACAGATTAAATGGAACTGTTGCTCGCTGGTTTTTGTGTGTTGAGCATGATGGCGAACAGGTTGAGACCATCCTGTAAATCATCTTGCACATATGATGTATGTTTTGTGAATAAATGATTTCTACCATTTAAGTGTTAACATAATTTTGACTAACCCTGTATATATGTGTGTGGGGGGGAGTGTGTGTGTTGAGCCACGGAATTTTTGTACCAGATGTTCTGTTCGCAGAATGTGTAGAAACAGCGTTGAAAAGCACATGATGTTTTGCACCATTTTTGCTGGCTGATCCAGTAACTATAAACAAATAATCACCTCAGTAGCATCCCTACAGGATCAGCCAGCAAAATTTCGCACGCTTTTCAACACCGTTTCTACACATTCTGTAAACAGAGCATCTGGTATAAAAATCCCGTGGTGCAACACATAAATATTCTAGCCACATTCACTGGATATGAGCAATCATGCGCTCTGACTGGCTACTCTACTACTAGGGTATCAGTTCATATACCATGAGGAGAGAAAAACAAAACGGCAGAGCATTTTGCTAAACCAACCACAGATGAAATAAAACCTCTTCTTGAAAACAAAACCCAAAAAATTGTACAAAAGCAACAAAATATGGAATAAAAGTATCTGATGGTAAGAACAGATTTTTTTTATTTTTCAATAATTATTATAGCATTTTTCAAAATTGCTACTGTCATTTCGCCGGTTTGTTTATATTCTAAGCAGAAATGATTTTGTCGGATATTTTGTATAGTTTTTATTTATGGAATTTGCAAAAAATAAAAATGCTCTGTTTCCTAAAATCCAGTGAATGTGGATATAATAAAACAATTATTCCACTCAATCTCATCGTACAGTGGTGCTTGAAAGTTTATGAACCCTTTAGAATTTTCTATATTTCTGCATAAATATCACCTAAAACATCGTCAGATTTTCACACAAGTCCTAAAAGTAGATAAAAAAAACCCAGTTAAACAAATGAGACAAAAATATTATACTTGGTCATTTATTTATTGAGGAAAATGATCCAATATTACATATCTGTCAGTGGCAAAAGTATGTGAACCTTTGCTTTCAGTATCTGGTGTGACCCCCTTGTGCAGCAATAACTTCAACTAAATGTTTATGGTAACTGTTGATCAGTCCTGCACACCAGCTTGGAGGAATTTTAGCCCATTCCTCCGTACAGAACAGCTTCAACTCTGGGATGTTGGTGGGTTTACTCACATGAACTGCTCGCTTCAGGTCCTTCCACAACATTTTGATTGGATTAAGGTCAAGACTTTGACTTGGCCATTCCAAAACATTAACTTTATTCTTCTTTAATCATTCTTTGGTAGAACGACTTGCGTGCTTAGGGTCGTTGTCTTGCTGCATGACCCACCTTCTCTTGAGATTTAGTTCATGGACAGATGTCCTGACATTTTCCTTTAGAATTCACAGGTATAATTCAGAATTCAAGGGCGGCACGGTGGTGTAGTGGTTAGCGCTGTCGCCTCACAGCAAGAAGGTCTGGGTTCAAGCCCTGTGGCCGGCGAGGGCCTTTCTGTGCAGAGTTTGCATGTTGTCCGCGTGGGTTTCCTCCGGGTGCTCCGGTTTCCCCCACAGTCCAAAGACATGTAGGTTAGGTTAACTGGTGACTCTAAATTGACCGTGAGTGTGAATGGTTGTCTGTGTCTATGTGTCAGCCCTGTGATGACCTGGTGACTTGTCCAGGGTGTACCCCGCCTTTCGCCCATAGTCAGTTGGGATAGGCTCCAGCTTGCCTGCGACCCTGTAGAACAGGATAAAGCGGCTAGAGATAATGAGATGAGATGAATTCAGAATTCATTGTTCCATCAATGATGGCAAGCCGTCCTGGCCCAGATGCAGCAAAACAGGCCCAAACCATGATACTACCACCACCATGTTTCACAGATGGGATAAGGTTCTTATGCTGGAATGCAGTGTTTTCCTTTCTCCAAACATAATGCTTCTCATTTAAACCAAAAAGTTCTATTTTGGTCTCGTTTGTCCACAAAACATTTTTCCAATAGCCTTCTGGCTTGTCCACATGATCTTTAGCAAACTGCAGACGAGCAGCAATGTTCTTTTTGGAGAGCAGTGGCTTTCTCCTTGCAACCCTGCCACGCACACCATTGTTGTTTAGTGTTCTCCTGATTGTGGACTCATGAACATTAGCCAATGTGAGAGAGACCTTCAGTTGCTTAGAAGTTACCCTGGGGTCCTTTGTGACCTCGCCGACTATGACACGCCTTGCTCTTGGAGTGATCTTTGTTAGTCGGTCACTCCTGGGGAGGGTAACAATGGTCTTGAATTTCCTCCATTTGTACATAATCTGTCTGACTGTGGACTGGTGGAGTCCAAACTCTTTAGAGATAGTTTTATAACCTTTTCCAGCCTGATGAGCATCAACAACACTTTTTTTCTGAGGTCCTCAGAAATCTCCTTTGTTCATGCCATGATATACTTCCACAAACGTGTTGTGAAGATCAGACTTTGATAGATCCCTGTTCTTTAAATAAAACAGGGTGCCCACTCATGCCTGATTTTCATCCCATTGATTGAAAACACCTGACTCAAATTTCACCTTCAAATTAACTGATAATCCTAGAGGTTCACATACTTTTGCCACTCACAGATATGTAATATTGGATCATTTTCCTCAATAAATAAATGACCAAGTATAATATTTTTGTCTTATTTGTTTAACTGGGTTCTCTTTATCTACTTGTAGGACTTTTGTGAAAATCTGATGATGTTTTAGGTCATATTTATGCAGAAATATAGAAAATTCTAAAGGGTTCACAAACTTTCAAGCACCACTGTACATGGCTTATTGCCAACTTGGTGCTATGCGCCTCGTCGGCTGTCAGCTCATGTACGACTCAATTTCGTGGAATAACTGTTAAATTTTACATATATATATATATATATATATATATATATATATATATATATATATATATATATATAAGTGTGAAAAGATTCAGGGAATTTGAAGACATCGCAGTGCGTAAACTCAACTCAAGGTTGGAAACCACTGATGAATGGTTGTGACCTTCGAGCGCTCAGGTGGCACTGCCTGAGAAACTGTCACATTAATGTGACAAATATAGCCACATGTGCTCGGGAGTACTTCAGAAAACCATTACCTTAACACAGTCTGCTGCTGCATCCAGAAATGCAAGCTGAAACTGTATTATGCAAGGATGAAGATGTTCTTCTAAATGCCTAGAACGCTCATCAATTCAATGCAGAAACGCCGCCGATTTCTTTGGACCTGAACTCATCTCAAATGGACTGAAAGACAATGGAAACATGTGCTGTTGTCAGATGAGTCCACATTTCAGTTTGTTTCTGGGAAAATTAGTCACTGAGTTCTCTCTGCCAAAGGTGAACATGACCATCCAGTTTATCAGAGAAAGGTGCAAAAGCCAGCATCTGTGATGGTATGAGGTGTGTCATATGAGGTGTGTCAAGGCATGGCTGAGTTGCATATGTGTGAAGGTACCATTGACACAGAGGCATATACTGGGATTTTAGAGAGACACATGTTGCCATCAAAGCGACATCTCTTCCCAGGAAGTCTATACTTATTTCAGCAGTACAATGCCAGGCCTCATTCTGCATGGGCTACAACAGCATGGCTTCATAGACACAAAGTGTGTGGGCTTGACTGGCCTGCTGCCAGTCCAGATCTGTCTCCTCTTGAGAATTTTGGCTCATCATGAAGAGGAGAATCAGACAACGGCAACCAAGGACTGTTGAGTAGCTTAAGTCTTGTGCCAGACAAAAATTCCAATTGCAAAACTGCAACAATTTGCATCCTCAGTTCCCATATGATTAAAAAGTGTTATTAAAAGGAAAGGTGATGTAATACAATGGTAATAATGCCTCTGGCCCAACTTTTTTGAGAGTGTTGCAGGCATCAAATTCAAACTTTGTTTATATTTACAAAATGCAAAATATAAAATTTGGTCAGTAAAACTACTGAAAATATTTTCTTTGTACTTTTGTCTGATCAATAAAGGTTCAAATGAATGAACAAAATAACAAATGGCAGATTGTTGTTTTCGATGCATTTTGGAAAATATACCAACTTTTCTGGAAATGGAGTGTGTGTAGTGGTTAGCGCTGTTGCCTCACAGCAAGAAGGTCCGGCTTCGAGCCCTGTGGCCGACGAGGGCCTTTCTGTGTGGAGTTTGCATGTTCTCCCCATGTCCACGTGGGTGTCCTCCGGGTGCTCCGGTTTCCCCCACAGTCCAAAGACATGCAGGTTAGGTTAACTGGTGACTCTAAATTGACCGTAGGTGTGAATGTGAGTGTGAATGGTTGTCTGTGTCTACTGTATGTGTCAGCCCTGTGATGACCTGGTGACTTATCCAGGGTGTACCCTGCCTTTCGCCTGTAGTCAGCTGGGATAGGCTCCAGCTTGCCTGTGACCCTGTCGAACAGGATAAAGCGGCTAGAGATAATGAGATGAGATGAGATAAAGCTAGTGACCTCTTGGGTCACATCTCTTCTGTTTTGAAAGTGATGTGCAACACCACCCTCTCATCCAGCCATCTGCTCCCCACTGTATTTCAGGCTTACAGGAGTATTTTAGAAAAACAACTTGCCTACACTATTGGCCCTAATACACGCAAGTCATGCCAGGATGCATGCCATGATATAATGTCTTGCCAAATTACTTATTTTTATACTAATGGAGCCACTGTGAGCTCTGTCTCTGCTTAACATATGTGTATGGGGTTCCATACAAGATCAGATTACTGAGGTTTTTCATTGTTAAAAAAAATGAACAAAGAAAAAGGTTAATGTGAAATTATACACTGTTCGCCAAAAACAAAAAAGTCACTCTTTGGATTTAAATAAGCAAATACGAAGAGCCTCTGACTGGATAATTACTGCAGTGATTAATGTGTTTCAGCTGGCAACAATTCTTTTAATCCTAACTGATGCAGTGAGTAGCTTCTCATGTCTTAAACAACCATGTCAGAAGACGTATCCCGTGGTTGTGGAAAAGATGTTACTGTGTTTCAGAAGGGTGGTTGGAAAAAAAAATGTGGTTGGAAAAAGATCCTGACTGACCATGAGCAGAGATCAGCGGTGGGTTTCCCAAAAGTCTCTTAACACTAAGAGCGTCTTAACTATGAGAGAGAGTGTTCATTGTGCTGCTCATTTAACAATGATCTTTGTGCTGCGATGCTTTTGGGAAACCCACCCCAGTTAAATGCTTGGTGAAGTAGAATCGTTAAAAAAAAAAAAAAAAATCAGCAGTAGAACTCATGTTAACTATGTTTAATAGTGAAATTAAGAGCATTTTTACACTCACAATGTGATGAGAACTCACAGGATTGGGACTAAACAGCTGTGTGGCCATAAGAAAACCACTTGTGAGTCAGACTAATCAGGCTTCAATTTGCTAGGGCGCAAAAAGATTGGACTCTGGAGCAATCTCTGGTCATGTGATCTGATGAGTCCAAATTGACTCTATTCCTGAGTGATGGGTGTGTCAGGGTAAGAAGGGAAGCACATGAACTGTGCAAGCCTCTGGAGGCAGTGTTATGATCTGTGGTTGCTTCAGTTGGTCAGGTTGAGGCTCAGCAACATTATAGGGCAATATAAATAATGTCAGCTGAATGTACTGAATGACCAGGTTATCACAACAATGGATTTTTTCCTCCCTGATGGCACAGGCATAAAATCAGGGCTCAGATTGTGAAAGAGGCATTAAGAATAATTTTCACACATGAATTAACCATCACAGAGTCCCTACATTAACCCCATTGAGAATCTTTGGGATGTGCTGGAGAACACTTTACAAAGTGGTTTGACTCTCCCAGGGGTGAAAGTAACTTTTATTTCTTGCTGGTACTATTATTTTGAGTCATATTTATTACTGTCTACTTATCAAGCATTCACTAGGACTTCTTATCCCTCAGTAGTACTAGTATAGTACTTTTTTATCACACTATCACTCTTTCATCCAACTGTATCAGTTTTTGATTATCAATAAATTGCAAACACATAATTTCAACAACACAATCGTTTTAATAAAAAAATTTTTAGCTGAAGAGTTGAAAACTAACTTTTCATTTTGGACACTGGACACAGAACAGTGTAACAGAACAGAAAAGTTAAAGTTTTTAGGTAAAAGTTGTCCTCTCTTCCTTATCAAATATATCGTTGTGGTTTTCTGTTGGTGTTTTTTGGATTCTTTGTATTTTCCCACGGGTGTGTCGGAACATTTGAGAAAGTGCGTGCGTTCTACAGTGAGTGCGTGTGTTCTCAGTACGCGTGCCATGCATTGGTAGCCTAGTTACTCTGCTCGCTCCAACCAGACAGTAATCTAGAATCCCCAACTTCCACTCGATTTACGAATTCTGATCAAAGTAATTTTTAAATAGCCTATCATGAAACATTAACATGTTTCTTTATATGCCTTTTTATTTGGGAGACTTTGCAACTAACGTCTGTCTGCTAAAACACTTTGATTACCAGCTACGCACGTTATAGCACAAGATCTGGTTAAGCCGTACGCGCCCTGTAGCTTGCTTGTTGTTTGTCCAGCGAAACACTGCACACATAATAGAATATTGAAACATCAACATATGTTTCTGTATATGTTGTTTTTATTTGGGAGACTTTGCAACAAACGTCTGTCTACTAAGACACTTTGGATACCAGCTGCGCACGTTGGCGCAAGATGGTTAAGCAGTGGGCTACGTGCACTATCTCGCACGTTGTCTGTCGAGTGAAACACGGAAGGAATTCACTTCAGACATAATTCAAAGACAGGTCAGAACGAGTTATATGCAATGTATATTGAGGAAAACGTGTTGCTTTTGGTAAATTGACGTTAGCAGGTGTGTTGTTATGCTGAAAGTAAATTTTTTTTTCAGAGACAGTTCTTTCCGGTACGGCCAAATCTTTTAGTGGTACGCCTAGGGTGACCAGATTTCCCGAGTCTAAAACCGGGACACTTTGCGCGTGATCGTGATACTCGTGCACGCACACACGTTTTGATGTAAACATGCGCCGGCTCAAACCATGGCTCAAACAGGTGCTTTTATCATTTTATAGAAGTTCACTTTTATCAACATTTCAGAGAATAATCAAGTATTTTCTTGTTATCTATATGTAACATGCGATTCCTCTTGTCAGTCCAGGTGTTGCTCATGAGTGAAAATATTCGCTCAACTGGAGCACTGGTGCCAGGTAGGCACATGGCAAACTGGCAAAGCTGGCTGACATTGCTGTAAGGAATCTCCCTACTCTTGAAGTGCGCGAACATCTCTGCCCAGAGCTCATCCGTTTGGCATCGTCACATAGTAGTTGACAGCCGCTAGCGCAAAAAAACGTTATAATGCGGCCCCTATTGTATAAATAGATACATTGTAAGGTTGACTGCACACAAACGCACATTGATACTGAATTGCTAGAAGTTTTATTGACATCTCATTGGCTATGTATGATCGCTGTAACCGGGACAGTTTGTTAGTGTTTGGTGTAAACCGGGACATTTCAACGTCCCAACAGACCTTTGTCAGGATTGGGGACACGCAACTCAAAATCGGGACTGTCCCGGTCAAACCGGGACGTCTGGTCACGTTAGGTACGCCGGACGGGCCAGGACCGGCTTACTTTCACCCCTGGACTCTCCCGTCACCAACACAAGATCCATCCATCACCATCTGTAGCCGCTTATCCTGTCCCACAGGGTCGCAGGCAAGCTGGAGCCTATCCCAGCCTACTATGGGCAAGAGGTGGGGTATACCCTGGACTCAACACAAGATCTCAGTGAAAAATTAATACAACTCTAGACTGAAATAAATGTTGTGACATTGCCTAAGTTTACTGAAACAATGCCACAGCAAATGCATGCTGTAATCAAACTAAAGGCGGTCAAACTAAATATTAGAATACATGACTTTGACCACATCACCCCTATCTTATCCACACTGCATTGGCTCCCAATCAAATTTTGTATTGATTATAAAATACTACTATTGACCTTTAAAGCACTGAATGGTCTTGCACCACAGTACCTGAGCAAACTTCTGGTCCTTTATGACCCACCACACCTACTTAGATCAAAAGGTGCAGGCTATCTGCTGGTACCTCGTATGGTGAAGGCTACATTAGGGAGCAGAGCCTTTTCTGACAAAGCCCCACAGTTATGGAACAGCCTTCCAAGTACTGTTCAGGACTCAGATGCAGTCCCTGTGTTTAAGTCTAAACTGAAAACACATCTGTTTAGTCAAGCCTTTTGTTAATAGTTTTATTAGGTAAAGGAGTAGATCTGGAGGGTCCTCAGGCATAGAGTGTTTTGGTAAACTGGGATGTATGGATGCTGTCAGTCCCCCACTCGCTTGCTAACTCGAGTTTGTTGACGGTGTAGTGGCTGGCTCCTTTATGTCCCGGGGCGCCCTCATGCCTGTGTTACCTTCTGGCTCTCCCCTTTTAGTTATGCTGTCATAGTTAGTTTTGCCGGAGTCTCTGCTTGCACTCGATGCAAAATGTATACTGTTCTTACTCATCAGGTGACATCAGGCATACCTAACAACCTATGTCCTGTCCCCCCCTCTTCTGTCCCTCTGAGTTACATGTCGATCCTGAGATTGAGACGCTGACCTCTTCTGCTCCTTGGACCTGCCTGATCCATCCTGATGCCCTACGTCTGGCTGGAGTCTCATCACATTGCTCCTGTGGAGGACGGCCCCATGTGGACAGTCGAAAGTTGCACTTGAAAGATGGATCTGGACACTTACAGTAATGCTTTTATGGCTGAGGACTACAGTTAACTTTCTAACTTTAGGACTGCAGTTGGTTGTCATGAACAGTTCTGCACTCAAGTTTCCATCAATGAACAGTTTATAACTTCAACAAAACAGACTTCAAGTTAAAACTATAATGAATTTCCTGGCTTCACAGTTATACTTTGTGACTATATAGGACACTGTTATAGAAGCAAGTTATTTATAATTACTGACTTCCTTGAGGCGTGGGAAAAACTGCGCTGTTAGCCCGTGGAAAGCGTATATCTGACGCACGTGATCAGTGAGTGTTCAGTGAGTGTGGTGAGTGTGAGACTTGCATTTTACCAGTTTCCTGTGTTATGAGTTCGGGCTGCACTATAGGGTTGCCACCCGTCCCGTAAAATACGGAATCATCCTTTATTTGGCAATTAAATCTTGTGTCCCGTATTGAACCGATACGGGACGCGATTTGTTCCGTATTTTCATAAATGTCCAATACACATGTCTGTCTCACACATATCAACACTAAATCTAACAATAACGAACAAAATAAAACAGGAAATACTACGTTGCGGGATCTCCCCAGGACACAAACCCCTCCACTCTGTGTCACGTTCTGTGCGTCTGTGCCTGGCTGCCTGCGTCACTGCGTGTGGCGCTGTCATGGTTGCCTAGAGACAGACAACACACACCGGCGCTGCTCAAAAAACCCGGGCCTTTTAAAAATGTCTGCTGCACCTGGGACTCCACTACCAAAAAGTGAGGGAAATCTGTTGACTGTTTAAATCTGGTCTACTCCACAGACAAGAGAATCACAACAGTTCCTGATGAACTCAGGACTGTTGAGGGAAGGAGTAATGTTTTGCACTTTCTTGTTTTCTGCATTCTTGAATAAGCAGACATACATGTTTGTTGTGTTTTTGTTTTTTGTTCTCTTTTTTCCTCTCTAAGTAAAAATGTCCCCAAGGTTCACAAAGAGAGTCCCTACACCAAGAACAGTTATGCACTTACATTTACAGTGATATTAAGTTCTCAATATATTTAGGTTATATTTTAAAAGTTCATTGTTGCCCACTTGTACATTATACATTTTTACAGCATTGGCAATAAAGCATTTCAAGCTTTAAGTATGAGTAATTGCTTTCTTGATCACCCCTTTACTAAAAACACCTACAAAATAAAACATACCACTGCTGCGGGCACCCCACCCCATGGGAGTCATGCCCGTGGTGGTCATGGCCCCAAGGAGCCGTGGTGAGCGTCCCTTATTTTAATTTTTGAATGGTGGCAACCCTACTTGTGAAGCATGTGTGATGCATGTGATTAGCATGTGACAGTCACTCATAACTTGCGTGTGATGCAAGCCAGGAGTGGGTATAAAACCAGTGTGTCTGCAGCATTCTGTATCTGTCGACTGAAGAACATTGGATATTTTGTGGGAAAAATTTAAAAATTTTCAGTTTAAAGTTTAGAAAATGGGACCCAAGAAGAAGCGAGCAAAAGTGAAGTAACCCAGCCTGAAACAGCGGGGGGAGGAAGAATTTGATGATGATGCTGGCAGCACCGGCGAGCTCTGCACGGACAGGGAGAAGTATGCCTTCAAGCCGGCAGAAGGCACAGCACCCCGCCAGAGGTATTTTCACAGGCAAATACACATGCTTTAAACATTAATTTCGGTATCTACAGTGGGGCAAAAAAGTATTTAGTCAGCCACCAATTGTGCAAGTTCTCCCACTTAAAAAGATGAGCAAGGCCTGTAATTTTCATCATAGGTACACTTCAACTATGAGAGACAGAATGGGGGGAAAGAATCCAGGAAATCACATTGTAGGTTTTTTAATGAATTAATTGGTAAATTCCTCGGTAAAATAAGTATTTGGTCACCTACAAACAAGCAAGATTTCTGGCTCTCACAGACCTGTAACTTCTTCTTTAAGAGGCTCCTCTGTCCTCCACTCGTTACCTGTATTAATGGCACCTGTTTGAACTCGTTATCAGTATAAAAGACACCTGTCCACAACCTCAAACAGTCACACTCCAAACTCCACTATGGCCAAGACCAAAGAGCTGTCAAAGGACACCAGAAACAAAATTGTAGACCTGCACCAGGCTCGGAAGACTGAATCTGCAATAGGTAAGCAGCTTGGTGTGAAGAAATCAACTGTGGGAGCAATTATTAGAAAATGGAAGACATACAAGACCACTGATAATCTCCCTTGATCTGGGGCTCCATGCAAGATCTCACCCCGTGGGGTCAAAATGATCACAAGAACGGTGAGCAAAAATCCCAGAACCACACGGGGGGACCTAGTGAATGACCTGCAGAGAGCTGGGACCAAAGTAACAAAGGCTACCATCAGTAACACACTACGCCGCCAGGGACTCAAATCCTGCAGTGCCAGACGTGTCCCCCTGCTTAAGCCAGTACATGTCCAGGCCCGTCTGAAGTTTGCTAGAGAGCATTTGGATGATCCAGAAGAGGATTGGGAGAATGTCATATGGTCAGATGAAACCAAAATAGAACTTTTTGGTAAAAACTCAACTTGCCGTGTTTGGAGGAGAAAGAATGTTGAGTTGCATCCAAAGAACACCATACCTACTGTGAAGCAAGGGGGTGGAAACATCATGCTTTGGGGCTGTTTTTCTGCAAAGGGACCAGGACGACTGATCCGTGTAAAGGAAAGAATGAATGGGGCCATGTATCGTGAGATTTTGAGTGAAAACCTCCTTCCATCAGCAAGGGCATTGAAGATGAAACGTGGCTGGGTCTTTCAGCATGACAATGATCCCAAACACACTGCCTAGGCAACGAAGGAGTGGCTTCGTAAGAAGCATTTCAAGGTCCTGGAGTGGCCTAGCCAGTCTCCAGATCTCAACCCCATAGAAAATCTTTGGAGGGAGTTGAAAGTCCGTGTTGCCCAGCGACAGCCCCAAAACATCACTGCTCTAGAGGAGATCTGCATGGAGGAATGGGCCAAAATACCAGCAACAGTGTGTGAAAAGCTTGTGAAGACTTACAGAAAACGTTTGACCTCTGTCATTGCCAACAAAGGGTATATAACAAAGTATTGAGATGAACTTTTGCTATTGACCAAATACTTATTTTCCACCATAATTTGCAAATAAATTATTTAAAAATCAGACAATGTGATTTTCTGGATTTTTTTTCTCATTTTGTCTCTCATAGTTGAGGTATACCTATGATGAAAATTACAGGCCTCTCTCATCTTTTTAAGTGGGAGAACTTGCACAATTGGTGACTGACTAAATACTTTTTTGCCCCACTGTATATGCTTATGTAATTAATATTATATATGCTGATTTTCATGTGTGTTTCAGCTAACGATGCCGAGAAGTGAGGACGTTCCAATCCCATCATCTCTGTCAGGCCATTGTGCCATGCTCAGTGATAAGGACAAGGACATCCAGACACCCCGTCCCACCACTCAGCAGGAGTAGGAGCAGGACAGCAGCTCGGAGTCAAAGTGTGTTTCAGTGCTCAAACTGTTGGGCTATTTAGTTGGGATTTTTTTACAGTGTAATAAAATGTGTTATTCCCTTATACTCATGTTTTATTATTTGACATTTGCATGGTAAATTAAGCATATACTCAAATAAAAACAGCAAATGAGGTGGTCTTCTTCCCTTCTACAATGCTACACGCTACACGATTGGTTCCTTGGTTCCTCCTCAATATATATACCCAGAGTCTTGCCCCTCGTGTCGCATGCAGGTCACGTGCGCTGTGTGCAGATTGCGTGCACTGCGTGCACACCACACATAGGGGTAGAAAGTGAGATGTACTTCTGTCTTGCGGGCCACACAAATAGCAAGTGTGGAATACTTGTGTAGTACTTCTCAGGCACGTCACTCATACAATGACTGTGCATCACTCATGAGTCTTACTGTCATCGCAAAAAGCCCCTACTAGCCGCGCTGCTGACTTGGTTTAGGTGTACAAAAGGAGTACGGGTCCCGTAGGTAGTGTATGCGTTCTTGATTTGTCGCAAGACCCGTAGAATTCACATGTGCAGGACCAAAAGTCTCCACGGGCAGTCTGCGACCTTCTACGGCCACGCAAGTGTCACACATGTCTCAGGCACGGTTTTGCCAAATTTTTTACCGTAGACTACCCGTAGCAGCACATATGGAGGGTTGTGAGTGAGGCTTAACTTGAGTTATTTTATGTAACTGTGTGCCATTTTATTACCATTTAGTTTGTACTTGGTATTTTTAAAGAGCCTGGCTAGAGCTTTATGTTCGACAAATTATTCAGCATCATGAGACTGGAATATTTTTTTCCTTCTTGCTAACTCTCTAACTTTGCTGTATAGCTAAGATGTACCTCATACAGCCATGGCTACCTGAATCCAATTATTTTGCATGATAAAAATCCTTTTCATACAAATATATTTAAGAAAATATTATTGTTAATAATGAGATGAGATGAGACTTCATGATAATAAATGTGTTGAAGTCATAAATAGTGTAATATTGTCATTAACTAATTTTGTGTCAAATACTTCTTTGTGTAGGATTTTAGGCATGTTTTTAACACAATGTGTGTCACCAAGGACAGCACATGGCTAATGTGTTAATATTACATGTTTACACTGTCACAGCATATGGAAGTTTGTGGGACTTCCATGCCGGCTCCAGGCCGGATCCGGGACAGGAATTCAGTCTTGCTCTCCTGGAGGCCATCTTCTCTGAAGTGGCACTCCCACACCTGCTACCACTCCTCTCCCATTAGCCAGGGCCTACTTAAGAGCTGTTTGGAGCTACTCCTGTTGCCAGACTGTCTCTTGCAGACTTTCCTCACCTCACTACAGCCCTTTGGTATTGTGACTTCTAGATTCCCCCTGCCTGTATTGTTCTGTGTTTTTATCTAGTTTTCTGTCCAGTTTTTTGCCCGTGTTTTACCTGCCTGTTCCTCTGGATTGTGTTTTTTGCTCCCTCTGCCTGGGTTTCCCTTGTCCCTGTTTTCTTCAGTTTTTGTGAAGATTTTTCTGTCCTGTTTTTGTCCCTGACCATGCCTGCCTGCTGTTCTGTGTTTTGACCTCTTGGCCCGTTCTTTGACCACCAATTTTTGCCTGAGCCCTACTGTACCTCTGCCCTGCACTTCATTAAAGAAGTTTCTTTTGTACACTGCCTGTCTTGAGTCTGCTCTTGGGTCCTCACTTCACTTCAGCTTGCCATTTCTGACAGCACAGTCTGGCCAGCATGGACCCAGCAGATTTCGCCCAGCTAAGAGCAGCGGTGCAAAAGCAGGGAGCTCTCCTTGAGACCCACCAACAGGACATCCAACAGGTGAACCAAAACCTTGTCGCCATCTCTAACACTCTCAATCTTCTTGCCACTCAGCTACAACAGCTTCAAGTAACGTCTGCTCCTACACAACCCCCTCCGCCTACTGCTCCTCCTGCTCCAGCCCTCTTCAGGGAGCCGAGACTTCCCGTCCCACAGCCATACAGCGGAGAGCCAGGTACCTGCCGATCATTCTTATCTCAATGCTCGCTAACCCTTGAGTTTCAGCCACTGGCCTTCCCCACAAAGCGTTCCCGAGTGGCCTACACCATCACTCTCCTCACTGGCAAAGCTAAGGAGTGGGGAACAGCGATGTGGGACACCAATGCACCATGCAGCGCCAGCTTCAAGAATTTCACATATGAGATGAGGCGAACCTTTGACCGCTGCCTGTCTGGCAGAGAGGCAGTAAGAGAAATCATGGGGCTGCGGCAGGGCGCCCAGTCCGCTTTTGACAATGCTATTGAGTTTTGCCCTTTGTGGGTGGAATGAGAGTGCCTTGTTTGATGCATTTTTGAATGGGCTGTCAGACTCCATCAAAGATGAACTGGTCTCACGAGAACTGCCACCTGATCTCCCCGGTCTCATAGACCTCGCCAGTCGTATTGACTCCTGGATCAGACAGCGGGTGAAAGAAAGAACTCGGACTAGTCTTGCTCCCCCTCAGCCTCCCATTCCCTCCGCTGAGCCAATGCAGGTAGACCGAGTCCGCATCTCACCTGAGGAACGACAGCGCCATTGGGATATGAGGGCATGTTTTTATTCTGGACAGCTGGGGCATTATTGCCAATCTTGCCCTTTAAAAGGAAGAGCCCACCAGTGAGTTTAGGGGCCCTGGTGGACAATGTCCAGAATCAGCCTCCTACCGATCGACCGCTACTCCCAGTGGTCATCATCCATGGCAATCAGCCCCACGACCTCCAGGCACTCACTGATTCAGGGGCTGACAGAAACCTGATCTGCTTGACCACCGCCAAGCACCTGGGGATTCCACTACTGGCTCTGAACCTGTCTCTCACTGTCCTGACCCTTAACGGTACTGGTCTGACCACCATCACCCATAAAACAGCCCCGGTCACCTTAAGAATTTCGGGCAACCATTCTGAATCCATCCAGTTTTTCACCATGAGCAACCCCCATGTGCCCATAGTTCTTGGTCTGCCCTGGCTAACTCTACATAACCCCCATGTCAAATGGACTAACAACACCATTTTAGGATGGAGTCAATTCTGTTTAGCATCATGCCTGAAATCTGCCCTCCCTCACGCCGAGCTGATCCAGCCCACCATTAGTGAATATCTTAACCTCTCTAACGTGCCTCCTGAGTATAATGACTTAAAACCTGTGTTCAGCAAGTCTCAAGCTGTTTCCCTTCCTCCCCATAGGCCCTATGATTGTGGAATTGACCTTCTCCCTGGGACTGCACCACCTAAGGGGCAACTTTCTCTCTCTCTCCTTCTGAAAGGCAAGCCATGGATAAATACATTACCGATTCCTTAGCAGCTGGAATTATTTGTCCCTCCTCTTCTCCTGCAGGGGCAGGATTCTTTTTTTGTGGAGAAGCAGTGTTTCCCAGAGACCAGGTAGCAATTTGTGGTGCTCCACTGTGCTGATGAGGGAATCGTGCGCGGTGGTGTCGTGGCGGTCGGTGGAGTCGGTCATTGGGCATTAGGGTGTATGCAAAGTGTTTACAGCGGGCGGTGTTCAAACACAGTATTTTTCTTCAGAGTCACCTGCTGGGACTATTTTAAAGCTACAAGAAGCATTTGAGATTATTCAGTTCAATCTAAATTATTTTAAGTTCTTTAAGAGAAGACAGCTAAAACAATTTTTACCAGAACCCTGCCTGGTTTCATTCCTCGACCCAACTTTACATTACAGGGCAGGCCATTAGTTTGCTGGGCTTGATGTTGGTGGAAAACCTGTCTTTTAAATTTATGAAAATTACTCACCAAAATTGAAGTTAAAGTTTAGTTTTTACTAGAGATGCACCGATTGCAATTTTTTGGGCCGATTCCGGTTTTCCATGGAGTATGACCTGCCGATACTGATTTTTGGCAGATTCCGATTTCATTTTTTTTCAAACCACTTCACAGCACACACAAAGACTATTTTCTTTTGATCTTTTCTTTAATAGAACATTCTGCCAGATTTTCAGTAATAAATTTTCAACACCTCAAAGGTTGAAAACAAACAAAAAGACATTGTTCTTTGTAAAATCTTTCTTCATGTTTGGTATTAACATATTAATTCCTGAAATAGGAAATTCACACAAACATTTTTTTCTTTTCCCATCCAATATCTGGCACAAAAACAACTTCCCCCTCATATATTATTTGCCTACTGCTATGGAACATACTGCTATGGGATAAATAAGCCTATTAAATAAGCCTATTTAAATAAATAAGCCTATTTAGATGTGAAAACTTATGCCTTATAGAACAACCCATTTCTTCATTCAATATCAAAATACAAAAATAATTTCTAGTCATACTTATACCATAGCCATTCTATCATCTTTGTCAAATGTGTATTTGTAGAGTAATTTCCAATGGAATCAAGTGCAACCAAGGTTGTAAAACAAACAAAGACTTTTTTTTTTCTCTCTCTTTGTACAAATCTCACTAGATGTTTGGTAATAGGCTAACGTATTAATTCCTATAATGGGAAATTCACACAACCACAAACGTTTTCTTCTTTTCACATCCAATATCTGGCACAAAAAAAAATTCACTACTGTATATTTGGATATCCAAATATAGTGAATTTTTTTTTTTTTGTTAACGGCGCGCGCGCCAGAGCTCGTTAGGCATGCAGGACTGACTCTGTTCTGCGCAAGTGCAACACAATCGCACTAGAAAGCATGTTTAAGCTGCCAGTGTAGCTGCAGTCTTTTTAGTTGTGAATTACAAGTATTTCCACTTTCACCTCTATGTGATACACAAGTTTTGATCGGCAGAAAATCGGCATATTTTAATTTTGACCGGCCGGTCGCTGGTCATGGCCGATCACGTGAAAATCGGCCGATTCCGATCGGCAGCCGGTCAATCGGTGCATCTCTGGTTTTGACCTTAGTTTTTTGCCTTTTTGGTGGCAATCTTTCAATCATTCTTTAGTTGACATTCAAGGAATAAATTGCAAAAAACAAGCTGGAGGTTTTTATTTTAAATATTGAACTCAACACTTACCTCAACCACTACTAAAATGAAATAAATAGTATAATGTAACAAAATTATAATAAAATAAAATATCATAATTAGATGTGAGAAACCACTTAAGGTAACACCAAGGCAACTAACAATAATGAAAAAGCATTACCCTAATTGGTGCAAAGCCTGCATGCCCTATCAGAACATTTAATTCTGTGTGGCTTCCTGGAAAAAAAAAAAAATCAAGTGCCCTATTGTAAGGGAAGTCAATGCTGAAGCGGGATAAATGGGATAATGCAATAAGGCCAGTTCCTCGCGTCAAGCTGCTACTGTATGCATCAAAATTGGTTTATAGCCTGACTCAGGGATGTCCGTTTCATGTAAGCCAAGAAGGCTATGATAAAGCTCATCACGAGCACGACGTAGGCTACCTTTTAAAACAAGGGGTTGGAAGGCGAATCAGGAAGGCTGCGTTATTTTTAATTAGCCTAACAGGCCTACTTGCAGTCCGGGTATATGCGCAACGGCAGGCCTGTGGACACGCCTCTCCGTCTCTCTCTCTCTGTGTGTGCGCGCAAATGAGAAGAACGAGCACTATGAATGAACGGAACGATACGCAACAGAATTTTTTTTTTTTCAAAATCGCGAGTCTGATTGTGTGGCGATAGGAATCCATTGTGTGGCGCTGCGCCACACAATGGTCTATGTATGGGAAACCCTGAGAAGAACA
Organism: Neoarius graeffei; assembly: GCF_027579695.1. Taxonomy (NCBI): domain Eukaryota; kingdom Metazoa; phylum Chordata; class Actinopteri; order Siluriformes; family Ariidae; genus Neoarius; species Neoarius graeffei. The sequence goes on from NC_083596.1 coordinate 37,034,415, forward strand.
AGTCCTTGTGCCCTTGCATTGATTACCGGGGGCTAAATGACATCACCATCAAGAACCATTACCCCCACCTCTCATAACCACAGCATTTGAGTTACTCCAGGGAGCCCAGATTTTCACTAAGCTAGACCTGCACAATGCTTACCACCTCATGAGGATCAGGGAAGGGAACGAATGGAAGATGGCGTTCAACACCCCCACGGGCCAGTATGAATATCTCGTGGTCCCGTTCGGCCTGACTAATGCTCCCGCGGTTTGCAGGCCCTCGTTAATGATGTCCTGAGGGACTACCTTAACCTTTTTGGTTTTGTTTATCTGGACGATATATTGATATTTTCCCGCTTCCTTGATGAACACCGCATCCACGTCAGGCAGGTCCTTCAACAACTCCTAGAAAATAAACTCTTTGTTAAGGCCGAGAAATGCGAGTTCCATAGAAGCTCTGTCTCCTTTCTGGGTTTCATTATCTCCCATGCACAGATTCAGATGGACCCCCTGAAACTCAAGGCAGTTGCTGACTGGCCCACCCCATCCTCTCGGCGAGAACTCCAGCGGTTTCTTGGGTTTGCGAATTTCTACAGGCAATTCATCAGGAACTTTTAGTACAGTGGCTGGGCCCCTCACGGCTCTAACTTCCACCAAGGTCCCTGTCAGCTGGGGGGAAGGGGCCGAGAAGACGTTCTCTGAGCTCAAACAAAGGTTCACGTCAGCACCCATACTCACCATTCCAGATCTGTCCCGGCAGTTCGTGGTTGAGGTCGACGCTTCGGAGTCAGGGGTCGGAGCCATATTATCCCAAAGGTCGGCTAGTGACAACAAGCTTCATCCTTGCTCCTTCTCTCGTAGGCTTTCCCCCTCTGAGAGAAACTACAACGTTGGCAATAGGGAACTGCTGGCCGTGAAACTGGCCTTGGAAGAATGGAGAAATTGGTTGGAGGAGTCAGACTTTCCCTTCATCGTATGGACAGATCACAAGAACCTTGAATACCTCAGGACTGCCAAGCACCTCAATTCTCGCGAGGCCCGATGGTCTCTCTTCTTTTCTCGCTTCAAGTTCACACTTTCCTTCCGCCCAGGCTTCAAGAATGGTAAGGCCGATGCCTTGTCCAGAATGTTCTCTCCCCTCCAGGAGGAATCGACCTCCCCTGAGACCATCCTTCCTCCACAGTGCCTGGTGGAGGCTGCTCTGTTAGAGGTGGAAACCCTGGTCCAGAAGGCCCATGAGCAGGACCCAGGGCCCAGTAATGCACCTCCTAACCATCTTTTTGTTCCTGTTTCTGTGCGGGCACAGGTGTTGCAGTGGGGTCATGGTTCCAGAATGGCGTGCCACCCAGGAGCAGCCCGGATTCTGGCACTCATCTGACAATGTTTTTGGTGGCCATCCATCAAGGAGGACGTCCAGAGGTTTGTGGCAGCTTGCGACATCTACCTCAGGAACAAGACTGGCAACAGACCCCCTGCTGGCCTGCTGCAACCCCTTCCTGTTCCCTACCAGCCCTGGTCACACACAGCCCTGTATTTCATCACAGGACTCCTTAATTCAGGTGGCAATACTTCAGAGATGGGACCAAGTCACACATGTGCAAGTCTCAAGTAAGTCTCAAGTCTTAACTTTCAAGTCCCAAGTAAGTCCCAAGTATTTTTTGTCTTGGGCAAGTCAAGTCCTATAATAAGTCAAGTCCAAGTCAAGTCACCTTAGGCGTATTGGCGTAATTTTAGCAGCAGAATATGAATTTAATACATTGAAAAGGCAATACATAAGTAAATATCAGTAAACATCCCTGGCACATGTGCCCAACCTGTTAAATATTTGCATTTTAAATACTCATGTTCTGTAAAATACATCATGGAATAAAACAAAACAGTAATAATGTCACAAAGTTATTTATTGATGGCAAAATTGATTGCAAGATTGAAAGCCAACTAAGTTTCTCACATTGTCATCAGCCAACAAGAAAAATAAACAGAGAATTGGCATTCTGTTATGTGCGTAGTTAAAAGAGGGTAGGACGACACCTTGGGTTAACAGGGGCATGAGCTCCTCCAATCTCTAATCACGTCAGATGAGATGATTATTATTAACAAGATACACGTGGAGAAACCTGAAGTGACTTCGATGTATGTTTGCGCCAGTAAAAAAAAAAACCCAAAGGATAGAGAAATGTGTCAGACATAATTTAGGTCTCAAAAAGAAGACCTGTTCGCCCGTGCAAAAGTGACATCATCTTACCCCATATGACAAGCTACAGAGGTGTGTGCAAAAGCGCTCTCTCGCTCTCTCCGAGGCTGCCTCAGCCTGTGCGGAGCGGGGACATATAGAACGACTTTGGCACAGGAGTCTTGGTTCCCACTATAATAGATTGTTACGAAAATAAATGTTAAATGAAATATGCATCCCGCGCATTCCTTTCCACAGGAACTTTGCTCACAACGTTTCGGTCGTGGCTAACGCACTGTCCTCCTTACCACAAGTGCAACGTTTCGGGAACAATATGGAAAGGACAGTGTGCGGGATTCATCTTTCCTTGAACAATTACCCAGAGACTTTTTAAATTACCTCACTGGGAAATATCCAATGCACCTGTTCAGTTACAGAGTTGTGCTCTCTAAATTGTAGTCATTCAAACCATTGTTTTGGGGGCCTGGTAGCCTGATGTACTGAATGTAAATTCATGGTTTGGATGACTGCACAATTTATTTTCGTAACACTGTGTTACAGCGGGAACCAAGACTCCCGCGCACAGTCAGCCTATTTTGCAGAGTTTAGTATTGCTGCTAGCCTGTATTCAAACAGCGAGTGGCATGCCGGGGAATCCAAATCGTGGCGCTTTTTTCAATAGTGCATGATAGGCAGTGGGACGGAGTTTTCTTTTCTTTTTTGATCGGGTAGTGTGACGAAAAAAATGTGCAGGTTGCTGCACTGCTATTTCAAACGGCTATGATAAACTCCCCTGCCTCTATGCCCTATGGACAGTCTGGCTAATGTACACGAACACACTTACACGAATTTGTACTGCTCATGAACGTGTACATGTTCACAAGCTGACCATTAGCTTAACCATGAAACAGAACAACAGGGTAGGAAGCTGCTTATGTTATTCAGCATCACGACTGCAAAGTGCACAATCAACTTACTACTACTGATATACAATATCATTAAACTTGACATAACTACATTGCTTACCAGCATTCACATAAGAATTTCACAATAATAAACTGAATCCCTAGCTACATTTACAACGGCTAAAATCCTCCTACCGCTCACTCTCGTGGCTAACATTGGCTAACGAGGAGTTTAGCTGCTATCACCAAATAACAACACATTAATAAACTTACTGGGCAGAATGGATCTTCAAATGCCGGACGAAATTGGAGGTCATGGTCTGGCTGTCAGAAATCATCACGTTGCAAATCTTGCACTGCGCCGTTCGTCGTTTACCTTCTAGGCCAGGGGTGTCAAACCTGATCCATAAAGGGCCATGTGGCTGCAGGTTTTCATTCCAGCCATGCAGCAGCACCCTGATTTGGCTTATTCAATCAACTGACACACCCACCCTTTAATCAAGGGTGGGTGTGGCTGCAAGTATTTGACTGTGTGAAGACAGTTCAGTTGATTGAATGAGCCAAGTCAGGTGTGCTGCTGCATGGCTGGAATGAAAACCTGCAGCCACAAGGCCCTTTATGGATCAGGTTTGACACCCCTGTTCTAGGCAGTAGCCCTTGAAGCCGAAAGTGATTACTCTTGGGATGGCTGACATGATAATATGATGTGAAATCTGTGAACACATCGTGGCATGAGGCGTGGTATATAGCCCACGCAGAGAGCGTGCCTGATGGACAGGGCGGTGACAACGCAATGGCAGTGCAATCAAAATTACTGAAGTATGTGCATATTACATTTTATTTTCACAATAAAAACACGATGGAAATAACACTCAAGTCATTGTGTGTCAAGTCAAGTCCCGAGTCTTAAACTTCCAAGTCCGAGTCAAGTCTCAAGTATTTTCATGTTTTGTCAAGTCAAGTCACAAGTCATGAAAACAGTGACTCGAGTTGACTCGAGTCCAAGTCCCCAAGTCTCAAGTCCCCACCTCTGCTTGTATCCTCACTGTCGTCAACTGTTTTATTAAAGCTGTTCATTTTATCCCTCTGTCCAAGCTTCCCACCGCCAAAGAGACCACCGAATTGCTGATACTCCACATTTTTCCTCAGACATCATGTCAGACCACGGACCCCAGTTCTCTGCCCAATTCTGGAAAGCCTTCTGTAAACTCATTGGTGCTTCTCGCAGTCTGTCTTCAGGTTTCCACCCTCAGACCAATGGACAGATGGAACAGGCCAACCAGGAGCTAGAAGTGGCCATCAGGTGCATGGTGTCCAAGGATGTGGCCTTCTGGAGCAAGACCCTTCCTTGGATAGAGTACGCTCATAACTCCTTACCCATCTCTGCCACAGGTCTTTCCCCCTTCCAGTGCTCTCTGGGTTACCAGCCACCACTCTTCCCCGTCCAAGAAGAAGTCACCGTGCCCTCTGCCCAGGTGTTTGTGTGCCGCTGCAGGAGAACATGGGCATTGACCAGGAAAAAGCTCCTATATTCTGTCAAGATTTTTAAAGAGCAAGCTGACAAACACCACTCGACAGCTCCCATCTATCGGGTGGGGCACCGGGTGATGCTCTCCACTTGCCACCTGCCCCTCAAGACAGTCTCCTGCAAATTGGCTCCCAGGTTCATTGGGCCTTTCCCCGTCTCCAAGGTAATTAATCCCTGTTCTGTAAGACTGTCTCTGCCCATAACCATGCACCGTATTCACCCAACTTTCCATATCTCCCAAGTCAAACCCCTTGTCTCCAGTTCCCTGTGTCAAAATTAACACAACAAGCATTGTCCCAAAACTCATCCATTGATGTGTAAGAACAAAATCTTCTGTTGCACTACCCAGCACTCAAGTCAAGTCAAGTTTATTTGTATAGTGCTTTTAACAATAAACATCGTCGCAAAGCAGCTTTACAGAATTTTTGCATCACAGCATGTGGTGATTACAGAATGCACTTGGCATCTTGGAGGAGATATTCAGTAAAGTGTATTTCCTTGAAAAGTGTTTTGGACTTGGTGGGGAAAAAAATGGCATGATGATGTATCGCCATAATGGTACTCTGTGGGTTGTCAGTAGTAACTCCTACACATACACTACCGTTCGAAAGTTTGGGGTCACCCAGACAATTTTGTGTTTTCCATGAAAAGTCACACTTTTATTTACCACCATAAGTTGTAAAATGAATAGAAAATATAGTCAAGACATTTTTCTGGCTTTTTTGAGCATTTAATCGACCCCACAAATGTGATGCTCCAGAAACTCAATCTGCTCAAAGGAAGGTTAGTTTTATAGCTTCTCTAAAGAGCTAAACTGTTTTCAGCTGTGCTAACATGATTGTACAAGGGTTTTCTAATCATCCATTAGCCTTCTGAGGCAATGAGCAAACACATTGTACCATTAGAACACTGGAGTGATAGTTGCTGGAAATGGGCCTCTATACACCTATGTAGATATTGCACCAAAAAACAGACATTTGCAGCTAGAATAGTCATTTACCACATTAGCAATGTATAGAGTGTATTTCTGATTAGTTTAAAGTGACCTTCATTGAAAAGAACAGTGCTTTTCTTTCAAAAATAAGGAAATTTCAAAGTGACCCCAAACTTTTGAACGGTAGTGTATAAACAGGAGGCTTCAACCAGGTGTGATGATATTACTATTGAGTGCTGGCACTCAACTCTGCAATTACGGTCAATTAACATTAAGTGACGATGCTTTATCGCTCCTGTAAACTCCTCTGCAGCAGTTTGATACTATTTTAGCCTCGTGATTCACCTGATGTAAATCCAAGTTTGGATGAAACAAGGTATCTAAATAATATCTCCAAAGTATACAGACTACAGCAGTATTTAGGGAAGAATATGCTGCAGTGAGTATCTGACAGTACTCAAAATCATTTGTTAGGCTTTCCTCTTATATTTCAGTACAACTCTATTAAAAGCTCTAAACTACAATGGACATGAATTGGGAACCTCAGTTTTGCAGATTAAGTCCATCTGACACCAGCAGCAATGCTTCAGCACCATGCATACATTACATTCCATCGTCTGCTGCATGGAGCATTCATTTCTGTCTTTTCATTCACTTTGTTCACTTTCATTCAGTAAGCATGAATTGAAACTGTGATTGCCTCAAACATTGTTACTCTGATGAGATTTTTCACTTCTAATCTTAGTGTTTCTAATAAAGTTTTAACTAAACGCTATAATGAAGATGAAGAGCATGCACTGATGCACTTGTGTGTTTAATATTTCTGTTCATCATTTCTCAAATGTGTCTGTCAAACAAAAACACATGCACCAACAATAACAGGAAGAAAGTTTAATTGCCGTGGGAAATGTGATACGGCACATGAAAGTTTTCCACCTCAAATAAATAAATATTTTTTAATAATAATTACAGCTCCAATTCCAAAAAAAAGTTGGGATGCTGTGTAAACTGTAAGTAAAAACAGAATTTGATAATTTCCAAATCATGGAAACCCTATATTTCATTGAAAATAGTACAAAGACGACATATCAAATGTTGAAACTAAGAAATGTTGTTTTTTAAAAAATGTATGCTCATTTTAAATTTTATGTCAGCAACACATTTCCAAAAAGTTGGGACGGGGCATGTTTGCCACTGTGTTGCATCACCTCTACTTTTAACAACACTCTGGAAACCTTTGGAAACTGAAGATTTTGCTGTAGTTTTGAAATTGAAATGTTGTCCATTCTTGCCTGATATATAATTTCAGTTGCTCAACGGTTTGGGGTCTCTTTTGTCGTGTTTTGCACTTCATAATGCACCAAATGTTTTAAATGGGAGACAGGTCTGGACTGTAGGCAGACCAGTTTAGCACCTGGACTTTTTTACTATGGAGTCATGCAGTTTTACTATGTGCAGAAAGTGGTTTGGCATTGTCTTGCTGAAATAAGCAAGGCCTTCCCTGAAAAGTATTTTGTCTGGATAGCAGCATATTGCTCTGAAACGTGTATATATCATTCAGAATTAATGATGCGTTCCCAGATGTACAAGCTACCCATGTCATGTGCACTAATGCACCTTCATACCATCACAGATGCTGGCTTTTGAACTGTGCACTGATAACAAGCCAGATGGTTCCTCTCCTCTTTAGCCTGGAGGATGTGGTGTCCATGATTTCTAAAAATTATTTCTACTTTTGATTCGTTAGACCTCGGGACAATTTTTAACTTCGCCTCAGTCCATCGTAAAAGAGCTCAGGCCCAGGGAAGGTCGTTGTGTTTCTGGATATTGTTTATATATGGTTTTAAATTGCATTTGTGTATGTAGTAATGAACTGTTTTCACAGATGATGGGTTTTCTGAAGTGTTCCTGAGCCCATACAGTGATTTCCACTACAGACACGTGTCTGATTTTAATGCAGTGTCGCCTGAGGGCCTGAGGATCACAGGCATCCAATGTCAGTTTTCAGCCTAGTCTCTTGCATACAGAGATTTCCCCAGATCCTCTGAATCATTTAATGATATTATGTACCATAGATGATGTGATCCCCAAAGTCTTTGCAATTTTACATAGAGGAACGTTATTCTTATATTGTTGCACTGTTTGCCTACACAGTCTTTCACAGAGCAGTGAACCCCTCCCTATCTTTAATTCTGAGAGACTCAACCTCTCTGGGATGCTCTATTTATACCCAATCATGTTACTAACCTGTTGCCAATTAACCTAATTAGTTGTTTGTTTGTATTTATTGCATTGCACAACTTTATCAGTCTTTTGTTGCCCCATCCCAACTTTTCTGAAACATGTTGCTACATTTGCAAATTCAAAATGAGCAAATATTTTTCAAAAAGCAATGCAATTTCTCAGTTTCAACATTTGATATGTTGTCTTTGTACTATTTTCAATGAAATTTACACAGTGTCCCAACTTTTTTGGAAGTGGGGTAGTATATTACAGGCATTTAGCAGATGCTCTTATCCAGAGCAATGTACAACAGAACCCTGACATACCCACAGCACTGACCAGCCTGGGGAGCAGTTGGGGGTTAGGTGCCTTGCTCAAGGGCACTTCAGCCATTGCTGCCAGTCCAGGGAATCAAACCAGAGACCTTTTGGTCCCAAAGCTGCTTCTCTAACCTTTAGGCCATGGCTTTCCCTATATATTATGAATATAAAATAATCTATAATAATTCTGTTCAGTGTTATTTTATAATACCATTTTGCCAGCTCTGTCATCCAGATTAAATAAAACATATTTTAGGAAATGAAAATGTATGAATCTGTTTGCACTAACTTTTTTTAATATTATGTTTTGAAATATTTATTTCTCAAACATCACTATGGCCTATTGATATCTCAGTAAAACATTTAATAATTGCTTCTACTATGATTGATTTTTTTTTTCCTTTCAGAAGATTAATCCACTAATTAAAGGCTTGTTGTGAACATCTTAGACCTATTTACATCATAAGCCAATATAAATTAACCCAAAATGTACAAGTTTTGGTCTTGCACTTGTTTTAGCTTTAATTAACAAGGGCAAAATGTGATCTCTGGCCTTTACACAAAGTCTCAAGGACACAAATTTTGCTTTCCTTCAGTTTGAAGCTGGTAACTGCGATTAAACCCACTTCTGGGGGAAAAGGAAGTAATAAATCTAACTTGTTCCCCCTCTGTTACATAAACAAGACCAATGTGGAAACAAACTTCAATTCCCAAGTGGTGCAACAGGAATTTTCTCACAAACTGCTTAACTGAGTTTTAACATTTGCACTTTTGTTCATTAGTTATTAACATTGAGCAAATATTAAATGATTGAGATATGAGCCTATTGTGAGTGTGCTGTACACTAGTTTACAGTATACAGACTTGAACATTTTGTTTACTCACATATAATAACATTATTTATAATAATGCAGGTAAATATATACCATTAGTTTCAGTGTATTTCTCTTGAAGTATTTCAAAAGTAAATTCGACCACTTAGTGTAAGTATACTATAGTGCACTTCTAGAAGACTTGTATAAACCTTGAAAAAGAGAATCATGGATTATACTGCAGCTGTCAACATCATTTCTGACCAAATAATCTGATTTTCGGATGAAAATATGGGCCAAGATATGTGAATGAATCATTGTGATAACCATTTGAACAACTTTCTAACTTCCGTTCATATGAAATATAATAAGCGATTGCTTTACGTGTCTCCTCAGAGTGCAGTGGAGAAAGTAGGAAGCTTTTTCTCCAAACACAGAAAACAATTACTGGGACAAACCTATTAAGCAGCAGAGTCTTATTGAGGTTTATTTGCTGACTTTCAGGAATTCAGAAGCTCAGAAATGAAAATGGCATTCATGTGTCATGTTTTGTGAAAATGGTGGTGAAATGCATGCAGGTAAACTAAACAGATTTATAAAACACAATTAACTAAAATATCCAATTACTGATACTTTCACGGTATAAACAACTGTGATTTTGAAAGTATCCAGAATACAGAATTTAAAAGCATTCTTATTATGATGCATGAAAAATACAAAATGCTTTCCAGTCTATTTGGATCTTAAGTTTCCCCTGGAGGTTTGCAGGCAAGGCACTAAACCTCATATGAATTCTCAAGCACCTCTTGTACCATTAGATGATGCATGTTATTATAGACTGGCAGAAAAGATTATATATTTTATTCAAGAACCATGCGGGTGCAAAGTACTCCATAAGTATTATGAACAAATATTTGTATTTGACATGACAGTTTGTAATTCACATTTGTTTGAGGTTGAACATCTTAGTTTACAGTTGGATAGAGCTCCTGTAGTGAAATATAAACCTGGTCTATGAAAGATAGCTGTTTAATAGTCATGACATAATTGCTATCCAACTTAATAGTTGTGTTCAGACTGTCCACTCGCCCACTATATAGTCCACTATATCAGCTAGTTTAGAGTGCTGTTTGAATTTTATTGACTATATTTAAGAATTATTCGCCAAAGGCGAACTGAATATCGATGAATAATAACCGAGACGAAGTTGACTGAGCCTCGACATTCACTGAGACTGAGGTGGACAATTGTTTTAGTATAATACACAGGTGATTATTTAAAAAAACAACAACATTGCATTAAAAAATCATTTATTTCAAACTTCAAAAGTGATGTGCAAATGTAATAAAGGTGCACGCAGGCTTGTGTCACTTATCTATATTGACTCACATAAAATACTTTGTTTTGAAATAGATAAAATAAATCACAATTCCACCTTGCCTTTGAATAGTTTTAGACCAAACTTCGTAGCATCTTTAGTGCTTTTAGGAGCAGCATTTTCTTTCATACTGTGTAATTATTCCTCACTTACAGTGACAAAGCGATTGGCAGCCATTTTACCGAGTTGCTCGAGGTGATTATCGAGAAATAATCCAAATCTCTCGACCAATCAGTGCGTGCGATTTCCTATAATCACATGCGTATTTATAATAAAGTGCGCTACAAAATCGTTTCAAGGCATATCAAAATGTATTGTAAAGTACTGTACCCTACATTGACTGATTTATTCCATCATGCATTGTGGCCTGTCTTGTGAAAGTGTTGTCAGAGTTGCAGAAGTAAAGTGGTCAGATGACAGGTTACCCGTTAACAGTGCCTGGTGAGCACAATACTCCTTAGATGTTTCAACCGTGCAGTCAACGGCAAGGTTTATGATTAAACTCGTTTTTTTTTTTCCATTATGCACCATTATTTTTAGTTGATTCCTAGTCTTTTTATAAGCACCCCATTCATTGTTGTCTTCCTGGTGATTTTTTTCCATTTAATATGTCCAATTTATCTTACCTAACATGTCCCCCAAGTGAAAATGTCTTGATCAAACATACATTTCCCTGCAAAAGGAAATTAGCTTCATGAAGAAAAAAGCATTGAAAATATGTCACTCAAAATGTCACAACAAAACTTTTTTTTCGAAGATATCTACACACCAGCAGAGCTGATCTAGTCTTAAACTATAATCTGATCTCAGGCGTGTGGACATGCAAACTGAACAGTGTTTGCATACTGATACAATACAAGAGTGGACAAATCAGTAAACAAGCATTTTGTGTCTGGACTATTCTTTTCTTTCTCTTTTTCATTCATAGTTGCCTGACAGGCAATTATTGGTGCAATTATTAGGTACTCGCATATGTCACTTTCTCCAATGTGCAATACTGGCGCTTGCATTACACCTCCCTCCCCACACTGAGATAATGCATGCACATACAGTTAGGTCAATATATATTTGGACACTGACATAAATTTTGTTTTTTTACCTGTTTACTGAAACATATTCAGGTTATAGTTATATAATGGACATGGACATAAAGTCCAGACTTTCAGCTTTCATTTGAGGGTATCCACATTAAAATTGGATGAAGGGTTTAGGAGTTTCAGCTCCTTAACATGTGCCACCCTGTTTTTAAAGGGACCAAAGGTAATTGGACAATTGACTCAAAGGTTATTTCATGGGCAGGTGTGGGCAATTCCTTCGTTATGTCATTCTCAATTAAGCAGATAAAAGGCCTGGAGTTGATGTGAGGTGTGGTGCTTGCATTTGGAAGATTTTGCTGTGAAGAAAACATGCGGTCAAAGGAGCTCTCCATGCAGGTGAAACAAGCCATCCTTAAGCTGCGAAAACAGGAAAAAAAAACATCCGAGAAATTGCTACAATATTAGGCGTGGCAAAATCTACAGCTTGGTACATCCTGAGAAAGAAAGAAAACACTGGTGAACTCATAAATGCAAAAAGACCTGGACGCCCACAGAAGACAACAGTGGTGGATGATCACAGAATAATTTCCATGGTGAAGAGAAACCCCTTCACAACAGCCAACCAAGTGAACAACACTCTCCAGGAAGTAGGCGTATCAATATCCAAATCTACCATAAAGAGAAGACTGCATGAAAGTAAATACAGAGGGTTCACTGCACGGTGCAAGCCACTCATAAGCCTCAAGAATAAAAAGGCTAGATTGGACTTTGCTAAAAAACATCTAAAAAAGCCAGCACAGTTCTGGAAGAACATTCTTTGGACAGATGAAACCAAGATCACCCTCTACCAGAATGATGGAAAGAAAAAGTATGGCGAAGGCGTGGTACAGCTCATGATCCAAAGCATACCACATCATCTGTAAAACACAGTGGAGGCAGTGTGATGGCTTGGGCATGCATGGCTGCCAGTGGCACTGGGTCACTAGTGTTTATTGATGATGTGACACAGGACGGAAACAGCCGGATAAATTCTGAGGTATTCAGAGACATACTGTGTGCTCAAATCCAGCCCAATGCAGCCAAACTGATTGGTCGGCGTTTCATAATACAGATGGACAATGACCCAAAACATAAAGCCAAAGCAACCCAGGAGTTTATTAAAGCAAAGAAGTGGAATATTCTTGAATGGCCAAGTCAGTCACCTGATCTGTTAGGACTGGGACTGTTTTGGCCTCTAGAGGCCGTTGTTATCTTTCTTGTCATGTTTGTTTTGGCCTCTAGAGGCCGCCACTGTTCCTATGTTTTGTGTTTGTCTTTATTGCCTGTTTTGTCTTCATTAGCATCACCTGTGTTCAATTAATTGTGTGTATAAATACCCTCTGTTCCCTTGTCACGGAGTCTTTTTCCTATGCTATGCTGTTAGTGCTAGTTCCCTCTGTCCTATGTACCTTGCCTGTGTCTTAGTATTCTTGGTTTTGTTGCTTTCTTTTGGACTTTGTGGATTTTGTTTTGACCTTTGAATCTTTTTAGCGTTTGAGTTTTTGCCTCTTCTTTTCTTAGTTGGATTTTGGACATTGAACCTTGGGATATTTTTATTTTTGTATATCTTCTGAGCTTTGGATTATTCTTTTTGGTTTTTTCCCTTGGATTGTATATATATTGTAAATAAACTTTTTGATACTTTTCTACTTCCGCCTCACGCCTCTGCACTTGAGTCATCCCCCTGGTGGCCTAGTGGGGATTTGCTGGATTATCACACCAGCAAACCAGGTTCGAATCCCAGCAAAACCCTAACAGAAAGACTCCGTCATGACCGACTCAGCAGAGGCTGCTTCAACTGTCTACCCGGCCAACCTTCAGGGAATTATGGCAGCTTTGACACGCTTCGGAGCGACCATGGACACTCATGGACGAACGCTCACAAGCCAACATGAGGCCCTTGCTCGCCACGAGGTACTGCTTCAGCACAGCTGACACCTCTGCCTGCATCTCCTCATCCTGATTCAGCTCCTGCTCCAGTGCCTCCTGCCACACTGTCTCCTTCCCCTCACGAACCCAGCCTTCCTGCACCACAGAGGTATGACGGCAAGCGCGGTGAGTGCTGGGAGTTCCTTACCCAGTGCCAACTCACCTTTGAGCTCCAGCCTACCACCTACACTACGGATCGCCACAAGATCGCCTTTGTGATAACCTTGTTAGCTGGTAAGGCACGAGCTTGGGCAACAGCTATCTGGCAGAGACGGGGACCCGAGTGCTCTGATTTTGAACTGTTTACTGAAGAGATGCTTCGGGTCTTCGACCAGGCGGACATCAGTACCAACACAGCCAGAAAGCTCATGTCCATCTGGCAAGGAGGAAGCGTCGCAGACTACGCCATATCGTTCCGGACGCTTGCAGCAGTCAGCGGATGGAATGAGGCTGCCCTGGTTTCAGCCTTTCACCATGGTTTGTCTGACCCCATCAAAGACGGCCTGGCCTCTATTGGATGCCCAAGTGACCTCGAAACTCTGATCTCACATGCTATTCGTCTGGACAGCAGGATTAGAGAACGCCGCCAAGTCCTGAGTCTCCCCGGCCTCACTACCTCTACATGGAGCCCGTCTACCTCCTCCAGTGACTGTCCAGAGCCCATGCAAGTTGGCCGTACTCGTCTCTCCGTAGCCGAGAGGGAGCGCAGAAGGAGGGACAAGTGCTGCATCTACTGTGGCAAGCCTGGTCACTTCCGAGCATCATGTCCCGAGCTCTTGGGAAAAGGACTGCCCTGTCCAGCCGAGGGAGGGTTGTGACGGGGCCTACCCTCTCTCCCGGACTCCCTGGCCAAGGAATCTACATCCCGGTCTCCATCTCCTGGGGTGAGTCCGTCCACTCTTGTCAAGCCTTGTTAGACTCAGGGGCGGCTGGAAACTTTATGGATATCCACTTCGCCCAAAGCATCAATGTCCCAACTGCGCCTCTTGAAGTCCCACTGTCTGTGTCTGCCCTCGATGGCCAAGCATTAGGTGATGGAAGAGTCACCCAAGTTACTTCTCCAGTCTTCCTCCAGTCTCAAGGTCACAAGGAAGAAATATCCCTGCACCTGATTCCTTCACCAGAGTTCCCAGTGATTCTAGGCCTTCCTTGGCTTACCTGCCACAACCCTCGCATAGACTGGGTAACAAGCCAGGTTGTGGAATGGGGCCCTGCGTGCCATGCCTCTTGTCTGTTCTCTAGCTCTCCTGTGTCTCCTGCCGAGCCCCCTGATCTCACTGAGCTATCTCAAGTTTCCACAGAGTACTGGGATTTGAAGGAGGTATTCAGCAAAACCAGGGCCGCCGTTCTTCCTCCGCACCGGGCCTACGACTGTGCCATCGACTTGCTCCCTGGGACTACCCCTCCTCGTGGCAGACTGTTTTCCCTCTCTCAGCCAGAATGCAAGGCCATGGAGGAATACCTCAAAGACGCCCTGGTCTCTGGGTTCATTCGACCCTCCACCTCACCTGCTGGTGCCGGCTTCTTCTTTGTCGGCAAGAAGGATGGGGGGCTTCGACCATGTATTGACTACAGGGGCCTGAACAAGATCACTGTGCGCAACCGATATCCCCTTCCGCTGATGTCCACAGCATTCAACCTGCTCCAAGGTGCCACCGTCTTCACCAAGTTGGACCTATGGAACGCATACCACCTCATTCGTATCCGACAGGGAGACGAGTGGAAGACTGCCTTTAACACCCTGTCTGGGCACTACAAATACCAGGTGATGCCCTTCGGACTCACCAACGCACCAGCTGTTTTTCAGGCCCTAATCAACGACGTCTTGAAGGACATGATTGACCTGTACGTTTTTGTCTACCTCGACGACATCCTTATCTTTTACAAGACCGTGCAGGAGCACCGCTACCATGTCCGCCAGGTTCTCCAGAGGCTGCTACAGAACAATCTGTTTGCCAAGGCCCAGAAATGCGAATTTCGTGTTCCCGAGGTCTCCTTTCTGGGTTTAGCGTTTGAGTTTTTGCCTCTTCTTTTCTTAGTTGGATTTTGGACATTGAACCTTGGGATATTTTTATTTTTGTATATCTTCTGAGCTTTGGATTATTCTTTTTGTTTTTTCCCTTGGATTGTATATATATTGTAAATAAACTTTTTGATACTTTTCTACTTCCACCTCACGCCTCTGCACTTGAGTCATCCCCCTGGTGGCCTAATGGGAATTTGCTGGATTATCACACCAGCGAACCAGGTTCGAATCCCACCAAAACCCTAACATGATCTCAACCCAATTGAGCATGCATTTCACTTGTTAAAGATTAAACTTCAGACAGAAAGGCCCACAAACAAACAGCAACTGAAAACCGCTGTAGTAAAGGCCTGGCAGACCATTAAAATGGAGGAATCACAGTGTCTGGTGATGTCCATGAGTTCAAGACTTCAGGCAGTCATTGCCAACAAAGGGTTTTCAACCAAGTATTAGAAATGAACATTTTATTTACAATTATTTAATTTGTCCAATTACTTTTGAGCCCCTGAAATGAAGGGATTGTGTTTAAAAAATGCTTTAGTTCCTCACATTTGTATGCAATCATTTTGTTCAACCCACTGAATTAAAGCTGAAAGTCTGAACTTCAACTGCATCTGAATTGTTTTGTTCAAAATTCATTGTGGTAATGTACAGAACCAAAATTAGAAAAATGTTGTCGCTGTTCAAATATTTATGGACCTAACTGTATTTTCCCATATGACTCTTAATTATTTCTACTTCTATTTTCACTTTAATTTTACTTCTATTTTATATTTAGGACTTTTAATTTTTATATTGGGCGGCACGGTGGTGTAGTGGTTAGCGCTGTCACCTCACAGCAAGAAGGCCCGGGTTCGAGCCCCGTGGCCGGCGAGGGCCTTTCTGTGCGGAGTTTGCATGTTCTCCCCATGTCCGCGTGGGTTTCCTCCGGGTGCTCCGGTTTCCCCCACAGTCCAAAGACATGCAGGTTAGGTTAACTGGTAACTCTAAATTGACCGTAGGTGTGAATGTGAGTGTGAATGGTTGTCTGTGTCTATGTGTCAGCCCTGTGATGACCTGGCGACTTGTCCAGGGTGTACCCCGCCTTTCGCCCGTAGTCAGCTGGGATAGGCTCCAGCTTGCCTGCGACCCTGTAGAAGGATAAAGCGGCTAGAGATAATGAGATGAGATGAGAATTTTTATATTGCTATATTGTTAAACACCTGTAGGGCTCCTGTAGTGCTGAGAGACTTGTTTCTGGTGCTTACGGTATCTCGTCCAACACATTTCATTGTAAAGTTGACCCTGTGTTAACATACATATGACAAATAAAACTGAACTGACAAGTGGATTCAACAACCAGAGAAAGAAAATAAACCTTACGTCCCATTGACTTTTACCAAACAAAAGTTTTCGTTTGGTCTATATTAAACGTAATGTGCTTCAGAGAAATGCCGAAACAGCTGGCTTCTCAATGGGAAATCATATCCTTGGTCATTCCTAGCTCATCATGTGTTTTACTACATTACATTAGCTAACACGTTTTAGCCTGGCCAATTAGGTTTCTGGGCAGCCAAAACATAGAACTGGGCAGCACACTGGAGCTTCCGCTTGCTAATGAATTTATAATTTGCAATATCATCAAATTACTCGAACAAACCTTGGCAAAGAATTCCCATTGCTTCAAACATGATTTATTATCCATTAGGCTGCCTAAAAGAAGGTAGCTGAAGAAGATGAGCTCTTTCCTGGTGGAGAAAAAGGAAGTTTTAATCCTATGTGCCATGTTGCCAGCTGTCTGGATGCAAACTGCAGACAAGAGCATATCGATAAATGCCATAAATAAATGCAAGGGTGATTATGATTGATCACATGGTTCATTATGTAGATACTGACAGACAAATAAATAGTCATCGGCACCCAAATAACTGATTTGTAACTGATCTGCAGTGTGTTCAATTATGTGTTGATGTGTTAATGAGCTACCATAATTCTGTCACATTTTAGTCCTTGCTCCTATTTGCATTAGCTGCTGTGTCTATTGGCAGAGTTTGAAAGTGCATTACAGTCCTCTGAATGTAAATCCACTTCTGCAGAGATGACAAAGCATTTTTTTTAATCTCCCCATTTCAAGCACTGAATCCAATGGATCATCCACAGAAGGCAGTCTGGCTGAATTACTGAATTCTTTGCTGACTCATTTATGCAGTCTTACCATGTTTACCCTCTCTCATCAAGCACAGACATATTGATTAATGCACTGCACCACACTCATGTGTGACCCTTGTTTATGCTTTAAAAAATACGATGCTGAACATTAATGCCTTTATTTGCATCTGTTTCCATTTTCACCACACTCAAGCACTCAGACACTCTCTCCCCCTCTCTGTCTCGCCCTCTCTCTGTCTCTCTCTGCCGAGTTACATGTCGATCCTGCGACACCAGTGTTGTTGACCTCTTCTGCTCTCTGGACCTGCCTAATCCATCCTGATGCCCTACGTCTGGCTGGAGTCTCATCACTTCGCTCTTGTGGAGGACGGTCCCATATGGACAGTCTAAAAATACACTTAGCAGATGGCTCTGGACACTTAGAGGCTGTCCACACGGCAACGGATTCAGGTGAATCTGATAAAATTGTTTATCGTCTCGGCCTGGTGTCCACATGGCACCAGCGTTTTGGGTGCCCCAAAACGAGAATGGGTTCCAGAGTGGAAAAATCTGGCAACGGCACCGTTGCGAAGTCGTCTGGATGAGTAGAACGGATTTATTTATGATGACGTCACAACCACATGACTAGAACAAGCACTCTCGCTGTTTTGTATGAACCACTGCATTGCATTCACTTTTGTATACAGCTTTTCTTTTAAATAAACAAGTAACTGAACCATTTCTTGAATTTCTTTTTTTTTTATTGGACAAGACTGCTTTTCAAAATGTTCACACACAATATAAAAAGTTATATAAATTATATAAAAATGCTTTTCAAAATGTTCACACACAATAAGAAAATTAAGTTATATAAAACTATGCACACTAATAAAACTAATTTGTACACACAGAAGGCACGATTTCCTCGCATAGTCACAGCCATCTTCTTGTTGTTGTTGTGTGTTTGTTCCTGTGAGTGCTTAGAAGAAGGGGTTTATGCACATGCGTCCTACTTCTATTGTTCTGGTGTCTCCGATGGGACCGTCTTACAGCGCACGTAGAGGTGTGGCATGTGTATTGCATCGTTTTCAGCAAGCGTTGCGTTGCCATATGTACCTGATATTTTACTGATCCGTTGCCCATGTGGACGCGATTTTTTTTAAAATAAAATCTCGTTGCCGTTGTCGTGTAGATGTAGCCTTAGTTTTGCTATGATGGCTGAGGGCTACAACTGCCATGATAACTGCAGTTGTCATGAACAGTTTTGTACTCAAGTCATCATCAGTGAACAGTTGATAACTTCAACAAAACAGACTTCATGCTAAAACTATAATGAATTTCCTGGTTACAGTTGTACACAGTGACTATATAGGACACAGTTATAGAAGCAAGTTATTTATAATCACGCTATCTGTGATCACCCAGATGAAGATGGGCTCCCTTTTGAGTCTGGTTCCTCTCAAGGTTTCTTCCTCATGTCATCTGAGGGAGTTTTTCCTTGGCACCATTGCCTCAGGCTTGCTCATCAGGGATAAATAAATCTATTAGTGATAAAATTAGTTCATAGTCTTTATTTTTCTGTAAAGCTGGTTTGCGACAATGTCTGTTGTTAAAAGTGCAACGCAAATAAAACTGACCTGACTTGACTTGAGATGCAAAATGAACATTGCTGGCATGGCATCAGAACTGGTCATAGATCAAAATCTATTAGAATTACAGAGTCATGGAAATGAAAGCTCACACTACAGCCAGTTAATTCCAAACAAAACAAGAGCGTAACATCAAGATATGCACATAATCTAATTATTAAAGTTAATCAAAGTGGTACTTAAATGACAGAAAGTGCACTTTATCTAACTAAGGGAGAACAGTATTAACTGCATGCACCTGCGCAGAAAAAGACATCAGACAAATCATTAAAATGAATCCGTTGAAAATTAAAGGACTGGCAGGAAGCTGTTTCCAGAAAGAGCACAGATGGCTTGTAATTATCATATAATTACTATAAACAAAGGGCTTTTATGAAACTTTGGGGAAGAGTTGGACACATAAGCATCGACCATAAAGTCCAAATTTTATTGCCATGTACAGTACCAGTCAAAAGTTTGGACATACCTTCTAATTCAATGTTTTTTCTTTATTTTTATTCATTAAAAGACGCTTCATGTCTTAAAGTAATAATGGATGTTGTTTCTCTTTACTTAGTCGAGTGGTTCTTGACATAATAGGGCTATTTACTGTATTTTTATTATTTACTATTTACTGTTTGATCTCAAACGTATTAAGAAGGCAAGAAATTACACTAATTAACTTTTGACGAGGCATACCTGTTAATTGAAAAGCATTCCAGGTGACTACTTCATGAAACTGGTGAAGATAAGGCCAGTCGTGTGCAAATCGTCATCAAAGTAAACAGTGGCTACTTTTTGAAGAATCTAAAATAGGAAACATTATATGAACACTCTGTTGTTTACCACATAATTCCATATATGTTCCATGTGTTATTTCATAGTTTTGATGTTTTCAGTATTGTTCTTTAATGTCGAAAATAGCCAGAATACAGAAAAACCCATGAATGACTCGGTGTATCCAAACTTTTGACTGGTACTGGACATATGATGTCGATGCAAATGCTAATACGATACAATTCACTGCAGTGTGGTTCGACACAATTTGATTCAATGCAATTCAAAGTGATATGATGCTATGCAATTCAATATGGTAGCTCTTCCTCCTCCATGATAATCCTCCATGTAACTCAAGGAGGGTCCAATGTGAGAAGAGACTTTTATTTTGAAATTTCATTGGTGCGATGGCCAGAGAACCACACTGACTTTTACTCTGAAATCCCATTTGTGTCACGATGAGTGAGTCACCACTGTTCTCACACAGTATACTCTTGTGTGACTCACCCACTCACCTCTACAACTTGCGCAAGACTTGACAAGAACTGGCCGGTGACATTAGTGGAGGTGTGACCGCATGCTTGAGAAACAGTTTAGAAAGGAGGATTCAATCTAAATCAGTGTTTTTTAATCCTCCTCCTTCTCCTGCCCCTTGCCCCGCTCCAAAAAAACCTGATTGAAATTAGTGTGATTAACATTCTCTTGATTAAATCAGGCATGCTCAGCTAATTAAAAGTGCCACTAATTAGTTCAGGCAGGTAAGTAGAACAGGGAAAGATGGTAAACATGTGAAGCAGGATTGAGAATCAGTGATCTAAATGTAAAATTATTAGTTAAAAATTATTGGTCACATTTCTAAATAATAAAGGCATAGGGTCTCTACTAATAGGGCGGCACGGTGATGTAGTGGTTAGCACGGTTGCCTCACAGCAAGAAGGGTTCGGGTTTGAACCCAGCGGCCGGCGAGGGCCTTTCTGTGTGGAGTTTGCATGTTCTCCCTGTGTCTGCGTGGGTTTCCTCTGGGTGCTCCGGTTTCCCCCACAATTCAAAGACATGCAGTTAGGTTAACATGGGGCGGCCTTGGGCTGAGGTGCCCTTGAGCAAGGTACCTAACCCCTGACTGCTCCCCGGGCGCTCTGGTGTGGCTGCCCACTGCTCTGAGTGTGTGCGTGTGTTCACTGCTTCAGATGGGTTAAATGCAAAGGATGAATTTCACTGTGCTTTAAGTGTGCATGTGGCGAATAAAGGTTTCTTCTTCTTATATATTAATAAATTGAATTTTACTGATGCAAAGATGTTAGAAAAAATGCATCCCGATTTCATCCCAAATTGTAGATGGTGCACACTTTTTTAACTGGAGTAATTGCATTATGAACCTTTAAATCAGTACACCAATGCAAATCTGTGAAGCTTACCAATCCTGACCTACAATAGTCAGTGGTGTGCTATAGAGATCTTGCAGTCATGTGACCGGAAAGTACACAGCCGCCATCTTGTCGGTAAAAAACACCGCTGAATACTGCTGCACTCGTGTACAGAATGGATCACTTTCAACCGACGGACTACATGGCTCATTTTTCTAATGAACAGATAACTAGATATATGTCTAAAATAAACGATCTACAGATTAGTGACCCTTATGGCTTACCGGACGGAGTTTTCACGACCGGATATTGAACTGCCAGCAGAATACCCAGACGTGTATAATTACCTCATTAACTTTCCCTCGCTGTTCAGTGGTGAAGCACTGCATGCTTATAAATCTCTGGACAGTTATCTTTACAGAAATTCAGGATTTGTCAGCGACTCAGATGTGGCATCTTGTAAACAAGAATCCTCATTGGACGGGTAAGTCACTTAAGTATTGAGTGTAGCACTGACCAGCCGATTATAGAATAGAATAAGGTAATTCCAGCTGTAATTCCAAATCGTCCGTCTTGTTTACCATGGATCTGGCGTTGGAGAGGTAGAGGCTTAGCAGTGGAGGTTTGAGTGGCTGTTTTCTGAGCTTAGTCAACAGGCCGGCTCTGCAGCCTCGCTTTTGCTTCCTCTCCCGGCGCCACCTACTTCGCTTTGCTTCCGATAACAATCCACGGAGACCCCGCTGGTCTCGCTATCTCGTCCGGAATGTTGTGCATGCGATGGAAATCGCTACAAACCGTCATTTTCTGCTGGAAACCCATGTCCAGTAAGTCCATACGGTTGTAGTGGATATTGAAGTCCGGTACAGACGAACAACATGCAAAAATACACACAAAAAACATAAAAAACGTGCACAGGTAGGGAGAGCTTGTAGCCGCAGCCGTTGTAGTAGAATTGTATATAGTAGGGTTTTCCAGAAGAAAAGGTAGAAGTAAAAGCAGAAGTAGAACGAGTAGAAGTAGAAGGCGGAAATATGGCGTTTGACTGACAAGATGGCGTCTGTCACAATCTGGATCGGCTGTGACGTCACATGCAAGTGCTCCATAGGGGCCTTTCACATGACGTCATCATAACTGCGGATTTGTTTATGTAGCCATATTGTTGGGCACAAGCCTTGTGTTTGTCAGTGGCTGGCACTGAGTGACTGTAAGCCCAATTCAGTAAACATCTACAGATAAACTTGTCGAAGTTACATCTAAAAGAACAATGCCAGAGACTTGTAGTGTTTTTGGATGTAATAACAGACGTGGAAATAAGCCTGGTTTAACTTTTCATTGCTTCCTGGCGAACCCAGAAAGACGAGAAAAATGATGAGCTGCAGTTAAACAGGACAACTGGATGCCAACATAGTATTCCCATGTGTGTGGAGAACATATTATATCAGGTTAGTATGAAAACCCTGTGCATCTGTTATTTCTCCTCACGCTTTTTCTAGCTCAAGGCCATTCAGTTATAAAAATCCCATAGATTTAAATCTAGCCCAGACATACTCAAGTTAACTTCAACAAGTCTGTAAGTTGACGTAACATGGACAGAACTTTGGTCTAGATAGTAAAGCTTTTAACAGGTTGCATGGTCTGGCACTACTCAGTATAGTCTACTGGTACATACTCAAGCATGTCATACTTAGCAGCTCTACTGCACTACTAACAACATGGCAAATGTCAAACGTATGAAGGTGAAAACATATATCTGGATGTCGACTTCGGACGCGATATACTGTACAGCATTAGCCCTAATGCTTGGCTCAACTAGCAGCATGTTTATTATATACTGATAACGTAGACAAGACTAAACACCATAAAATATGCTAGATCTAGGCCCTGGCTTGTTTATGATTATGATAAGTCCATGTTTGAGCTTACCTTTGTCATAATAAGGTATTTTTCTTGAACAGGAATTTTCCATAGCATTCCAGCACGAAACCTGCCTCGAAATATTGATAGGCATCTGTACTTTTGTATGCCTTCAGCATCTCCGGTGTATTTAGAAGTCCCAAATACTAAATAGTTCAGGATGTCATAGTGTCCCAAATCCGGCAGCTGGTTTGCTGTACACTTTTCAAACAGAATAAATACATTTGTGGGTAAATTATATGGATCTGTCATGCCTGCATGTTTCAGTTTTTGGATGTAATGCGATCTGCTGGTATAGTCTAAATTTTTAACAGTTTCAGAGAGATTGTACTGACTTCAGTCATCTCGATTTTCATTATTAACTGCCACGGCTATATTTCTTTGTTCTTTGCAATATGGTGGATGCTGCGTGATAAACAAAAATCTATAACGTCAGTGAAAAGCCCCTATAAAAACTGTTACTCTGATTACATTGAACTGAACTATCACAATCCTATTGCTAGTGGACACAGACAAGGAACACATAGTCTGCATGACCACAAAGCCATCACAGAACAATACCATCCACATCAGATCTGCTAGATTGCTAGGTAGTTAATGTTAAAGCCCACACAACTGTGAAATTGCTAAATGTTAGGCAAAAAAAAAAAAAAAATGCAGCTAAATGTGATGTTTTGTCTTCTTTTTTAGATATCTGCCTCAGTTTTAGGGCAAATACGTGAGTTCATCATGCAGGAAGACAATGTCCAAAAACACACTGCCAACCCAGCAAAGGACTTCATCAAGGGGAAAAAGTGGAAGACTGACCAAGTCAATCAGCAGACTGTAACCCAATTAAACATGTATTTCATCTCCTGAAGACACAACTGAAGGGAGAACCCCCTCCCAACACATAACAACCAAGAGAGTCTACGGTATGTTACAAGCCTGGAAAAACATTGCAAAAGCACAATGCAACAGTTTGGTGATGTCAGTGGTTTACGCTTGATGCACTTATTGTGTTATTTACTTTAAGTCTATCAGTTCTAATACTTTTGCTCACCTGAAATTTAAATGGTCTTCCACCAAAGGTGCCATGTTCTAACTCGTCACACCAAACACTCTTACGTAAAACAAGACCAAGTGTTTGGAATTTATATTTACACTTAATTCACTTACATATTTAAGAAGTAAGGGAAAAAAGTCACTCTTTTCAATGTAACAAAAATAATGTGAATATTGTAAACTTTCAGTTAATAAAAGTACGTGTGGCAGCAAGGGCGTGATTAATCGTCGGCTGTGAACAGCCAGGAATCAGGCTGAACCAGTGGGTAACATGATGAGTTACACCTGTGTTGAATTACTGGCTGTCTATTAATGTGTCTGTGTGTCTTTCAGATGGCCAGTAACGAGAGAGAGAGAGAGAGAGAGAGAGAGAGAGAGAGCGCTATGCGCCTCAATGTGGTGTGTGTGTGCGTGTGTGTGAGCATCCCATCAGTTATACTAGTATCCCATCAGTTTTACTAGCCGAAGCAACTTGTAATCCTGGACGGCTTTATCTTTGATGACTTAAATGTCCAAGTCACTATCGTAGTTCATTGACTGAGTTAAAGGATCATGAACTGAGGCGATAGTTTCTTTGTCTGTTCAGGAAATGACAGAGGTTACCGGTGTATCGTTATCAGTATCCGCCCACTGGCTCGCTATGTTTTCTAAATCTTCACCATTCAGTTCATTCATGTGTTGCAAATCACCGATGATGTCAGCAATCATTTTGTCCTTTTATCAATCCTTTAATCACTGTTCTTGATAATTGTTAGTGATAAACGTGTAAGCTGGGCTCATGAACTTGACTGCGGACTTGATTACTTACTTGTCTCTGGGGGGGAAGAGGCCACATAGCTCACTGATGTTTTTTTTGAAGACTGTGACTCATTGTCACTAAAGGCGGGGGACACGAACTTAGTGATATGTGAAAGCTCATAGTAAAAGAGTTCACTATAACAGAATTGCAGTGTATCAGGAAATGCAAGCTGAAACTAGAAATCTGAAATTGTCACTGACAATTTCAAGTCTTCATCTATTTCAAACATAAACTGACAACCTTAACGTTAACAGTCTCACACCATTTGCCTCACGACAATCGCCTCACGACATTCACCTAGCGCCCAAAGCTGTCTGAGGACTACAGTTGACTTGCTAACTTGAAGACTGCAGTTGTCATGAACAGTTTTGCACTCAAGTGTCCATCAGTGAACAGTTTATAACTTCAACAAAACAGACTTCATGTTAAAACTATAATAAATTTCCTGGTTACACAGTTGTACTTTGTGACTCTATAGGACACAGTTATAGAAGTGAGTTATTTATAATCACTTTGTCTGTTATCACCCAAATGAGGATGGGTTCCCGTTTGAGTCTGGTTCCTCTCAAGGTTTCTTCCTTATGTCATCTGAGGGAGTTTTTCCTCACCACCATCGCCACAGGCTTGCTCATTGGGGATAAATTAAGAATAAAATTAGCTCATGTTTGAAGTCTTTAATTTTCTGTAAAGTTGATTTGTGACAAATGTCTGTTGTTAAGAGCGCTACACAAATAAACTTGACTTAAATATCATGCCTGCTAATAAACACTCTTCCTGCACTTAGATCCGTCTACTGCCGTCTATCTTGTAGTGTCCTGATCCCCAGATCTTTAACCCAGCCACATATAAAAAGTTGTTCACCTCCATAGTCTTTCAGGTTTTCATCTGTGTATCCGTGTAGAACAATGTCTGTAGCACCAGGTAGTTTGAGATGTCGGGGAACTCAACGGATGGATAATTTTCCAACTCATAGGAAGAATCCTGGCGGCACGGTGGTGTAGTGGTTAGCACTGCCACCTCACAGCAAGAAGGTCCGGGTTCGAGCCCCGTGGCCGGCGAGGGCCTTTCTGTGCGGAGTTTGCATGTTCTCCCCGTGTCTGTGTGGGTTTCCTCCGGGTGTTCCGGTTTCCCCCACAGTCCAAAGACATGCAGGTTAGGTTAACTGGTGACTCTAAATTGACCGTAGGTGTGAATGTGAGTGTGAATGGTTGTCTGTGTCTATGTGTCAGCCCTGTGATGACCTGGCGACTTGTCCAGGGTGTACCCCGCCTTTCGCCCGTAGTCAGCTGGGATAGGCTCCAGCTTGCCTGCGACCCTGTAGGACAGGATAAAGCGGCTAGAGATAATGAGATGAGAGATGAGGAAGAATCCTTCTTTGTTAGTGTGTAAGGATCCAAACCATTGAGTGGTTTCTATATCCACTTCTTTTGAGGGTACTTCTTGGTTTTAATAACTTGTTTGTTTGCTGAACACAAACATGGCAATAAGTTCTTGTGTTAATGGACCAGACTCCACTTTTGGATCATTAATCCCTTTTGACAGAGAATGCCTTGCGTGCATGGTTTTATGTTTGCTTCTGTCACATCCATACAGTTTTAAATACAACACCTACAATTAAAAACAGTTTGTTTTTATTGCATTTATTTAATTCCTGGGCTCCCGTCTGTAACAGGGAGTGAAGCTGCATTCCACTAATACACTTTACAATAGATTATTAGATTCTAATAGAATAAATGAGCCAAAATAATTGGGGATCTTTTCTAATGGGCCCCGACTCGTTACAAGTATGACTAGGTGGGCCTTAAAGTCAAAAAGGTTGAGAACCCCTGCCCTAAAATATCTGTACATATAAACAGCTGATGAAATTAGTGCATTAAAAACTGAAAATGACCCTGACCTCAGAAAGTAGGTCAAAGGTCAAATCTGGCAGTCGATTCAGGTAGAATGGGTATATATTTGGGGTAGTTTACAATAACATATTATCAGCCAAAAACATTATTTCATGGTGAAGATAATATTTTTGTCTATTTTGATAGTTTTTCAGACTTTTGACCTTGACCTAGATCTGAAAATACAACCCCGATTCCAAAAAAGTTGGGAAAAAGTACAAATTGTAAATAAAAACGGAATGCAATAATTTACAAATCTCAAAAACTGATATTGTATTCACAATAGAACATAGACAACATATCAAATGTCGAAAGTGAGACATTTTGAAATTTCATGCCAAATATTGGCTCATTTGAAATTTCATGACAGCAACACATCTCAAAAAAGTTGGGACAGAGCAATAAGAGGCTGGAAAAGTTAAAGGTACAAAAAAGGAACAGCTGGAGGACCAAATTGCAACTCATTAGGTCAATTGGCAATAAGTCATTAACATGACTGGGTATAAAAAGAGCATCTTGGAGTGGCAGCGGCTCTCAGAAGTAAAGATGGGAAGAGGATCACCAATCCCCCTAATTCTGCGCCGACAAACAGTGGAGCAATATCAGAAAGGAGTTCGACAGTGTAAAATTGCAAAGAGTTTGAACATATCATTATCTACAGTGCATAATATCATCAAAAGATTCAGAGAATCTGGAAGAATCTCTGTGCGTAAGGGTCAAGGCCGGAAAACCATACTGGGTGCCCGTGATCTTCGGGCCCTTAGACGGCACTGCATCACATACAGGCATGCTTCTGTATTGGAAATCACAAAATGGGCTCAGGAATATTTCCAGAGAACATTATCTGTGAACACAATTCACCGTGCCATCCACCGTTGCCAGCTAAAACTCTATAGTTCAAAGAAGAAGCCGTATCTAAACATGATCCAGAAGCGCAGATGTCTTCTCTGGACCAAGGCTCATTTAAAATGGGCTGTGGCAAAGTGGAAAACTGTTCTGTGGTCAGACGAATCAAAATTTGAAGTTCTTTATGGAAATCAGGGACACCGTGTCATTCGGACTAAAGAGGAGAAGGATGACCCAAGTTATCATCAGTGCTCAGTTCAGAAGCCTCCATCTCTGATGGTATGAGGTTGCATTAGTGCGTGTGGCATGGGCAGCTTACACATCTGGAAAGACACCATCAATGCTGAAAGGTATATCCAGATTCTAGAGCAACATATGCTCCCATCCAGACGACGTCTCTTTCAGGGAAGACCTTGCATTTTCCAACATGACAATGCCAAACCACATACTGCATCAATTACAGCATCATGGCTGCGTAGAAGAAGGGTCCGGGTACTGACCTGGCCAGCCTGCAGTCCAGATCTTTCACCCATAGAAAACATTTGGCGCATCATAAAATGGAAGATACGACAAAAAAGACCTAAGACAGTTGAGTAACTAGAATCCTACATTAGACAAGAATGGGTTAACATTCCTACCCCTAAACTTGAGCAACTTGTCTCCTCAGTCCCCAGACGTTTACAGACTGTTGTAAAGAGAAAAGGGGATGTCTCACAGTGGTAAACATGGCCTTGTCCCAACTTTTTTGAGATGTGTTGTTGTCATGAAATTTAAAATCACCTAATTTTTCTCTTTAAATGATACATTTTCTCAGTTTAAAGAATATGGGACATGGATTTTTTTCTGGGTATAATTATGTATAAAGGACATAAGAAATGTCATCTAAATCACTGCAGGGCGTCAAAAATGTGAAACTCATCACATTATTCAACTTTTTTATACATCAGCGTAAAACAATGATTCGTTAATTAGCTAGGTGGTCACGTGACCCGTGACGTCGCAAAAACTTTCCAAGGAGCCAGCACTTGGGAATCTAATGTAAACAGGTTACCGAAATGGACACCATCGACAGTGACATTCCCGATGTTTCACAGAGATGTGAAGTTAGACCCTATCAATTCGAACCGGTAGCTGGAAATTCACATGAACATGGATCTTGTCTTTACTCTGACGGGTCAGATGATTCTGAGAGTGAGAGTTCATTCAATCCCCATGAAACTGAAAGCGGTCGGCTTGATAACACTTCCTGGTAAGTTAAAAACAATTCTGCTCAAAGGCTAATGATCTGTTGAAAGAAGTATTATTTTTGTATCATACATTGAAAGTTCATCATAGATCTAGCTAAAGTCCGTTGCAAACTAGTTTTTTTTTGCTGATATTTTTCGAGATTGATTGAGATACAATGCTTCCAGAGTCCGAGATGAAAACATTCAAAATGGCGAAATGAGGCAGAATTATGATAATCAATAATTGATACACCCAAAATTATAATACTAATCCTTACCGCATGAGGCCCATGATAAAACCACACTTCCAGGAGGGGCTGCCGTCTGCCTCCCAAGCCGGCCGAGAGTGCTCCTCGTCGGGCACGGCCAGGCGGGCGAATGCCCTGGTCCGTCCGCCCTGTCTAAAAAATAATGGTACAACTCCAAGTGAAGGTATCAATGCGCTGTCGAAGCGCGCAGAAGGTGTTAGTACGCCTGTCATTATAGTGCGGCCTTTCCATAGCATAGAAAATCGCCACGTTTCAATTTGTGTAACTGAACTTTGTTTCATGTCACTGGTCATATAAACCTATGTAAACAGGAAAAACGCGGAAGAGTTTGGTCGCATCTAACTACAGCCCCAAAAAATACCATTGGCCATGCTGAGCTTAGCTACATTGGTAACAGGATTAACAGCACGTCTGACTGACTGGGAGGTCGCAATACACCATGATGTTCAATGTACGTTAAACACTCTAAAAACGAAACAGTTTTCTTGTCATCCAAGACACAAAAACTATTTTGTCGCATTCGTCATCATCACGATTCACACTTCTCCATATTCATCTACCCGCTTGTGCTGTACCCGAAAGTTTTTGTGACGTATGATCACGTGACAGCGGCTCTTCCGGTTGTAAAATATGCATATCGGAGCTCGAGCAAAAATGCCATATAATCATCACGAATATAACGATTTTGCTGCATTTAATAGATAATTTTGTATTTGTTGATGCAATTATTTCATATTTTTAATGGAAAGAAACTGATATAGCGTGCATTTATGTTTCATGTCCCATGTCCTTTAAACATTTGATATGTCATCTATGTTCTATTCTGAATAAAATATGGAATTTT
The DNA here is from genome assembly GCF_027579695.1 of Neoarius graeffei. Classification (NCBI taxonomy): domain Eukaryota; kingdom Metazoa; phylum Chordata; class Actinopteri; order Siluriformes; family Ariidae; genus Neoarius; species Neoarius graeffei. Next base: position 37,064,428 of record NC_083596.1, read on the forward strand.
GAAACTTCCACATCATTGCATTCCGTTTTTATTTACAATTTGTACTTTGTCCCAACTTTTTTGGAATCGGGGTTTTATTAGAGAAAAACATGCAATTTGACAATACAAATAGAAAGAGCATTTGTAAATTATATTTAGTGAATAATATATTTCATTTATGTTGAGGTTTAAGCTAAAAGTAGACAAAACACCAATGCAAAAGTTCCCAAATGTGATAACCATCACATTTGGGAACTTTTGTAATTGTTACATAGCTTTTGGTAAAATACATCAATGTCAATAATCTACAAAAGAATATGCACTAAAGAAAAAATACAAGGTCATTGTATGTAAATATTAAACTATTTTTCTGATTTTTTGAAAATAGTGCAGTCATAAACAGAAAATGACCTTTTTGACCTCAAAATGTTTGGGGTAGTTTACTACAGCATATTATAAGCCAAAATCAATATTTCCATGGTGAAATGGCTATATTGACCATTTTTGCGAAATACATTAAATTTCGCAAAATATATTGAATTAAATATTTCGATAAAGACTTCTTTACCAAAGAAGAACCTGCACTGGTCCAGAGCAAATGACAACTTTTGGCACCAATGGTGTTTTTGAACATGTTGTCGTTTTGGCTATTGAGGAAACAAACTGTTTTTGAGCGCGGTCCAGAACATGTCACTTTCTGCTTGACTGACATCGATGCTTTTTGCGCACATCATTTGTTCATATAAAATCAAGGGAGAAATCCTTAAATCTTTAGTAGATAATGTAATAAATGAAATGACATTTTCAACAAAAACCACATAAAATATGCTCCAAGACCTTGAAAAATAGGTCAAGGTCACTCACCTTGGGTCAGTGAGCTTCTGTTGTCCATGGCTACCAAAAATGAATAAATAAATAAATATCAGGTGTAGTGGTTAGCACTGTCACCTCACAGCAAGAAGGTCCTGGGTTCGAGCCCAGCGGCCAGCAAGGGCCTTTCTGTGTGGAGTTTACATGTTCTCCCTGTGTCTGTGTGGGTTTCCTCCGGGTGCTCCAGTTTCCCCCACAGTCCAAAGACATGCAGGTTAGGCTAATTGGTGGCTCTAAATTGACCGTAGGTGTGAATGTGAGTGTGAATGGTTGTCTGTGTCTATATGTCAGCCCTGCGATAACCTGGTGACTTGTCCAGGGTGTACCCCGCCTCTCGCCCATAGTCAGCTGGGATAGGCTCCAGCTTGTCTGCGACCCTGTAGAACAGGATAAGCAGATACAGATAATGAATGGATGGATATTTCAGTTTTGGAAAATATGTAATCCTCAGGGTGGCACGGTGGTGTAGTGGTTAGCGCTGTTGCCTCACAGCAAGAAGGTCCGGGTTCGAGCCATGTGGCCGGCAAGGGCCTTTCTGTGCGGAGTTTGCATGTTGTCCGCGTGGGTTTCCTCCGGGTGCTCTGGTTTTCCCTACAGTCCAAAGACATGCAGGTTAGGTTAACTGGTGACTCTAAATTGACTGTGGGTGTGAATGGTTGTCTGTGTCTATGTGTCAGCCCTGTGATGACCTGGTGACTTGTCCAGGGTGTACCCCGCCTCTCGCCCGTAGTCAGCTGGGATAGGCTCCAGCTTGCCTGCGACCCTGTAGAAGGATAAAGCGGCTAGAGATAATGAATGAATGAATGAATGAATGAATGTCAAAAAAATGAAAAGGTTTTCCCATCACATTTGCGCTCTGAACATGCAGCGTGCCCAAGACTACCATGTGCAGCACGCACTGCAAAGACTAATCACGATGCATCTGTTCCTGATCAGAGCACAATTATGGTGCGCACATATAAAGACTCTGCAAGCACCCAGACTTTGTGAAGTATCCACAGCTTTCCTGCGTGAGACAATGGGGGTCGCCATGGCACTTGCCTCTCCCAGATGCTGGTCTTTGATTTCTAGTTTATCCAAGCAGCTATGGCTGAGGGAGCTGAACGTAGGCAAGCGGAGCTAGCTACAACAACCATGTTTTAGTCAGAGAATAACGTCTTTTTATATGATGTCTTTTTCTGGTTCAACGTGTGCCGTCGTCGGGTGCACAAACAACTCGTGAAAGCTTAAAGATTTTATCAATTGAATCTGTTTTTAGTACAAATGCAGCACGGCACGGTGCTGTAGTGGTTAGCACGGTCGCCTCACAGCAAGAAGGTTCGAACCCAGCGGCCGGCGAGGGCCTTTCTGTGTGGAGTTTGCATGTTCTCCCCGTGTCTGCATGGGTTTCCTCCGGGTGCTCCGGTTTCCCCCACAATTCAAAGACATGCAGTTAGGTTAACGTGGGGCGGCCTTGGGCTGAGGTGCCCTTGAGCAAGGTACCTAACCCCTGACTGCTCCCTGGGCGCTCTGGTGTGGCTGCCCACTGCTCTGGGTGTGTGTGTGCGTGTGTTCACTGCTTCAGATGTACGGTATTAAATGCAGAGGATGAATTTCACTGTGCTTGAAGTGTGCATGTGACAAATAAAGGTTTCTTCTGTTTCTTCTTCAAATGGACTCGCAAGACATGTTGTTCAGCACCATACACTGCTCATCTGTACATGCGATTCGTGTCTTTCCACTAACCACTGCATTTTGGATCTGAATCAACATTAATTCTGTGTAACTGTGGTTTAGATATTGTACATTATTCAAACATTAAACTACATTACAGTCATTCAGCTGACGTTTTTATTCAAAATGACTAACAATAAGTGCATATAGCCAAGAGAATCCAAGAGCCACCAGTGCTGAAACACTAGTGTAAACAAACAGCCTACAAATACCATCCAATATCTGGAATGATCAGGGTAGTTAAGAAGTTGAAGAAGCTTGGACAAATACATAGACAAGGAATTATTTAAGTATGGTACAGGATAAAGCGGCTAGAGATGAGATGTTTATTGTTTCCAAAATTTGACAGCATCTGCATTAAAATGGTTAGCCTGTGCTTCTCTGACCTCGTTTTTTATTCTTGAGCCAATAGATATACATATTGAGCCTATGGTATTTGGCAGACGCTTTTGTCCAAAGCAACTTACAATATATAAACACTACATTATTAGTAAACCAATACAATAATACAGTCACTCTACTCTGACACAGCCGACCTTCCAGATGACAGAATCTGCATGACTGCAGGATTTCCTTTTTTTTTGCTCTGGCTCGGTTCAACCTCAGCCTTTAACCAAACAAACTCGCCCTCTCTTTTACACGTAATTTTGCCAATTTTATTACTGTGTAGATAATTGTATGCCTCTGTGCTTTTGCAGTTCCTTAGCTCCTCGCCATCAACGCCCTCACTAAGAATAAAATAACTGACAGTGTCAACGTAGCTGATGTCGGGCCACAACTTCATGTCATCGATCCATTCCGTGAGGGTAGACAGACGGGGAACTTTGATCGTATTATCCCCAAAGCATGTCAGAAAATCAGACCCGTGTAACCATCTTTTCGTCATCTTTGAGCTTAACTACCTGGCAGTTAGCGTTAGCTCCAAAGTCAACACAGTGGAGCGGAAGAAAGAGACCGGCTTCCACTATGACACAGCAATGAATCATAGGAAAGGTCAGAGTGCAGGAAAATTGTGGATATGTGTTGTTCCCAGTATGGTGGCATGGAGGTGTAGTGGTTAGCACTGTTGCCTCACAGCAAGAAGGTTCTGGGTTCGAACCTCATGGCAGACCTCACGCCTTTCTGTGTGGAGTTTGCATGTTCTCCCCATGTCTGTGGGGGTTTCTGTTGCTCCAGTTTCCCCCACAGTCCAAAGACATGCAGGTTAGGTAAAATACCCAACCACTGGGGTTGCTGTGATCCCTTAGTGCTGATCCCAAGCCCAGATAGATTGGGAAATGTTATGTCAGGAAGGGAATCCGGGTGTAAAACCTATGCCAAATCAAATGTGGAAAAAAGATCTGCTATGGTGACCCCTAACATAAGCAGCTGAAAGACAAAGAAGATGTGTTGTACCCAGTATCTCACATTTACTAAGCCTTGTATTGTTTTGTGCTTCTCTGGCTATTGACTCTATTTTCTGTTTACCTCGACTCTGTTTTATGATTGCCTCCGTTGCTCTGTTTGCACTTCGTACAACCCGTGTCTGCTTCACGACCCTGCCCTTGTCTTACAGTTTTGTATTGTTTGCATGTCTGTAAATAAATTCTTCCTGCACTTACATCTGCCCAACTGCCTGCATTAGTGACGATCGGAAGAATGTGGTTTTGTCACCCAGCCCTATCTGACACAACGTTGCCCATCTCACATTGTCCACAAACCTCTTTGTGACTTTGCAAAGGAAACAACACTGAGTGTGGTCTTCATCCACTTCCTGTGTGTATCAGTTATCGAGTCATTGCACACTTCAGTAAGAGGAATACAGAAATGTGAAGACAAACACTCTACTGTTGTCTTTTCAAATACAATATATAGCACAGGACTTGTCAGTCAAAGCAATGGGTAACTCCCTCCAGGCTTTTATATATAAGGATATCAGGGTGTCTGCTCTTATACTATATTGTCATATATTGTATATTGTATCAAGTATAGTCTGTTGGCAGACATTTCTAGCTCCAGTGTGAAATATCCTGCTGCAAGCTGTATTCTCTCAATACAATGTAATGGAGAAATTCTCTGAAGGCAAAAAATGTACAGAGATGCAATGGTCACAAATTCCTACTTTAAAAGAGATATGCAGAACCATGGCCTCACTTTTTGTTTATAAATGCCTTGAGACCTCAAAAATGGCATAGGAATAGTTTTAAGCATTAACAATAAATCTAATATAGTAATTTTTATGATTAAAATTATTCATATAGGTAGCGGTCTGAGTGAATGACCTTGACATCTGTGACGTCACTACAGGAAGTCTATCGGTCTCATCCCCATTTCCGCTATACTAAAACACACAGCTGACTGCAACTTCAAGCTCCCATTTTGAACTAATTTATCACCATGCCACAGAGATGTGTTGCTAGCGGGTGCAGCAACATGACAGAAGGTGGATTTACGTTGCATTCATGGCCCAAGAATGTTCAAACTGCAAAGATTTGGATGTGTTTTGTGAGAAGTTCACGGGCACATTGGGCGTCTACGAAGTGGTCTCTCCTCTGCTCGGCACATTTTACTGAAGACTTGTGAGAGACCTCTGATCTGTTGAGGAGTTTTGGCTATAAGCCCGTATTGAAAGAGGGTGCAGTACCAACAATTAAAAGGGGAAGAAAGGGCAATATATATGGTTGCTGATGTGACAAAGTAACATATTCTTAAGTATTCTATCAAATTTATGTACTAGAAAACAACGAAATATCTTGGTAATTGTAAATATAATAGTCGGTACGCTAAACCGCACAAGAGTCGCCATTTTTAAAAGACCGTTACGTCAGCCCTACCCACTGCACTAGGAGAGAAGCGTGTAATTATGGCGTCAGGCGCATCAACTGAAAGCGACAGCTCTGTCGAATCATATGAAGAGATCCCGCAAGACACATTGCAAGCAGGCTATGGCTTAGAAGGGTACCAGTTTGAACCTAGGAGAGGTACTCTCGACTCCGGTGATGACGAAAGAAGAGAAGAAAGCTCGAACTCGCTTGGTGTTTTTCAGCGGAAACGAGTGAAAAGACACGTCTGGAGGATCGTTATGCTTTCCATCGGTCCTGTTATTACACCCGAAAGCAACACACTGTGGCATTGTGTAGCCGATCACTTACAATTCATCCTACTTTCCGATTCACACAACTGGGCACATACATACATACATATGTCATGAGTGTTACGCAGAGAAAATGAACGTGCATTCTGATTGGATAAAATTAATATCATGGCGGGCTGTTCAAACTGCGGAAATAGTTTGCTCGAGCTACTTTCAAAACACTATAACTTTCCAACCTTAGAACAAAAAACTTTTGTAAGTCTTGAATAAGGTTCGTCAATGTGTGTTTTATTGTTATATTTACTCTATATATTGCCCTTTCTTCCCCTTTAAAGGAAAATAAAACTACAAGAAAAGGAAAGTAAGTTCAGTTGCACCAGTTCTCCTGGAGTGTGAGCCAAGGGTTGTTGCTAAAACCCGGGACGGAACTGGACGGGACGGGACATATTATTGCTCGGGCAGTGACCTCCCTGTGGTTGTTGCTAAAACCAGTGACATCCCATCCCATCCCGGGTTTTAGTAATTGCCTGAGCCGAGCACTAACGGCGGAGTACTCAGTATGGAGAAAATGGAGAAGGAGTGGACCAACCGTCTGATTTCTCCGCTGGATATGCTTGCCTCAGCAGTAATATCTCGCCCTTACGTGTAAGAAGTGAATAAATGGAGAACTGAATGAACAACTGAAAGTCAGATTGCTTCAAAACAATCGGCCACAAGATTGGCCTTCAAGAAGCGAGAACACAGACGGGTAAACTGTGACTCTCATTTGGATACAAAACAACAAAAACAACAACACTCATTGTTTACCTGCATTTAGATTAATACATGTAACTTGTATTGTGTATTTAAGTTACCTGTATAAGATTATTTGATTTGCTTCAGAATGTGATCGTCTCAGTTCATCTGATTGCATAAGTTATAACACATATCCTGTTTTAATGAGAGTCAACCCACAATCAGTGAAGTCAAATCGGTCTTAGTTGAGCAAGTCAGCAACGGTATTTCTTACTTTAACCATAAATTTTTATTTATATGACTTTGGTCTATAGCTGTCAAAGGCCTCGACCTTAAAACCGGTTCCTGCTGTGACGTCACGCAGTCAGGGCTGGCTGGCTCAGCAGGGCAGCTTGAATGGCAACTTTGCGGTCAAGTTTAACTCTCAAAAATATATATTTTTTATTCCCATTTATACAGCATACAAGAGTCAAGGATGGCGATACTATCCACTCATAAATGTATTTAAAAATAAAGGTTCTGCGTATCTCCTTTAAGTGCTACTCAGCTGAATAGCATTCAAACAGGCCAACCACCACAGTGGTGTGACCAATATTGGAATGGTGGGATACTATGTATAATAAGATTTGAGATATTTATATCCTGAACATGATGTTCTATGGGTATAGATGATGAAGTTGCCAGAATAACTAGTTATAGATATTTAATGATAAGTATAACTATCTAACTATATCTAAACAATGTTTATTCCTCAGTTACACAATCAAAACATTACGTATCATGTCTTACACCACCTAATATCACCCTAAAGGCATTCGTACTACAGCAGGGAGGCTGATTTTGCTGTATTTACTGTCATTTAATAGTACTCTTTGGGAAAGTTGTGTATTGCATTACTCTCGAAGACCTCAAGAGTGACATGTTCATTTTTGTACTGATACAATAAATGGCAACGTTAGCTAGCATCTTGTTTTGCATCTTGTCCAAGCATCTTGTTTTACATAGACTATATTTATATAGTCAGTATTCAGGACTGACTATATATAACCACCCTTTATAGTCGTGATGAGCAGAGAAGCATCTGAGACTGCACAACACATTGACTCTTGAGGCAGATGGGCAACAACAGCAAAAGACCCTACACCTTTCAGCCAAGAACAGGAGGCTGCAGTGGGTACAGGCTCAAAGAAACTGGTCAGTTGAAGGAAAAAAAAAAAACAAGTGATGTTTTTCCAATCTTCGACTGTCAAGTATGAGATACTTCTTTTTGCCCACAAAACCATTTGCCAATCACTGTTTGTTTGTTCTGCATTCTGATGTTTGATGTGAATATTACTTGAATATCGGTGTCTGGATGATTGTATGCATTGTGCTTCTGCTACATGATTGGCTGCTTGCATAAAGGACCAGGTGTACTTGTGTTCTTAGTGAAGTGACCGGTGAGCACATGTGTATAGGTTATACGATGCCATATAATTATTTTGCGTATAGAAATGCCAGAACGTTCTTAATGAAATCCATCAAGAGCAAAACCAACCATTTGGTTTAATGTTTCAGATAAAGTTCTGATAGTACATAGACTGTGCATTCAAGGGATAACATGGAAAAAAGCACAACTAAGACTTACCAGTTCCACTGATCCATAGTGCTTCCGGCTAAACTCACCCCTCCTGCAGCCCAGGTCTTCAGACGCAGAACTGAAAAACACACACAGCACACAAAGCTGATCACAAGGGCTTCAGAAGTGTAAAATATCACTCCATATAATGTTCATACACACAGGTAAAGGCGTAAATAAGAACTGGATATTGGCTACACTGGACATATTAGATGGCTCTTGGCTCTTGCCTCATAGTTTCAATTCTCCAAACAGACCCTTGAGCCAAGGAGCAATTTCAAATGCATTTGTAGTGTGTTTGTTTAATTTAGCTGATAGGGGACTGATTTGAAGAAATACAGTGTCTTACAAAAGTATTCATCCCCCTTGGTGTTTGTCCTGTTTTGTTGCATTACAAGCTGGAATTAAAATGGATTGGGGGGGAGCACCATTTGATTTACGCAACATGCCTACCATTTTAAAGCTGCAAATTGTTTTTTTTTTTGTGACACAAACAATAATTAAGATGGAAAAACAGAAATCTGGAGTGTGCACAGGCATTCACCCCCTTTCATATGAAACCCCTAAATAAGAGCTGGTCCAACCAATTCACTTCATAAGTCACATAATTAGTTGGTTAAGATCCACCTGCGTGCAATCAAAGCATCAAATGATCTATCACATGATGTCTGTACAAATCAACCTGTTCTGGAAGGACCCTGACTCTGCAACACTACTAAGCAAGCAACATGAAAACCAAGGAGCCTCCAAACAGGTCAGAGACAAAGTTGTGGAGAAGTATAGCTCAGGGTCTCGTCTCGTCTCGTCTTCTTCCGCTTATCCGGGACCGGGTCGCGGAGGCAGCAGTCTAAGCATGGAAGCCCAAACTTCCCTTTCCCCAGACACCTCGGCCAGCTCCTCGGGAAGAACACCGAGGCGTTCCCAGGCCAGCCGAGAGACATAGTCCCTCCAGCGTGTCCTGGGTCTTCCCCGGGGCCTCCTCCCGGGGGGACATGCCTGGAACACCTCCCCAGGGAGGCGTCCAGGAGGCATCCGAAAAAGATGCCCGAGCCACCTCAGCTGGTTCCTCTCGATGTGGAGGAGCAGCGGCTCTACTCCGAGCTCCTCCCGAGTGACTGTGCTTCTCACCCTATCTCTAAGGGAGCGCCCAGCCACCCTGCGAAGGAAACTCATTTCAGCCGCTTGTATCCGCGATCTTGTTCTTTCTGTCATTACCCAAAGCTCATGACCATAGGTGAGAGTCGGAACGTAGATCGACCGGTAAATTGAGAGCTTCACCTTTTGGCTCAGCTCCTTCTTCACCACGACGGACCGGTAAAGCGACCGCATCACTGCGGAGGCTGCACCGATCCGCCTGTCGATCTCACGCTCCATCCTTCCCTCACTCGTGAACAAGATCCCGAGATACTTAAACTCCTCCACTTGAGGCAGGACTTCTCCACCAAACTGGAGAGGGCAAGCCACCCTTTTCCGGTCGAGAACCATGGCCTCGGACTTGGAGGTGCTGATTCTCATCCCAGCCGCTTCACACTCGACTGCAAACCGCCCCAGTGCATGCTGAAGCTCCTGGTTTGAAGAAGCCAACAGGACAACATCATCCGCAAAAAGCAGAGATGAAATCCTGTGGTTCCCAAACAGGATTCCTTCCGGCCCCTGGCTGCGCCTAGAAATTCTGTCCATAAAAATTATGAACAGAACCGGTGACAAAGGGCAGCCCTGACGGAGTCCAACATGCACTGGGAACAGGTCTGACTTACTGCCGGCAATGCGAACCAGACTCCTGCTCCGTTCGTACAGGGACCGGACAGCCCTTAGCAAAGAGCCCCGAACCCCATACTCCCGAAGCACCCCCCACAGAATACCACGGGGGACACGGTCGAATGCCTTCTCCAGATCCACAAAGCACATGTGGACTGGTTGGGCAAACTCCCATGAACCCTCGAGCACCCTATGAAGGGTATAGAGCTGGTCCAGTGTTCCGCGACCAGGACGAAAACCGCATTGTTCCTCCTGGATCCGACGTTCGACTATTGGTCGAATTCTCCTCTCCAGTACCCTGGAGTAAACTTTCCCTGGGAGGCTGAGAAGTGTGATTCCCCTATAATTGGAGCACACTCTCCGGTCCCCTTTCTTAAAAAGAGGGACCACCACCCCAGTCTGCCACTCCAGAGGCACTGTCCCCGACCGCCACGCGATGTTGCAGAGGCGTGTCAACCAAGACAGCCCCACAACATCCAGAGACTTGAGATACTCAGGGCGGATCTCATCCACCCCCGGTGCCTTGCCACCGAGGAGCTTGCAAACCACCTCAGTGACTTCGGCTTGGGTAATGGACGAGTCCACCTCTGAGTCATCCGCCTCAGTCTCCTCAGTGGAAGACATGACGGTGGGATTGAGGAGATCCTCAAAGTATTCCTTCCACCGCCCGACAATGTCCCCAGTCGAGGTCAACAGCTCCCCACCTGCACTGTAAACAGTGTTGGCAGAGTACTGCTTCCCCCTCCTGAGGCGCCGGACGGTTTGCCAGAATTTCTTCGAGGCCGACCGATAGTCCTTCTCCATGGCCTCCCCGAACTCCTCCCAGTTCCGAGTTTTTGCCTCCGCAACTGCCCGAGCTGCAGCACGCCTGGCCTGCCGATACCCGTCGGCTGTCTCAGGAGTCCCGGAGGTCAACATGGCCCGATAGGACTCCTTCTTCAGCTTGACGGCATCCCTTACTTCCAGTGTCCACCACCGGGTTCGGGGATTGCCGCCACGACAGGCACCGGAGACCTTGCGGCCACAGCTCCGAACAGCTGCGTCCACAATGGAGGTAGAGAACATGGTCCACTCAGACTCAATGTCCCCCACCTCCCTCGGAAGCTGGGAAAAGCTCTCCCGGAGGTGGGAGTTAAAGACCCCCTCAACAGAGTGCTCGGCCAGACGTTCCCAGCAGACCCTCACCATACGTTTGGGCCTGCCAGGTCTGTCCAGCTTCCTCCTCCGCCAGCGGATCCAACTCACCACCAGGTGGTGATCAGTTGACAGCTCAGCCCCTCTCTTCACCCGAGTGTCCAAGACATAGGCCCGGAGATCAGATGAAACGACTACAAAGTCGATCATCGACCTCCGACCTAAGGTGTCCTGGTGCCACGTGCACTTATGGACACCCCTATGCTCGAACATGGTGTTCGTTATGGACAAACCGTGACTAGCACAGAAGTCCAATAACAAAACACCACTCGGGTTCAGATCAGGGAGGCCGTTCCTCCCAACCACGCCCCTCCAGGTGTCACTGTCGTCGCCCACGTGAGCATTGAAGTCCCCCAGTAGCACAATGGAGTCCCCAGTCTGAGCACCCCTCAGTACCTCTCCCAGGGACTCCAAGAAGGCCGGATACTCTATACTGCTATTTGGCCCGTAGGCACAAACAACAGCAAGAGCCCTCTCCCCAATCCGAAGGCGCAGAGAGGCGACCCTCTCGTTCACTGGGGTAAACTCCAACACATGGCGGCTGAGCTGGGGAGCTATAAGCAAGCCCACACCAGCCCGCCGCCGCTCACCACGGGCGACTCCAGAGAAGTGGAAAGTCCAGCCCCTCTCGAGGAGCTGGGTTCCAGAGCCCAAGCTATGCGTGGAGGTGAGCCCGACTATCTCTAGCCGGTACCTCTCAACCTCCCGCACAAGCTCAGGCTCCTTCCCCCCCAGCGAAGTGACATTCCATGTCCCAACAGCCAGCCGCTGTGTCCGGGGATCAGGTCGTCGAGGCCCCTGCCTTCGACTGCCACCCAATCCACACTGCACCAAACCCCTACTGCTACCTCTGTGGGTGGTGAACCCACAGGAGGTCGGGCCCACGTCACCTCTTCGGGCTGAGCCCGGCCGGGCCCCATGGGCAAAGGCCCGGCCACCAAGCGCTCGCATACGAGCCCCAACCCCGGGCCTGGCTCCAGGGTGGGGCCCCGGCTGCGTCCTACTGGGCGACGTCACGGTCCTGGATTTTTTCTCCATAGGGGGTTTTTGGTGAACTGCTCTTGGTCTGGCCTGTCACCTAGGACCTGTCTGCCTTGGGAAACCCTACCAGGGGCATAATGCCCCCGACAACATAGCTCCTAGGATCATTCAAGCACACAAACCCCTCCACCACAATAAGGTGGCAGTTCTAGGAGGGGATAGCTCAGGGTTGGGTTATAAAAAAAAAAAATATTCCAAACTTTGAATATCCCACAGAGCACCATTAAATCCACTATAGCAAAATGGAAAGAATATGGCACCACTACAAACCTGACAAAAGAAGGCCGCCCACCAAAACTCATAGACCGGGCAAGGAGGGCATTAGTCAAAGATGCAAAAAAGACACCAACGATAACACTGAAGGAGCTGCAAAGATCCACAGTGGAGATGGTAGTATCTGTCCATAGAACCACTATAAGCCGTACACTCCACAGAGTGGGGCTTTGTGGAAGAGTGGCCAGAAAAAAGCCATTGCTTAAGAAAACACATTTGGAGTTTGCCCAACAGCATGTGGCAGACTCCCCAAACACATGGAAGAAGCTTCTCTGGTCAAATGAGACTAAAATTGATCTTTTTGGCCATCATGGAAAACGCCATGTGTGGTGCAAACCCAACACCCTGAGAACACCATTCCTTCAGTGAAGCATGGTGGTGGCAGCATCAGGCTGTAGAGATATTTTTCATCTGCAGGGACAGGAAAGCTGGTCAGGACTGCAGGAAAGATGAATGGCACTAAATACAGGGCAATTCTGGAGGAAAACCTGTTTGAGTAGGCCAGAGGTTTGAGACTGGGACAAAGATTCACATTCGAACAGAACAATGACCCTAAACATACTGCTAAAGCTACACTGGAGTGGTTTAAAGGGAAATGTTTAAATGTCTTGGAATGGCTTAATCAAAGCCCAGACCTCAATCCAATTGAGAATCTGTGGCATAAACTGAAGATTGCTGTACACCAACGCAACCCATCTAACTTGAAGGAGTTGGAGCAGTTTTGCCTTGAGAAATGGTAAAAAAAAAAAAAATCCCACTGGCATACCCCAAGAGACTTGTAGCTGACATCGCAGCAAAAGGTGGCTCTCCAAAGTATTGACTTTGGGGGGTGAATACCTATGCACACTCCAGATCTCTGTTTTTTCATCTTAATTACTGTTTGTGTCACAGTAAAACAACAATTTTCACCTTTAAAATGGTAGGCATGTTGTGTAAATCAAATGGTGCTAACAGCAAGAGCATAATGAAGGACCAGAAGTCATTCATTTTCTATAAGAGTCCGTGTCTCTCTGTGGTGAAAGCATTGACAGTGTAACTTGTGCAGAATAAAGTTGAATTCCAGGCAACTACGTATATTTAATGAACTATACCGTCAGGGTTCTAACTAAACTAAAATATCAGCATAGTGGCACCAGTCATAACGGGTGGGGGTTTGGGGGCACCTTTGGTCCCCGAAAGCTCACGGGTTCTACATGCTCAGAGATGCATTCTAGTGCATTTCCTGGCACTTGCAGGTCTCCCTGAAAGTTACTCTTTTTTGGTAATATTAATGAGATTTTTTTTTTTTTTTTGCCAAAAGTTGCTGTAATTGTTATAATTATTATTAATATTCAACTATATTGACATATTTATGGAATATGAATAAAACAACCAGTTGATGTTCAGGTGTCAGCTTTATTTTCAGCTTCAGCCATTTCAATTACAATACATGACTATCCAGATCTAACTCGGGAACCGGTACGCATTACGTGCATGGCGTGTAAGCGCCATTTAACACGGATGACACTTTACCGCGAACACAGCATAAGGAAGGAGGTAAACCGGATGAGCATGATCAGTGACAATCTCCACATGGAACTACTCGGGCACTGGGTGCTTATGTGGATGGGGAGTGAAGTATATCCGAATGTAGAACATTCGCATGGTGGCACGCCGTCACTGCTGCGTGGGGATAACAAGAAAATTAAACAAAAGACCATATTTTCAAGATTGACAAGATGTCTTTTTTTCGTGTGCAACCATGTGACAAAAACAGTGTGATGTAAGCATCCGCCACCATGTTGGATGATATACAAATCCAGAATGCAAGGACATGTACTTGAGCAGTATAGTTTATTAACATTTTGATATTCTAATTATTCTTGTTTTTATATTATTAACCCAACAAACATTTACATTTCAAACAACTAAGATCTTTGACAAAATAAAGTACAAACAGTCTAAAAGCATGCAATAAAAAAAAATCACTCAGGAATAATACTCATCTCATCTCATTATCTCTAGCCGCTTTATCCTTCTACAGGGTCGCAGGCAAGCTGGAGCCTATCCCAGCTGACTACGGGCGAAAGGCGGGGTACACCCTGGACAAGTCGCCAGGTCATCACAGGGCTAACACATAGACAACCATTCACACTCACATTCACACCTACGGTCAATTTAGAGTCACCAGTTAACCTAACCTGCATGTCTTTGGACTGTGGGGGAAACCGGAGCACCCGGAGGAAACCCACGCGGACACGGGGAGAACATGCAAACTCCGCACAGAAAGGCCCTCGCCGGCCATGGGGCTCAAACCCAGGACCTTCTTGCTGTGAGGCGACAGCGCTAACCACTACACCACCGTGCCGCCCGGGAATAATACTATTACGCTAATTCTATTTTCTTTTCATAGACAAAGTAAAATTGCTCTGATCAAAAGGAACACTCGATGGAGTTAAATTACACAAGGCACAGCATACTTTGGCAACCTTATCAAGTTAAATCAGCTTCCAGTATTTTTTTCTTAAGTTCCACCAATTCACAAGTCATCTCTGTATTGCACTGCTCCATTTGAGATATTTGTAACCCCAGTGAGGGCCGTCTGGTAACCACTTTCAGTGTGTCTCTGCTGAGAGGATTTCAGGCACAATTAACTCTGGTACATCTATAAAACAAAAAGTGCATAAATAAACCGAAGTTACTGGGTTACTGGAGCGGCATTGCTGATAGCTCACCTGGCAAAGTTGACCCACATTGTTCTCCTTGTGTATCCAAACTTGCTAAGGTTTGTGCTGCTTCTAATCTGGCCTTCTTGGCACATCTTTCATTTATCTTGTTGCTTCTTGATACTGTGAGATGAGTTTTCGTCTTGATCTTATCATGTCCTAAATTGAGTGTTGGTGTCCAATCTGGATTTGTGTTATCGCGTAGGTTTGTCGGTGCTCCTGCAAGGTGAGAAGCAGAGTGTTCACGCTAAAGCTCAATTTAATCAGCAGAAAACATAGCTTTGATTAGCAGTGAACTCTTACCAGATATAAAGTGGTCACCACACATGTGGATGTAATTAGCTTTTTCCTCAGTTAAGTCCTTACAATGTATGTTTTAGAACCACAGCGTACGCACGGCGCTCTCTGGATAGTTCTCCGTCTGTTTTGTCACCGTTTTTAATTATTTTGGGAATTCTGAAGAACCGTTTCTCTTTGTCATGAGCAGCTTTATTACCGTAATTATATCCCGCGCACAAAGTAGGCACTGTCTTTCTTCAAAGGCAAAGAAATCAAAAGAAAATCACGAAGCATTGCAGCAGCTCACACGTGACGCGCTGGTTCCTGGTTGTTGTTTATCATCCAACATGGCGGACTTCTGGGTTGGGACATCAAGCGTGACATCACTTACACACGAAGAATTAGCGGAGCAGCAACTTTTACAGGCGTGTCAGCAGTAATGTGGGCGTAGCAGTAAGGAAACATTGCATATAGGCCTGATACGCTGAAAAGGTCGAGTTAGAACCCTGAACGTGGTTCAGCGACAACCAATCTGGATTTAGAAGTGCTCTGCTCTAAAGAATACTAAAGAACAGTCATCTAAATAAAAAAAAAAAAATAGATAGATAGATAGATAGATAGATAGATAGATAGATAGATAGATAGATAGATAGATAGATAGATAGATAGATAGATAGATAGACTGCATGTTGAAATTTGACTTAGCACTTAGCATCAGCACAAAAGACACCACGCAAATGGCTTTTAATTATCAAGTTTAGGCCATTAATTTATTTTCTTACTAAACATGTATCATAAATGTTCATTATTTTTCCTTCATCAATCGATTTCTTACCTTCGCATTTAAAAGCTTTTATGAGGTTCGTCAGCACAAAAATTCTGCTTGACATGACTGCTTTGTGGTCTCTTTAACTAAAGTGTCATACTAGAGAAAACGCAAAGACACTGAAGTGTGCATACTAGGGTTGCTCCAGTTCCCAGTAATTTTGAAACAGTATGGTATCATCATTTCACAAATTTCAGTAGTCGACGTTACTGCAGTTCACTGTTTTGTGAACTATACTTTGAAATGCACCTTTAAGATTTTGCTCGTTGGCCTGCCCATTAAGTCGGCAGCTTGTGGGTGTGACACAAATCTAACAGTAGAAGAGCTCTCCCTCTGACTAGTGATCAGGCCACACCACCTTGAGTTATCTAGCCAAATTTGGGAAGATGCTATGCATTCAGCAACTACTGAATTAACCAGTTACACTAGATTGCTGAAACTTGTTGAGAAGCAAAGTTCTCTGAAGTGAGACTTGGTGACATTTTGCTTTTAGGCCAAGTGATAATGGAGAGGTGGCGTTCCCTTCTACACCTTTGTGGAAACGGTGCCTCAAGTCATGTATGGCAGGAGGATGAGATACATTGAACTTGATGAAACATTTGATGCACATACATCCCAATTTTTACAAAAAATTCCAGGAATGGAAGGTGCGCATGATGAGCTCATAAATAAATTGAAAATAAGATTGTCTAAATGACAGATACCGAACTTTGTCCATGGTTGACTTAACATGGTTTACAGGAGTGCTTGAAAGTTTGTGAACTCTTTAGAATTTTCTATATTTCTGCATAAATATGACCTAAAACATTATCAGATTTTCACACAAGTCCTAAAAGTAGATAAAGAGAACCCAGTTAAACAAATGAGACAAAAATATTATACTTGGTCATTTAGTTATTGAGGAAAATGATCCAATAATACATATCTGTGAGTGGCAAAAGTATGTGAACATCTAGGATTAGCAGTGAATTTGAAGATGAAATTAGAGTCAGGTGTTTTCAATCAATGGGATGACAATCAGGTGTGAGTGGGCACCCTGTTTTATTTAAAGAACAGGGATCTATCAAAGTCTGATCTTCACAACACGTTTGTGGAAGTGTATCATGGCACGAACAAAGGAGATTTCTGAGGACCTCAGAAAAAGCGTTGTTGATGCTCATCAGGCTGGAAAAGGTTACAAAACCATCTCTAAAGAGTTTGGACTCCACCAATCCACAGTCAGACAGATTGTGTGCAAATGGAGGAAATTCAAGACCATTGTTACCCTCCCCAGGAGTGGTCGACCAACAAAGATCACCCCAAGAGCAAGGTGTGTAATAGTCGGCGAGGTCACAAAGGACCCCAGGGTAACTTCTAAGCAACTAAAGGCCTCTCTCACATTGGCTAATGTTAATGTTCATGAGTCCACCATCAGGAGAACACTGAACAACACTGTGCATGGCAGGGTTGCAAGGAGAAAGCCACTGCTCTCCAAAAAGAACACTGCTGCTCGTCTGCAGTTTGCTAAAGATGACGTGGACAAGCCAGAAGGCTATTGGAAAATTGTTTTGTGGATGGATGAGACCAAAATAGAACTTTTTGCTTTAAATGAGAAGTGTTATGTTTGGAGAAAGGAAAACACTGCATTCCAGCATAAGAACCTTATCCCACCTGTGAAACATGGTGGTGGTAGTATCATGGTTTGGGCCTGTTTTACTGCATCTGGGCCAGGACGGCTTGTCATCATTCCTGAAGCAATGAATTCTGAATTATACCAGCGAATTCTAAAGGAAAATGTCAGGATATCTGTCCATGTACTGAATCTCAAGAGAAAGTGGGTCATGCAGCAAGACAACGACCCTAAGCACATAAGTCGTTCTACCAAAGAATGGTTAAAGAAGAATAAAGTTAATATTTTGGAATGGCCAAGTCAAAGTCCTGACCTTAATCCAATCGAAATGTTGTGGACGGACCTGAAGCGAGCAGTTCATGTGAAGAAACCCACCAACATCCCAGAGTTGAAGCTGTTCTGTACAGAGGAATAGGCTAAAATTCCTCCAAGCTGGTGTGCAGGACTGATCAACCGTTACCGGAAACATTTAGTTGCAGTTATTGCTGCAAAAGGGGGTCACACCAGATACTGAAAGCAAAGGTTCACCTACTTTTGCCACTCACAGATATGTAATATTGAATCATTTTCCTCAATAAATAAATGACCAAGTATAATATTTTTGTCTCATTTGTTTAACTGGTTTCTCTTTATCTAGTTTTAGCACTTGTGTGAAAATCTGATTATGTTTTAGGTCATATTTATGCAGAAATATAGAAAATTCTAAAGGGTTCACAAACTTTCAAGCACCACTGTACAATATTTCCCGTCGTAACAGACGAGACAACTTGTAACGTAAGTTGAGACGAACTAATGTTACATGGTACGAACTGGCGGTCAGCCACTGTGACGATGTCACTAAGATTGCCGTTTGTCTTCTTAGGCTATGTCCACATTAATATATTTTAGTTTTAGAACTCATCACTTTTGCGATGTTTACGCCTGGCATCCACACTACTTCTGAGTTTTCGACCCCCAAATATGGAGAATTTTTGAAACGCTGCTGGTCTCATTTTAGTTTGAAAACTCCAGGGTAGCATTTAAGTGTAGATGGGCAAAAATGCAGACGTTTGGAAACAATAACACAGACACTCATGTTCACCTGCTGGCTGGGACTTATTAGTCACAATGTATCCTTCCCTGATTCATCACGTTCCTATCACATGACCCTTTCCTGGAAGAAAACAAACAACATCAGCTCTTTATAAAAGCATGCGCATGCCCAGTGTATGTGAATGCATTTTGATGCATGTTAGTATGGACGGAGATTATTTCTGATACGGAGCTAAAACACTCATCAGGATGGAGATCATTTTCCAGGGCTTTCCCTAAAGCGTGGATACACGGCGCTCCACCGCGCTGTGCAACATCACCGCTGCACTGTCAATTGCACACCAAAAAAAAATATGTATATATAAATTGAACAATGCAGAGTACTTTCCATCCCTAAATATCTCCTATTCCCCTCAACTGTCACATTCCTAATATCAAGCCCCTCGTGAACCAGAGTCAACATCAGAAGGGCCTTATCTGGGCTAAGGAGAGAAAGACTGTTGCTCTGTTGCACTAGTCACTGAAGCTCCAGATCTGTAGCCACATGATTTTATGCATTGTGCAGCTGCCACATGATCTGCTGATTGGATCATTTCATGCCCATCAAGTCAAAATTTTTGAATTGCTCAAGTGATGTGAAATTCATCAAAATTACACTCAGTCATTAGAATATCCCAAGAATTAAAACCTTATACAGTACTTCACTGAGCGATTCCCTTCTTTCTGTGCTTCCTGACTAGCTTGCTAAGGAAACAGGTTAAAGCCATCTTCCAGCCTCAATAAAACTCGTCTTGTGGCACCACTTTGCATTACTGACCATCCAATGTCGTGACTTTTCATCCATTTCTACAGATACAGCATTCAGACAAAGATTTGTCTTGGGGCACTCATTTTCTCTTTTGGCACTTGGACAAGAGGTCTGGTTTCAAACTAACCGAACACGCAGCAATTACTGTCACTTAATTATGTACGTAATAGCAAGTGCCATCCATTGCTAGACGTTCCTAGCTTTCATATAAACCTAGAAGGTCATCTGGTTGCAACAAGTTGGTTTCTTGCAGCAAAATGTGGTCCTGTACAGGCTACAATAATTCTACATCAATAGTCATTGATTTTTTATTGTCAGTATATAATTTACTTCAAACAGCAAACTGGAATGTTCCTCACTTACCTTACTGGTAAATGTTTCAGTGTTTGTTTTTCAGGGATGGCTTTTTTTTTTCTTCTTTTATTTCTGTAGCTCTACAGTCGATGCTGATAGATAGATAGATAGATAGATAGATAGATAGATAGATAGATAGATAGATAGATAGATAGATAGATAGATAGATATCCATCCATCCATTATCCATAACCACTTATCCTGTGCAGGGTCGCAGGCAAGCTGGAGCCTATCCCAGCTGACTATGGGTGAGAGGCGGGGTACACCCTGGACAAGTTGGTAGGTCATAACAGGGCTGACACAGAGTGTGTTTACATGCACATAGAGAAAATCGAATTTCTGCCGTTGCTCGACTGAAATCGAAGTTCTAAATGCCATGGATACACCTTAGCTAGGCTGAAATTGAACCGAACTTGATTTCTCGTAATCGAGCTACACGACCTAGATTATGTGATTTTTGCCGAGCTACTTAGTGCATGTATACCCTATCGAGCTACGTAGTCGAGCTACTTACTTCAGCACTGCCCCTTCCGGAAGTGACGAGTGACGAGACCACAAGCGGGAAACACAACAGCCTCGGTCGGCATGACAACAGTAGTAGCGAGCAGCAGAAGAGGTCAGGAGGAACAAACGAAGAAGAGAAAATGGCGAGCAGAAACGTGCACTTCTGGAGTAATGAGGAGCCAGAGTTCATGCTCATTCAGCTTAAGGAGTTGAATATATTAAAATTCATGGACGGGAGAAAAACGCGCAATGGAGAACACGGAACTGATAACTTTGTTTACACTCTTGAATAGCTCTTCTTCATGATGACAACCAGAAGTGTACCAACACGATGGGGCGTGTAGCACCACCTGTGGCTCGAGTGCACAATGTACCTCACACAATAGCTCGATTTCCTTGTGTGCATGTAGGATTGGATTTCTCTGGCACCCCTGCTGGGACCCTTTGCTCGATTACCGACAGCAGCTCGATTTGGATGTGCATGTAAACGTACTGACAGAGACAACCAACCATTCACACTCACACCTACGGTCAATTTAGAGCCACCAATTATCCTAATCTGCATGTCTTTGGACTGGGGGGGGGACATGCAGACTCCACACAGAAAGGCCCCCATCAGCCACTGGGCTCAAACCCAGAACCTTCTTGCTGTGAGGCGACAGTTCTAACCACTACACCACTGTGCCACCAATAAATATATGTGATTATGGTAATACTTCAAACTTAGCCTATTTATTTGTTAAATTGATCATTTGTCAATAAGCTACATGCCTAGTCTTCCTTCAATTTGTCAGTGCCAGGCACACACTGCTATTAAGCCATGCTCAACTTCAAGCCCACAATGCAGAAGATTAATGTTCTGTCCAGACTTATAAAACTACAGCTCCCTGTGCTACAGCTGTGAACTTTAATTATGTCTGTCATATTAGCAGCTGTGAAATGGCAAACTGCATTAGGAGACATGACATTGAGCTAATGTGAAATACCTGAAATAACACACAGGATGAACATAGCATTTAACAAAGCTGCCCATTAAGTGAAAGTGAAATAGAAAATGTTATGACTATCAGACACCGAGCAAATATTGTGCAAACAACTTGTTGCACATGGTAATACACAAAAGTAGCCAATGAAGGACAGTAGCACAAATTCATTATTGGGATGCTATGTCTCAGACGTCTCACATGTGGGTGAACACAGAAAAACTCATAGAAAGCCACTGTATTGAAAGTGAAAACAAGCCTATTAAACAAACTTATTAAAGCAACAAGCCGGATACGTTGATAATGGATTCCTTCTAACCATTCATTTTAATGCTCTTCACTAGGTCACCCTTTGCAGAGATGCTCACAAAAAGATCAAAAATATTTCTTTAACACCCACACAAGCCAGCACAAGGAAAATAAGGAATTGTAGAGTCAGAGAGACTCCTAAACAACAAAATATAATGCCAAATTTGAATCAAATGGCATAATAAAATGATAAATATTTCTTGATAAAACTGTTGTGGTTTGTTAGGTGCCACTTTTTAAAATATTACAGAAAGCTTCTGCTACATTTAGGAAAGAGCCTTTCACATATGAAATCCGTTACTGTGTGAGGTAAAAACAACACAGAAAAGATAACAAATTTTAATTCCCATGATGCATCAGGCCAGGCGGCATGATGGTGTAGTGGTTAGCGCTGTCGCCTCACAGCAAGAAGGACCGGGTTCGAGCCCCGTGACCGGCGAGGGCCTTTCTGTGCGGAGTTTGCATGTTCTCCCCGTGTCCGCGTGGGTTTCCTCCGGGTGCTCTGGTTTCCCCCACAGTCCAAAGACATGCAGGTTAGGTTAACTGGTGACTCTAAATTGACCGTAGGTGTGAATGTGAGTGTGAATGGTTGTCTGTGTCTATGTGTCAGCCCTGCCCTGTGATGACCTGGTGACTTGTCCAGGATGTACCCCGCCTTTCGCCCGTAGTCAGCTGGGATAGGCTCCAGCTTGCCTGCGACCCTGTGGAACAGAATAAAGTGGCTAGAGATGATGAGATGAGATAAGATGAGATGCATCAGGCCTTCACAAGGCACACTGGGCATCGCTGATCTCTATTTCAGTAGGATTACAGTGGGGGACTGGTCCTCTGGTATCCGCGAGAGTTTGACCCCCTACTCACATCTGTATTGTGGTATGCCTCACCAGATGGCAGTAGGTACCTATTTTACGATGGTCTTTGGTATATCCCGAATGCGAGTAGAACTCACGATCCCCCAGTCGAGAGGCGGACACACTACCCACCAGGCCAACTCACGGTGAAAAGTAATAGATATCATGTGTTCCCACCTGACTGTATTTAACGATTTGTTCCCATTCGTACAGGACACCATTACTGCATAATAATGGAAAATTTACAGTTTTCACTGTGAGTGGAAATGGGGCATAATTTTCCTAATGGTTCAACCAAAAGGTTTTCCTTAGTTGCAGGTTTACTATGACCTTCCAAGGTAAATGACAGGATTTGACTGAGATTGTTATGATAGGAACCTTGCTAATTTTGACAGATTGTGACCACTCCCCTTTCTACAATTATTACTACACACATACTGTACATATCCATGAGTAGGCTGGTCAGGCTTGTTGTTATAAGCTATGTCTCAAAACAAATATCATGACCATACAATACCGGTTAAAAGTTTGGGGTCACCCAGACAATTTTGTGTTTTCCATGAAAAGTCACACTTCTATTTACCACCATAAGTTGTAAAATGAATAGAAAATATAGTCAAGACGTTTTTCTGGCCATTTTGAGCATTTAATCGACCCCACAAATGTGATGCTCCAGAAACTCAATCTGCTCAAAGGAAGGTCAGTTTTATAGCTTCTCTAAAGAGCTCAACTGTTTTCAGCTGTGCTAACATGATTGTACAAGGGTTTTCTAATCATCCATTAGCCTTCTGAGGCAATGAGCAAACACATTGTACCATTAGAACACTGGAGTGATAGTTGCTGGAAATGGGCCTCAATACACCTATGTAGATATTGCACCAAAAAACAGACATTTGCAGCTAGAATAGTCATTTACCACATTAGCAATGTATAGAGTGTATTTCTGATTAGTTTAAAGTTATCTTCATTGAAAAGAACAGTGCTTTTCTTTCAAAAATAAGGAAATTTCAAAGTGACCCCAAACTTTTGAACGGTAGTGTATTTTGTCACTCCGTTACTGAAATGTTTATTGAATAGAATATCTTTGTTTTTAGTTGAATTCTACACAAAATTACCTTTCATTTGATGTGCAGTATGTGTCTTTTCTTTCCACCATACTCCTCTCGGAGGTCTGAGGCAATCGGAGCCACTTAACTGACACGCACTCCTCTGTCGCCGCACTACACATGCGTAGTGACAAGTGAGCGAGCAAGCGTTAAGGGCCTCTGATTATCTCAGGATAGAAGAAAGCAGAGCCTGGGGAAGAAGACAACACTCCCAATATATGTTGTTATTGTTTTTTCGAAAAATAATAAGTGTCATGGGGTGATAACGGTACTTGTGAAGTCGACCACACTTTGAGCGGCCATGACTAATGTAAACCTTTTCAAGCGATACTCGGTGTGAATGGTACAATTCAGAATCTTCACTAGGCTTAGTGCCAGAAGATTTAGAATCAGGATCTTTCCATTTCAGCCAACCAAACAAAGACAAAGAGTTGAGAATGATAGCCAAGTGATGAAAGATAACCTGTGCTAACGCTTAATGAAGATGAAGCAGAGCTGATCTGACCTACATAATGTGCATCACTCTACCGGTACATAGTCGTTATCATCGTGACTGGGACCAACTTAAAGGGGAAAAAAGTTACAGAAGATAGATAATTCGGCAAGTCGGCGTTCGACTATATGCCCGCGCGACATTGAAACATGATGAACCTATTGTAAAGTAAAGCGCATCAACGATCTGTGATCAGAGAATTACTTTGGTGTTTGTATTGGCGTGTTTTTTTACTTTTCTTTGAAGTAAACTTTTATTTTTTTTGACTGGGCAGCCAAAAAATAAGGCTCGGCGGCGCATTTATGAGTCGGCAGTAATAGCTCTTCTAGCCGTTATGACTCGGTGGGCCGCCGAGTCATTAACGGTAGTGGAGAACACTGTTTATTAATAAAAAATATAATGCCACATCACTAAAGCATAGAGTCCATATACATGTGTTCCACATCAAACCTGAAAACTAGAAGCAGGAAAGGCTGTTCAGAGGGGGCAGGCTCTGTTTAGAGTACAGAATACGTATAGCAGCTACTGTAGCTGTTATCTATTCACCATGACTACTGACTGACTAGTCTAAAAAATAAATAAATAAAAACTTACCTACTGACTAGCAAAGAAAGAAAGAAAGCACTGAACAAGGAGACACAAATAGATGTCCATTCCCACCAGCAGCAGATTTGGAATCCAGTTCTGAACTACAGCTATTCTCATTTTCATTGACCTTAACCTAGCAACACTCCCAACAGTACTGTAGTGAACATCATCATCTGGCACTGTCACGGTCTCCTGACAGTCTGTCTCCAAAATTATACTGAAAAAAATGAAAAGAAATGTCTTCACGGTTGTTCATTTTTAAATTAACCGAGACCTATTAGATCATATCTTATTTAATCTTATCCAAATTTTCTGTGTTTGTGTGCTACCACCAACATCATTTCAAACGAGGCTACTGGCCCTAGTTTTTAATTCACCATCACACACACAGACCGTCACAGCGTGAGATGGTTATGGAAAGACTCAACAACTTCACCAAAGTTAGCATTTTGCACTGGAAGACCAACTAGAAAGTCATCATGTTCAAAATCTATGGTCATTACGCTTTCATAAGAAAAGTTATTTGTTTACCGATCTCTCCTTGTTTGGGCACCTTTCATGCCAAACTTGAAAAGAATCTGGACAAGGTTGGCTGGTCCTGTCACCTTTTCTTTGGTACTTCTGGAGCCAAGGTGACATTCAATTCATAATTTGGTAAAATATTAAAAGTTTCACGTTGTATATATGATTTAGAGTGGCAAGACAGACCAATAAACAAGATAATAAACGGAGCTATAAATGTCATGACTGCCATTGCCACATGCTCCTGCTACTGCTGCTTGTCGTAAACAATATTCGTAAGTGCGTTTTAAAGTAGTGAAGTATGCTGTTGAGTGAAAACCACACTGTGTGATAATACTATAATCTGTTTATCTGGCACAAAGTGGGTGTTTGTCCTCACTGATCCATGTAGCATTAGCTCAGTTAGCACAGTTACTTCAGTACGGCACACAGCTGCATCGCTCCAGGTTTTGATAACACACCAGTTCGTTCTGGTAATCACTAATAAACCGATTCTCTGTGCTCTGGAGAATATATTTAAACCCCAGCCAAGTAAGTCACTTTATTTCCTGTCTATTTTCTGTCCTCTGTCTGCCAAAATCCGGCACTGCCTCCTGTGTGCATGCGTGCTCCTCATCAGCAAAACTTCATTTTAACCTGTAGCGAATCAGAAGTGAGCTTTCTGGTGCCCCAACATTGCTGTGACAAGCAGCCAATCAGCGTCAAGCTTTCAAGCCGCCACAAGTACACAAACATAGTACAATGTGTAAAAGAACGCGAAAATAACCACTGATAACCATAGGAAAGAAAATGTCTTGGAAAATAGGAACTCTACTTGCATTCTTGGTTGAGGAACTTTGAAAAGTAATTGGTGCCAGGCTGATCAAAGCCAAATTTTGCACCGGGTGCCAGCCCTTAATAAAACCCCTGCCTTACTGTCTGGATGTTTCAATAAGTGCATAAACAAGCTCCAGTTAGTTCAAAATGCAGCAGCAAGAGTCCTTACTAGAACTAGAAGATATGACCACATCACCCCTATCTTATCCACACTGCACTGGCTCCCAATCAAATTTCGCATTGATGATAAAATACTACTACTGACCTATAAAACACTGAATGGTCTTGCATCACAGTACCTGAGTGAACTTCTGGTCCTTTATGATCCACCACACCTACTTATAGATCAAAAGGTGCAGGCTATCTGTTGGTACCTCGTATAGTGAAGGCTACATCAGGTGGCAGAGCCTTTTCTTATAAAACCCCACAATTATGGAACAGCCTCCAATTAGCTCATATGTTTAAAGTCTTCAATTTTCTGTAAAGCTGCTTTGTGACAATGTCTGTTGTTAAAAGCACTACACAAATAAACTTGAATTAACTAATATTCTGGTCAGGGTCAAAGTGGATCCAGACCTGTCCTTATCCCAGGAATACTGAGTGTGAGGTGGGAATACACCCTGGCTGGAACATCAGTACTTTGCAGAGCAACCAGGCAGAAACACATTCACACCCAGGGCAATGTAGCATATCCAATCTACCGACCGGTATGCTTTAGGCAGATGGAAAGAACCTGGAGAACCCAGAGGAAACCCAGCCAGACATAAGGAAAATGTGTAACTCCAGACAGATAGTAATCTGAGCTCAGGAACAAACTGAGTAACCTGGCACCACAGTGCCACCCCGTATTATTCAGTGCCAGTGAAATCTAATTCTCATGAACATCAAAGCACGGAAATGCCTGCATAAATTGTCAGTTTCACTGAAAAGCAATTCAAATAGACTAAAGCAGAGACAACATTGCATTCTATTGTCCTTTTTTTCAAACAAAGCAGGCTAATACAATGTCTGCTTTCTGAAACATCCTAATACTTGTTGAAGAAATAAAGACCTAATTGTTCTCATAAAAAATCAAACTTTTTTGTTTATTATTATTGTATTTACCACTTTTCATATGCAGCAAACGGCGGCACAGTGGTGTAGTGGTTAGCGCTGTCGCCTCACAGCAAGAAGGTCCTGGGTTTGAGCCCCGTGGCCGGCGAGGGCCTTTCTGTGTGGAGTTTGCATGTTGTCCGCGTGGGTTTCCTCCGGGTGCTCCGGTTTCCCCCACAGTCCAAAGACATGCAGGTTAGGTTAACTGGTGACTCTAAATTGACTGTAGGTGTGAATGTGAGTGTGAATGGTTGTCTGTGTCTATGTGTCAGCCCTGTGATGACCTGGCGACTTGTCCAGGGTGTACCCCGCCTTTTGCCCGTAGTCAGCTGGGATAGGCTCCAGCTTGCCTGCGACCCTGTAGGACAGGATAAAGTGGCTAGAGATAATGATATGAGATGAGATATGCAGCAAAACTGAACACTTAGTTAATCTCACTGCAGTAGGCTAGTTTGAATAATACAACCCGAATTCCAAAAAGTTGGGATGCTGTGTAAAATGTAAATAAAAACAGAATGAGATGATTTGTAAATCATGGCAACCCTACGTTTAATTTCATAAAAATGGTGCCTACTGCCATCTGGCAAGGCATGCTGCAATACAGATGCAAGTGGGGAGTCAAACTCTTGCGGTTACCAGAGGACTAGCCCCTCACTGTAACCCTAGCTACCGTACGTAACACAGGCAAGAGGCCGAGGGCTACGAAATGGAGATCGGCGCCGCCAAATGCACCATGAATGGTGCGGGAAGGACTTTGACTCCATTTAACTGAAAATAGGGAAATAATTTCAAACCAACAGACCAAATGTTAAAACTGAGAGATTTTATTGTTTTTTTGAAAAGTATGTGCTCGTTTTGAATTTGATGCCAGCAACACATTCCAAAAGACTGGAAAAGTTGCGTAATGCAAAAAAAAAAAAAAAACCTGGTGAAACATCGCAACTAATTAGGTTAATTGGCAACAGGACAGTAGCATGATTGGGTATAAAAAGAGCATCCCAGAGAGGCGGAGTCTCTCAGAAGTAAAGATGGGGAGGGGTTCACTGCTCTGAGAAAGACTGCATGGGTAAACAGTGCAACAATTTAAGAATAACGTTCCTCAGTGTAAAACTACAAAGAATTTGGGGATCATATCTATGGTACATCATATCATTAAAAGATTCAGAGAATCTGAAGAAATCTCTGAAGAGACAAGGCTGAAAACTGACATAGGATGCCTGTGATCTTCAGGACCTCAGGCGACACTGCATTAAAAGCAGACACGTGTCTGTAGTGGAAATCACTGTATGGGCTCAGGAACACTTCAGAAAACCATCATCTGTGAAAACAGTTCATTACTGCATCCACAAATGGAAGTTAAAACCAGATATAAACAATATCCAGGAACTTTATCTCAGTGGTCTGACAAATTGAAATTTGAAATTCTTTTTGAAAATCATGGACACTACGTCCTCCAGGCTAAAGAGGAGAGGGACCACAGGGCTTGACATTAACTTTTAAACCCACTTGCCCTGGGGGCAAGTGGGGATAAATTTCCACTTGTCTCATCTCATGATCTCTAGCCGCTTTATCCTTCTACAGGGTCGCAGGCAAGCTGGAGCCTATCCCAGCTGACTACGGGCGAAAGGCGGGGTACATCCTGGACAAGTCGCCAGGTCATCACAGGGCTGACACATAATTTCCACTTGTCCCCCCCCCCCCAATATTATCACTTGCCCCCTATTTTGTGAGTACTACTTTTTTTTTTTTTTAGGAAAACCATAGAATAGTTGGGAATTGCAACATAAAGTGAAGATCACACACTGAGATATAGTTTGATTATTGGTTACTTTTTACACGTAAAAAGATTGGCGCCGCTCGATGTGCCATATGGCGTGTGAACGGCTATATACAGTATATGTATGTGTGTGTGTGTGTGTGTATATATATATATATATATATATATATATATATATATATATATTGTGTGTGTATATGTGTGTGTGTGTGTGTAGGTTGGCGCTGTTGCCTCACAGCAAGAAGGTCCAGGTTCGAGCCCAGCGGCCAGTGAGGGCCTTTCTGTGTGGACTTTGCATGTTCTCCCTGTGTTCGCGTGGGTTTCCTCTGGGTGCTCCGGTTTCCCCCACAGTCCAAAGACATGCAGGTTAGGTTAACTGGTGACTCTAAATTGACCGTAGGTGTGAATGTGAGTGTGAATGTTTGTCTGTGTCTATGTGCCAGCCCTGTGATGACCTGGTGACTTGTCCAGGGTGTACCCCGCCTTTCGCCCGTAGTCAGCTGGGACAGGCTCCAGCTTTCCTGCGACCCTGTGGAACAGGATAAAGCGGCTAGAGATAATGAATGAAGTAACCAATAACAATTTTATCCAAAATAGTTTTCCTGTCTTAGTCGATTTACTTCCATTTCACATGCATGCAGTTGTTGTAAAGTTCAGTGTGTTTGTGTAGAACTCTCTAAGACTGTAGGTTCAATCCTCGATAATGTAGAAATCATAAAATAGAAATCTATAACAAAGTTTGTATGAAGAAAACAATAGGGTGCCAAGACTTTTGAACAGTACTGTGGTTGAGAATTTGTATATCAGGGTTTTTTTTTTTGTTATATCATCCACCTCTAGCAGTGGCAGCTGGTAGTCTTTCAAACAGGGGAGGCTGGTCGGTTACGATATTTCCAGATTTTAAAAGAAAAAAGAAAAAAAACATCAATTTTGCCCATACTCTTGCCTCTGATCTGGCTGATTGTTGGCAGGGTCACAAACTGTGAAATAACAGGTTCGTTTGGCCCATTAGCCTACTGTCCAATATACATGATGGTGGTGTTGGGGGGTATATTTTAACATTTTATATTTTAAAATTGTGGCATGTTGTTTAAAAATTGATCATTATTGAAAGCAGCTCTTTGTCAGGAACCTCAGCAGTAACAGCAGAGTGTTCTGGAATCGGCACAAGCACTGACCTTGGGGAGCCAAACATAGAGCTGGGTGCCACACATTTCATTCAATGACACTTTCCCTATATTTTATTTATTTTGACTGAGAAATGTTTTATTGACAATTTTGATAACCCTTCACTTTTAATCCAGGTCTGTAGTGTGAAATGTTCTCAGCTGTGTTTTTGTTTAAAAATGTTTTCCAAATTGTAGCTGTGTTTATTTCATATCCAGAAAAATATATATTCCAATATAATATACTCAGCATAAACATTTTAAATAGATTCTATATTTTGGTCCATCCATGACATATTACTAAAGTAGCCTATTTACTGTTGTTGATGTGGGTCACTTGCTGTTAGCCAATTCACTTTCTCGTACCAGGAGAGCTGAAAGGAACGAGTATTATTCCCTACCTTTTTCACCAAGTCAATTTGAGGCGTTGGTCTACCCTGCTCTTTAATTTTAATTTTTTCCTCGGAAGGAAGACTGGCAAATGGCTTCGCCAAAATTAAATCAGCAATGCTTGGCATCCGTGCGCAGCTTTCTTGCTAGCTGACTAGCCCCCTCAAGTTCAAGTTCAGTCACTCAAATAAACGAAATTTCTGGAACTAAGATAGCAAACTTGACAACACTATATTTACACTTTATTTACAATGAAAATATATACAAACTAAAAAAGCTGATAGAAACCGTATGTAATGAATGAAATCGAAATGTAAGCTGATCTCTTACAATACACCACAGCACTTGCGAATCCACATGGGACTGAACTGAAATTCACCGCTGCCTGTCTATATTTGAAACGAGCTGTCAATCAAAGAAAATATCCGGCCGCTTTCACCAATCACCAGTCTCCTCGCGGAAAGCTTTGCCATGTCCCTCCCACTGTGAGGCTGGGAGTCCGTAGGCGGGCGTTTTCACAGTATTTGTCCAATAACCGTCTTGCATTTTGAGATTGAAAAGCGCATAGCTCCCAAATGCCATTGAAGTCCACTGAGGCTGGGAGTCCGTGGGAGTCCGTGGGTGGGCGTTTTCGCAGTATTTGTCCAATAATCGTCTTGCATTTTGATATTGAAAAGCGCATAGCTCCCAAATGCCATTGAAGTCCACTGAGGCTGGGCTGCATCGCGCTGTCACGAGGGGGAAAAACTCACGCACACATTAGGCGAACTGGGGAAAGTTATAACGGAATGATTTCGCACTGCAGTTGGATGGAGCACATATATTTCTATGATTCTGGATCTGAAATAGCAATGTTATAAGGTCGGCTATAACATAAGCCTAGCGCAATTCATTCTACATGATGTTCGTCATTTTTAGAGGAGGCTGAGCCTCCCTCGTTGTCTTAGAGCAATTGCCCGTGACCTCTAGGTTAAAAAAAAAAAAAAACGCGCTGCATCATGACAGACAGGAGAATCTCATCTCATCTCATTATCTCTAGCCGCTTTATCCTGTTCTACAGGGTCACAGGCAAGCTGGAGCCTACAGTATCCCAGCTGACTATGGGCGAAAGGCGGGATACACCCTGGACAAGTCGCCAGGTCATCACAGGGCTGAAACATAGACAACCATTCACACTCACATTCACACCTACGGTCAATTTAGAGTCACCAGTTAACCTAACCTGCATGTCTTTGGACTGTGGGGGAAACCGGAGCACCCGGAGGAAAGGCCCTCGCTGGTCACGGGGCTCGAACCCGGACCTTCTTGCTGTGAGGCGACAGTGCTAACCACTAAACCACCGTGCCGCCCCCAGACAGGAGAATGTTTGAGTTTAAAATTATTGTTTAGCGTATAGGTTGTGGGTGTTTTATACAGACCTGGCAACCTGTAACTGAATCAGTGCAGCCCGGTCTGTCATGAAGCAGCGTGGGGAGTTTTTTTGTTTTTTAATAAACCTAGAGGTGGATGATATAACAAAAAACAAACAAACAAAAACGATATATAAATATTTTGCACAGGACTGTGTTCCTCTGATAACAGAAACAAAGCTCCAGCTCTCTCTGCTCTTAAACTGTTCTATTCTTTCAGGATTTATCGCGCATGTCGCTCCTTGTTGAGTTTTTTATGCCTGAGTTGTTTTGAAATCAATCTGGGTTTTCTGTGTCGAATCAGGAAGTAGCTTCACCTGTAAGAAAATCAAACACTTTCATGAAGGAGCTGACTCAAAGGCGAGCAGAAAAAAATAAAACGAGATTCTTAAGCAAACTCTTCCATACTCACTTCCGACTTTCTCTTTTTGTAAAATCTCATTCTCACCTCATCTCATTATCTTTAGCCGCTTTATCCTGTTCTACAGGGTTGCAGGCAAGCTGGAGCCTATCCCAGCTGACTACGGGCGAAAGGCGGGGTACACCCTGGACAAGTCGCCAGGTCATCACAGGGCTGACACATAGACACAGACAACCATTCACACTCACATTCACACCTACGGTCAATTTAGAGTCACCAGTTAACCTAACCTGCATTTCTTTGGACTGTGGGGGAAACCGGAGCACCCGGAGGAAACCCACGCGGACACGGGGAGAACATGCAAACTCCGCACAGAAAGGCCCTCGCCGGCCACGGGGCTCAAACCTGGGCCTTCTTGCTGTAAGGCAACAGCGCTAACCACTACACCACCGTGCCGCCCCTAAACTTGTTTTATCAAGGTGAAATTCTCTGTAAAATACCCCATCAGCTGGTTTGGTATAATCTCACATTAGAACTATTTAGTGGGAAATAAAATGAATGGAACACCATTGTTCTGAATATTGTAATTGATTTGGGAATCATGTCAATCAAGTCAACTTCCTAAAGTGTCAAGTTGGTGTAACCACTATTCAAGAAGGAGATATTTTGTTCATACTCTTCAAGAGAACCATGTGACAGGAAATTATATCACAGAGAATGACCCCTGATGACCCCTTGCTGCTTTTATGGCAAGGTTAGTGACACCTCTTTAAAATATGAGATAATTTGATGTTTTTAGGGTATAGTATGGTGTGCTTTGGTTTACATGTCACACGGTATGACCTCAGGAAAATGTTGCTCATTCATCATAATTATAAAAACAAGCATTTACTTTAAAAACTCTGTTTGAAACATTCACACCAAGGTCATGAGCTTACATAGATGTCCAAGATGATGCGTGTCAAATCCGATTTTAAATTGAAATGTCAGGTTGTATAACTAGTTAGGCCCTGGTCACACTATAGCTCGCGATGGGTTTGCAATTACTGGCGATGAAAAATTGGTAGCATCGCCACCAATTGTGCGATGCTCTGCCGAATGTTCTCCAAGCTTCCCGGGTTGTTTTTTGGTGTGTCTTCACCTTGTGAATGGCCAAAAACATTGCAAAAAATTTCAATGCATGCACTGAAATTTGGTGACGATGTTTTCATCGGCAAACTAACCAGCGAATACTCACAGATGGGTATGGAAATACAGCCCCAATTCCAAAAAAATTGGGACAAAGTACAAATTGTAAATAAAAACGGAATGCAATGATGTGGACGTTTCAAAATTCCATATTTTATTCAGAATAGAACATAGATGACATATCAAATGTTTAAACTGAGGAAATGTATCATTTAAAGAGAAAAATTAGGTGATTTTAAATTTCATGACAACAACACATCTCAAAAAAGTTGGGACAAGGCCATGTTTACCACTGTCGCTACGTTCACACTGCAAGGCTTAATGCTCAATTCCGATTTTTTTTGTGAAATCCGATTTTTTTGTGAGGTCGTTCACATTAACAAATATATGCGACTTGTATGTGATCCTCAGTATGAACGAAAAGCGACCTAAAAGTGTTCCGCATGCGCATTGCAGGATACGAAGACGTCACACGCAGTGAGCATGGCCAGTGTTTACGGAAGGAACACCACCCGGTTGCGGTATGACCCATCCAATCTAGCTTGAATAGCTGTATCCCCCCAAATGGAAATCAGCTCCCTAACCTCTGCGTCCTTCCATTGAGAAGATTCAGAACCTTCACAGCCCGAAGCGTCCCTCGCATTGATGTCATGCGCAGGGGCGCAGATACGTTTTTGGAACTGGGGGGGACAAAGCTGCCAGCAAACCAACCCCAACCCCGATATGCCTGTCAAACTTGTTGTGGGTTACTATAGCAACCAAGCTCGAGCTCGCAACCTGTGCAGTCTGCGCAGCTCAACCAACCGAATATCAGTCTTTGTTTTATGTGAGTTGTTGCAACTATGTATACACTGCTGTGTACCTCAATAAACCGAAGAGTAATTAGTCTTTTGATTTTTCCGTGAGGTTTGCCTTATGCAAAGAAAGACAGCATAGACGTTTTTTCCTCCCTATAAGTGGGGGGGACCGAACGAGGTGAATTTAAATCTGGGTGGGACAAGTCCCACCCTCTATCTGCGCCCGTGATTATGCGCCATGTTGTTGTAACTTTTTTTGAGAGATCCGCCGCCTACTTCAGTGCAGAATTTTTTTTTTTTTTTTACAGATAGGACAGTGTAGAGAGACAGGAAATGAGCGGGAGAGAGAGACGGGGAGGGATCGGGAAATGACCTCGGGTTGGAATCGAACCCGGGTCCCCGGATTTATGGTATGGTGCCTTAGCCATCTGAGCCATGACACCCCCCCACTTCAGTGCAGAATAGTGACGTTTGTGGCTTGTTGATGACGTGTAAGTCGGATGAATGCGACCTGGCGGTTCAGACTGAAGTCGCATATGAAAAGACCGGATAGGAATCGGAATTAGGACCACATATCCAAACGGCCTGGGTCGGATTTGAAAAAATCGGATCTGTGTCGTTCATATTGTCAATAAAAGATCGGATACAGGTCACATATGGGCGAAAAGATCGGATTTGAGTCACTTCAGCCTGCAGTGTGAACGTAGCCTGTGAGACATCCCCTTTTCTCTTTACAACAGTCTGTAAACGTCTGGGGACTGAGGAGACAAGTTGCTCAAGTTTAGGGATAGGAAGGTTAACCCATTCTTGTCTAATGTAGGATTCTAGTTGCTCAACTGTCTTAGGTCTTTTTTGTCGTATCGTCCGTTTTATGATGCGCCAAATGTTTTCTATGGGTGAAAGATCTGGACTGCAGGCTGGCCAGTTCAGTACCCGGACCCTTCTTCTACGCAGCCATGATGCTGTAATTGATGCAGTATGTGGTTTGGCATTGTCATGTTGGAAAATGCAAGGTCTTCCCTGAAAGACACGTCGTCTGGATGGGAGCATATGTTGCTCTAGAACCTGGATATACAGTACCTTTCAGCATTGATGGTGTCTTTCCAGATGTGTAAGCTGCCCATGCCACATGCACTAATGCAACCCCATACCATCAGAGATGCAGGCTTCTGAACTGAGCGCTGATAACAACTTGGGTCGTCCTTCTCCTCTTTAGTCCGAATGACACGGCGTCCCTGATTTGCATAAAGAACTTCAAATTTTGATTCGTCTGACCACAGAACAGTTTTCCACTTTGCCACAGTCCATTTTAAATGAGCCTTGGCCCTGAGAAGACGTCTGTGCTTCTGGATCATGTTTAGATACGGCTTCTTCTTTGAACTATAGAGTTTTAGCTGGCAACGGCGGATGGCACGGTGAATTGTGTTCACAGATAATGTTCTCTGGAAATATTCCTGAGCCCATTTTGTGATTTCCAATACAGAAGCATGCCTGTATGTGATGCAGTGCCATCTAAGGGCCCGAATATCACGGGCACCCAGTATGGTTTTCCGGCCTTGACCCTTACACACAGAGATTCTTCCAGATTCTCTGAATCTTTTGATGATATTATGCACTGTAGATGATGATATGTTCAAACTCTTTGCAATTTTACACTGTCGAACTCCTTTCTGATATTGCTCCACTATTTGTCGGCGCAGAATTAGGGGGATTGGTGATCCTCTTCCCATCTTTACTTCCGAGAGCCGCTGCCACTCCAAGATGCTCTTTTTATACCCAGTCATGTTAATGACCTATTGCCAATTGACCTAATGAGTTGCAATTTGGTCCTCCAGCTGTTCCTTTTTTGTACCTTTAACTTTTCCAGCCTCTTATTGCCCCTGTCCCAACTTTTTTGAGATGTGTTGCTGTCATGAAATTTCAAATGAGCCAATATTTGGCATGAAATTCCAAAATGTCTCACTTTCGACATGTGATATGTTGTCTATGTTCTATTGTGAATACAATATCAGTTTTTAGATTTGTAAATTATTGCATTCCGTTTTTATTTACAATTTGTATTTTGTCCCAACTTTTTTGGAATCGGGGTTGTAGCTCAGGGAACCTTTGCCGAGCCTCTTGAGAAGTATTTGTCTCGAATCCATATCCCTGATATTCATGGCGGCCTCGGCAACACAGCAGCAAGGTATAGCCTAACCTTTGCCGAGACTTGAAAAGTGCATTTACATTCAGCAATCCTTTGCCAAGGTTCGTAATTGGTTGGGCAAAGGCTTCATGGATATTCAGCAAATGTTTGGCAATGGTTAGGTGATGCATTTGTGATCGTCACTGATTGGTTGGCGCTGATGTCATGCATTGTTGAAATCTATTGAGCAAGGCATCGTCAATCACTCTCCTGCCAGATGCCGATACGTACAAAACCCTCAAGCATGTCTCTAGAAAAAATGCCAGGTCTCCTCAAAAGAAAAGGGCCAAGTTTTCACCTGCTGTGTGACCACGACTTTTAGCTCACCTGTACAAAGTACACATCACCATGCATCACCACCAAAACACCTCATTTTCATCAATAACCCATCGCAAAGCATTGCGAGCTGTAGTGTGACACCATTTGACTCCTACTACAAGCCTTTCTGTTCCCAACCAATGGTAACACTTTACTTACTCTCAGTATTCATAAGGTATTATTAACACATTTATAAACGTTTATTAACTATTTAGAATGCATTATAGCATGTGACATAAATCTCTATAACTATTTATAAATAGACATGACTGCACTCACAAAGCATAATGATGCTGCAATATAAGCCCTAAGTAACTATCATTATGAAAGTGTGTAAGGAGTCATGTACAGTGGTGCTTGAAAGTTTGTGAACCCTTTAGAATTTTCTATATTTCTGCATAAATATGACCTAAAACATCATCAGATTTTCACATAAGTCCTAAAAGTAGATAAAGAGAACCCAGTTAAACAAATGAGACAAAAATATTATACTTGGTCATTTATTTATTGAGGAAAATGATCCAATATTACATATCTGTGAGTGGCAAAAGTATGTGAACCTCTAGGATTAGCAGTTAATTTGAAGGTGAAATTAGAGTCAGGTGTTTTCAATCAATGGGATAACAATCACGTGTGAGTGGGCACCCTGTTTTATTTAAAGAACAGGGATCTATCAAAGTCTGATCTTCACAGCACATGTTTGTGGAAGTGTATCATGGCACAAACAAAGGAGATTTCTGAGGACCTCAGAAAAAGCATTGTTGATGCTCATCAGGCTGGAAAAGGTTACAAAACCATCTCTAAAGAGTTTGGACTCCACCAACTCACAGTCAGACAGACTTTGTACAAATGGAGGAAATTCAAGACCATTGTTACCCTCCCCAGGAGTGTCCGACCAACAAAGATCACTCCAAGAGCAAGGCATGTAATAGTCAGCGAGGTCACAAAAGACCCCAAGGGGAACTTCTAAGCAACTGAAGGCCTCTCTCACATTGGCTAATGTTAATGTTCATGAGTCCACCATCAGGAGGACACTGAACAACAATGGTGTGCATGGCAGGGTTGCAAGGAGAAAGCCACTGCTCCCCAAAAAGAGCATTGCTGCTCATCTGCTGTTTGCTAAAAATGATGTGGACAAGCCAGAAGGCTATTGGAAAAATGTTTTGTGGACAGATGAGACCAACATAGAACTTTTTGCTTTAAATGAGAAGTGTTATGTTTGGAGAAAGGAAAACACTGCATTCCAGCGTAAGAACCTTGTCCCATCTGTGAAACATGGTGGTGGTAGTATCATGGTTTGGGCCTCTTTTGCTGCATCTGGACCAGGACGGCTTGCCATCATTGATGGAACAATGAATTCTGAATTATACCAGCGAATTCTAAAGGAAAATGTCAGGGCATCTGTATATGAACTGAATCTCAAGAGAAGGTGGGTCATGCATTAAGACAACGACCCTAAGCACACAAGTTGTTCTAACAAAGAATGGTTAAAGAAGAATAAAGTTAATGTTTTGGAATGGCCAAGTCAATTGAAATGTTGGCCTTAATCCAATCGAAATGTTGTGGAAGGACCTGAAGTGAGCACTTCATGTGAGGAAACCCACCAACATCCCAGAGTTGAAGCTGTTCTGTACGGTGGAATGGGCTAAAATTCCTCCAAGCTGGTGTGCAGGACTGATCAACAGTTACTGGAAACGTTTAGTTGCAGTTATTACTGCACAAGGGGGTCACACCAGATACTGAAAGCAAAGGTTCACATACTTTTGCCACTCACAGATATGTAATACTGAATCATTTTCCTCAATAAATAAATGACCAAGTATAATATTTTTGTCTTATTTGTTTAACTGGGTTCTCTTTATCTACTTTTAGGATGTGTGTGAAAATCTGATGACGTTTTAGATCATATTTATGCAGAAACATATAGAAAATTCTAAAGGTTTCACAAACTTTCAAGCACCACTGTATGGCTCCATGAAGAGCATTTGGTAAATAAATAGCATTTAACATAAGGCAAAAATGCCATCAGTGCCATTATCAAGAGGTAAAATAAGCTTTATTATGCATTCCAGTACTTTAAGTTGTGAGGGTTTATACCAGGGTTCCACAATTAGTTTTCCTCAAGGGCCAAATTATGTCAGGCATGCCAAACTAAGGGCCAAAACATTTAGGGCTAAACACTCACACCCACCAACACTGAAAAAAAAAAACTTCCTGGCACACGCAAAGTTTATATCTTTTTTTTTTCTCGTTTCCGGTTGAGAGTATGTCGTGCGCGTTCTGGCTGCCGCTTCTCACCAGAGCTTTTTATTTTATTTTATTTTTATTTTCTTTCTTTTTTCATTTTTTTATTTATTTATTTTTTATGTGTGTTTGTGTAGTTTGATGTTTGTTTGAGTGTTTTTGTCCGCCGGTTGTGGTGTAGCTCCAGACCCAGTTTTGGGCGTCGGTTCCCTCCAGGCCTTGGTTCGCCGTGGGTGATTCCTGTGCTCCCAGCTGTGGACTGCAGTGAGCCTGTTGCTCATTTTACATCGTGGTTGTCCAGCGCTCTGTGCTTTACTGCTTGGCGTGATGTTCCGAGCAATGTTGCTCGGTGGCGTCGCAGCGACTGTGCAGTCGGTTTGGGACACACCAGCGCTCTGCGTGGCGGAGCTTCTCTGCTCGCTTTGTGGATCCATGACGTGGTGTTCGAGCGATGTTGCTGACGGTGTCACGGCGGCGGTGCTGGAGACGTGGGACTCATTTTCGTGCGCCTTTTGGTGGGACTGTGGCTGCTACACCACGGGAATTACATCCTGACCCCTCCTTGGTGGACTTTTTACTTTTTATTTTATTTTTTTTATTATTATTATTAATTATTATTTTAATTTATTTATTTATTTATTTCCTTGTCTATAATTGTAAAGCGTCTTTGGGTTTCTTGAAAGGCGCTATATAAATTTAAATTATTATTATTATTATTATCTGACTCAAACTCTAATAGCAAAAAACAATGGCAAACAACAGCACTACAGAAAGTGGCAC
The DNA here is from genome assembly GCF_027579695.1 of Neoarius graeffei. NCBI lineage: Eukaryota > Metazoa > Chordata > Actinopteri > Siluriformes > Ariidae > Neoarius > Neoarius graeffei. The sequence goes on from NC_083596.1 coordinate 37,104,174, forward strand.
ACAGCAGGAAAGGACTGAGTATCCTGAGGAGAGGATAACTTTGTCAACTTTTGTACAAAGGTCTGACATATATCTGCATACTAACAATTACTTTAATGCTGATTGTTAAACAGCGCAAACATCTGCAAAATATCCGAACAGCTTTCCGCATAGACAACTAACAGCAACACCTCTGTCAACACATTCACCTGTGAGCAAAGAATCAGACTGGTGGACATATTTACACACACACACACACACACACACACACACACACACACACACACACACACACACACACACAAGAAGACAAACAGAGAGGGATTTTCAGTTTGTCAATTAAAATATGAGGTGAAATATGACAGTAACCCACCAACACATTATCATTAGTTTGACATTTTAAAATATGTGCTTACCAAATAATATCAGGCAATAAATCCCAAATTGTATTTATAAATTTGGCAAATAATATAATTTGCTTTTATATGGACAGCTACAGTCTGCATGCAGATCAAGCATATCAGTTTAGCACTGGCATGATCTGGTTAAATAAAACAAAATCGATTAGTCCAGTCAGATTTGAATTTGACAGGTTTCCTGGTCAACTTCACACTTTTTCATGTGGGTCATGTTGTTCTTTTAAGGGTTTAAGACAGTTAATGATAATCTGTTACTTACTGGTCGTAACAGGTGGAGATGACAGGCAGCTTTAGCTAGCTAGTCGAGGGTCATAGAGAGCACACACGTCTTCTAACGTCTACACATGCTTTACGGCATAGGTCGGAGGTCAAGTGTATGGTGTGGGATGAAGTCAAAATAAAGTCGAGCAGCGCACACTTTATTTCATATTATGACAGACATGTGAATGTCAGTGGATCGACTCAGAACATATTTGTTTCTTGCAGGCTGGGGTTCAGGGACTTAGACAATAGCATCATAACCCTTTGAGTGCAGTCATTACTATGTATAAATGAATACTTAACTTTTTTTATTATAATTGTGTTTATTATAATGCTTTGGGCTTAATATCTTAAAATTCCGACAGCCTGCATTGCTTCATGCTCTTCCCTTCTTACCCTGACACACCCATCACTCAGGAAAAGGGTAAATCTGGACTCATCAGACCGCATGACCTTTTTCCATTGCTTCAGAGTCCAATCTTTATGCTCCCTAGCAAACTGAAGCCTTTTACTCTGATTAGTCTCACTAACAAGTGGTTTTCTTATGGCTACACAGCTGTTTAGTCCCAATCCTCTGAGTTCTCATCCCACTGTGAGTATGGAAATGCTCTTAATTTTATTATTAAACGTAGCCGTGAGCTCTATTGACAATTTTTTTTACATTTAGACTTCACCAAGTGTATGTGATCTCTGATCATGGTCAGTCAAGATTTTTTTTTCTGACGACATTTCTTCTGCAAAGTTGATGGTTCACCACCAACAACCAAAGTACAGTATAGTGAAAAAAGTGGCAAAATGCCGTAATTTAAACTTCTGAAATTTGTGAAATGATGATCCCGTACCTTTTCAAATGTCAAATTTACCGGTAATGGTAAATATATACCGTATATGAGAGAGATAAACTTATAGATATAAACTTATGTAACATATATAATAGATTGGGGAAGAAAAGCACTATAATGTGTTTATTTTTTAGTTACTCTGGTCTGCAATAATGATAGTAAATCTGGATATGAGATAGGCATAGGTTCAGCTAGCAAGCCGTGCAGCTGTTTTACACAGCCAATTCTCAGAAAACACGACTATAAATCCCCAAACACGGCCTATAAATTTTATACTAACCTGTGCTAAACAAAATTTTGTGAAATTTTGTTGTTTTCTGAAGAACTTTTGTGCATTTCTATGGACATTTTTGTTAGCGGTTTCCCAGGGCGTGCCTGACGCGCGTGCTTTCCACATATGGAAGTTAAATCGAAAAAAATCTAATTTATCGCCAAAAATGTAGCGTTCTTATTGGTCAAACTTCGAACCAAGGCTTGAATGGAAGCAAAATACTCCGAGTTTTGAAAGCTTCGCCGGCGAAGCTCGGCAGGTTTAGAATGAGTCGGTGATGTATTTAGATAAATACTGTAGCTTTGCAAGTTTTTTATCATACAAGCATGATAAACATATTGACAGAAACTTTATACTTTACACTTTCCTATGTGCCCACTGCCAAATAGATGTATAGTTTTGAAATGACCTAAACTAGATGAAACATAAAACTTGTCACCTTCCTCAGTCACACTGGACTCGGTGTGCTGAAAGCCCACTTCCGCATTCAAAAAAGACTGTTCCCATGGTAATGGTATGATACAGTGGTGCTTGAAAGTTTGTGAACCCTTTAGAATTTTCTATATTTCTGCATAAATATGACCTAAAACATCATCAGATTTTCACACAGGTCCTAAAAGTAGATAAAGAGAACCCAGTTAAACAAATGAGACAAAAATATTATACTTGGTCATTTATTTATTGATGAAAATGACCCAATATTACATATCTGTGAGTGGCAAAAGTATGTGAACCTTTGCTTTCAGTATCTGGTGTGACCCCCTTGTGCAGCAATAACTGCAACTAAACATTTCCAATAACTGTTGATCAGTCCTGCACACCAGCTTGGAGGAATTTTAGTCCATTCCGCCGTACAGAACAGCTTCAACTCTGGGATGTTGGTGGGTTTCCTCACATGAATTTTAGTCCATTCCGCCGTACAGAACAGCTTCAACTCTGGGATGCTGGTGGGTTTCCTCACATGAAGTGCTCGCTTCAGGTCCTTCCACAACATTTCGATTGGATTAAGGTCAGGACTTTGACTTGGCCATTCAAAAACATAAACGTTATTCTTCTTTAACCATTCTTTGGTAGAATGACTTGTGTGCTTAGGGTCGTTGTCTTGCTGCATGACCCACCTTCTCTTGAGATTCAGTTCATGGACAGATGTCCTGACATTTTCCTTTAGAATTCACTGGTATAATTCAGAATTCATTGTTCCATCGATAATGGCAAGCCATTCTGTCCCAAATACAGCAAAACAGGCCCAAACCATGATACTACCACCACCATGTTTCAGAGATGGGAAAAGGTTCTTATGCTGGAATGCAGTGTTGTCCTTTCTCCAAACATAACACTTCTCATTTAAACCAAAACGTTCCATGTTGGTCTCATCATACACAAAACATTTTTCCAATAGCCTTCTGACTTGTCCACATGATCTTTAGCAAACGGCAGATGAGCAGCAATGTTCTTTTTGGAGAGCAGTGGCTTTCTCCTTGCAACCCTGCCATGCACACCATTGTTGTTCAGTGTTCTCCTGATGGTGGACTCATGAACATTAACATTAGCCAATGTGAGAGAGGCGTTCAGTTGCTTAGAAGTTACCCTGGGGTCCTTTGTGACCTCGCTGACTATTACATGCCTTGCTCTTGGAGTGATCTTTGTTGGTCGACCACTCCTGGGGAGGGTAACAATGGTCTTGAATTTCCTCCATTTGTACACAGTCTGTCTGACTGTGAGTTGGTGGAGTCCAAACTCTTTAGAGATGGTTTTGTAACCTTTTCTAGCCTGATGAGCATCAACAACACTTTTTCTGAGGTCCTCAGAAATCTCCTTTGTTCTTCCCATGGTACACTTCCACAAATGTGTGTTGTGAAGATCAGACTTTGATAGAGCCCTGTTCTTTAAATAAAACAGGGTGCCCACTCACACCTGATTGTCATCCCATTGATTGAAAACACCTGACTCTAATTTCACCTTCAAATTAACTGCTCATCCTCGAGGTTCACATACTTTTGCAACTCACAGATATGTAATATTGGATCATTTTCCTCAATAAATAAATGACCAAGTATAATATTTTTGTCTCATTTGTTTAACTGGATTCTCTTTATCGACTTTTAGGACTTGTGTGAAAATCTGATGATGTTTTAGGTCATATTTATGCAGAAATACAGAAAATTCTAAAGGGTTCACAAACTTTCAAGCACCAGTGTAATCACTTTCACTGTTTTGGTTTTGATTGGATTCTCTTTCGCCGAGATTTACATCCTGTTAAATAGTACTTTCATAAACTACCATCATTATTGAATTTTTTGCATTGTTTCTTTTGATTTGTAACTTAATTTCACTTATTTTTTACTCCTGTTTATTGCACTTTTTAACAGAATCAAAATGATTCCTAACATTTTGTGGTGTAACATTTGCATGATATATATATATCATAAAATCAAAACTTGTTAAAGGTATCTATTACTCTCAGTTGTATATACAGTATTTCATAATATTAATCTTCAGAGTCGGCTGAATCTCATTTGTTATCTTTGTTGTTTATAGTAAAGATGTATTCTGTGTAACAGGACTTGATTGCAGCAATTTGTTGTTTTTCTTTTTGTCTTAAGTGCACGAGAAATTATAATTTAAGGTTTCTGCGTTTATTGCAGGAATTTGGAGAAGATTTTAATGATAATTACAGTGATTTGTAAAGTTCTGGTTAATGAATAAGAAACTAAATTTAAACTTTGTTATAACATTTTATTAAGTTAGTAAATAAAATTTGTGTTAAATGCCTAATAAAATTTAATTCACATTTAAAATTAATGCTTTCTTTCATTTCTTTTTAAGGCTCAACTGAAGCTCCAGAAGTCACTAGATTGCACCAAAATGATGAAATTTTCCTTTTTTATCTTAGGTATGTGACCATAGTTACCAAGGGTCCTTTGGAGTCTCCAAATGGTCTATTCTGGAAAATGCCTGGACATAGCCTTCGATAAACAATGTAAAATATTTATGTTCTGATTTGAACTTGGAATAGGTAAGGCTTCCTGCTGTGGCCCCATTGTGTTTTCTGATTAATAAGACCCAGCTATAGTCATCTGCAGGCATCAGTTTACAAAAAAAAAATTATATATATATATATATATATATATATATATATATATATATATATATATACAGTGGGGCAAAAAAGTATTTAGTCAGCCACCAACTGTGCAAGTTCTCCCACTTAAAAAGATGAAAAGGCCTGTAATTTTCATCATAGGTACACTTCAACTATGAGAGACAGAATGGGGGGAAAGAATCCAGGAAATCACATTGTAGGATTTTTAATGAATTAATTGGTAAATTCCTCAGTAAAATAAGTATTTGGTCACCTACAAACAAGCAAGATTTCTGGCTCTCACAGACCTGTAACAACTTCTTTAAGAGGCTCCTCTGTCCTCCACTCATTACCTGTATTAATGGCACCTGTTTGAACTCGTTATCAGTACAAAAGACACCTGTCCACAACCTCAAACAGTCACACTCCAAACTCCACTATGGCCAAGACCAAAGAGCTGTCAAAGGACACCACAAACAAAATTGTAGACCTGCACCAGGCTGGGAAGACTGAATCTGCAATAGGTAAGCAGCTTGGTGTGAAGTAATCAACTGTGGGAGCAATTATTAGAAAATGGAAGACATACAAGACCACTGATAATCTCCCTCGATCTGGGGCTCCACGAAAGATCTCACCCCGTGGGGTCAAAATGATCACAAAAACAGTGAGCAAAAATCCCAGAACCACACGAGGGGACCTAGTGAATGACCTGCAGAGAGCTGGGACCAAAGTAACAAAGGCTACCGTCAGTAACACACTACGCCGCCAGGGACTCAAATCCTGCAGTGCCAGACGTGTCCCCCTGCTTAAGCCAGTACATGTCCAGGCCCATTTGAAGTTTGCTAGAGAGTATTTGGATGATCCAGAAAAGGACTGGGAGAATGTCATATGGTCAGATGAAACCAAAATAGAACTTTTTGGTAAAAACTCAACTTGTCGTGTTTGGAGGAGAAAGAATGCTGAGTTGCATCCAAAGAACACCATACCTACTGTGAAGCATGGGGGTGGAAACATCATGCTTTGGGGCTGTTTTCCACCATAATTTGCAAATAAATTCTTTAAAAATCAGACAATGTGATTTTCTGGATTTTTTTTTCTCATTTTGTCTCTCATAGTTGAGGTATACCTATGATGAAAATTACAGGCCTCTCTCATCTTTTTAAGTGGGACAACTTGCACAATTGGTGACTGACTAAATACTTTTTTGCCCCACTGTATATATAATCTTATCTCATTATCTCTAGCCGCTTTATCCTGTTCTACAGGGTCGCAGGCAAGCTGGAGCCTATCCCAGCTGACTACAGGCGAAAGGCGGGGTACACCCTGGACAAGTCGCCAGGTCATCACAGGGCATATATATATATATATATATATATATATATATATATACACAGTATATATGGTGAAATACCGTGACCGAGGTCTTGAAAGTACTGACCGAGGCCCTCTGGGCCGAGGTCAATATTCAAGGCCAAGGTCATGATCTTTCACCATACAGACCGACCTTAAGCTGGCAAATAATATATTTATTTTTTTCTTTACCAAATTCTAACAGAAAACGAGAGCGCCTGAAAGGGAAAACCAAGCCGAGCCGCCATTTTGAATCCTCATTCACGGCTGTAATGCAATTGGCTTCCCCCTCGGTATACAAGTGCACTTCCATGGCGGGAAAAAAAACTACATTTTGCCGCCTATGTAGTCCCCTATTTATACAAAATTGAGTTATTCAGGATTCAGACATGTTTTTGCTTGGCGTTAGCAAGTTAGAGGTTTTTAGCTTTCTCCCAAAATGTTCTCTTTTATTTCTTCTTCCTCAGGGTAGTCAAACTCGCTTTCGCTGTGAACACTGTCGTTATCACTATCCATGCTGTAAAATTAATGCTATTTTGAATCCTCATTCACGATTGTAATGCAAATGGCTTCCTCCTCGGTATACAAGTGCACTTCCATGGCAGGAAAAAAAACTACATTTTGCCGCCTATGTAGTCCTCTATTTATACAAATAGGAGTCATTCAGGATTCAGCCATGTTTTTGCTCGGCGTTAGCAACAGTTAGAGGTTTTTAGCTTTCTCCTGAAATGTTTTTTTTTAATTTCTTCTTCCTCAGGGTAGTAAAACTCGCTTTCGCTGTGAAGACTGTCGTTATCGCTATCCATGCTGTAAAATTAATGCTATTTTCCTGGGAAATGCTGGCAAAAATGTATAAGATTTTTGATAATCTTATAAATAAATCTCATATTAAAAAAAGATAAATGTTGACAAAAAAATTATACTATGTTGTTGTGAACAAGCGAGTCGCCAGAGGTCCATAACCAGGGTCTGTAACTGGGGTCTGTATCGTAGGATATGGACCCGCTCGCCAGCCAATCAGAGCGCAGGATTTGATGGAAACCGCACCGCGAAAAAAATAAATATATATATATATATATATTGTGATGTCTGCGACATAACTCGTAGTTCTATGAAGTTGAATACTGTTTAAGAATGTCATGGTGCTGACTTGTGCTTTTATTTTGAAAATCCTTGGTAGAGCACATTTTAAGCTTTCACTTCCTGTTGGTTAAAACCAGAAAATGTTTTGTGGTGCAGAAGAGGCTACACACCTGCTATGCGTGAATGTAGTTCCACCCTCATTTAAGGACTGATAAATCAATGTCGTAAGTTGATCTATTTCATTGTTTGTGTTGAAGTTTATGTATTAAGTAATTTAAAAACAAGCTGTTAAAAGTTGAAGGTTAAAAGAGGGAATTTGTGGCTTTCTACTGAATAATTCATGTGTGTAGTAGCGACAGCAGCATGACGCTCTGTAAAAGAGAAGACGACGTAAGATTCAGCGTATCTCTTTTTCTCTTTCTGTATTTGTTATGCAGTTTTCACTCCATGTCATTGTGAAGGAGTCATCAGTAAACGTCCCTCGGACCACTACGAATGACTCATTGTCTCTTTGAGTGGAGTTTAGCTTAGTGTTTAGTTAACGGTTGCTACACCCTTACGAGAACACTAAAGTAAAAAGACAGAAGAGATCAGTAAAATACCAGAATGCCTTCTGAAAGTGTAAAATCGTCATCCTCGAGTGCATGATCAACAGCCTCTTCATCTAATACAGCAGGATGCGCATGGGCAAAGGCTGAGGCAGCAAAGATAAGAGCAGCATATGCATCACAGCAGCTCAAGCTAAAGCTAGAATTAGCTTCTAAGGACTTAGAGACAAGCACAAGAGATGCCCAAGCACCCTTTGAAAAAACAAGAATCGATGCAGAACTTGAAGCATGAAAACTACAATGTGAAGCTGAGGCCACAGCCACAGAAGCACAAGCACTGGAAATGGCAGAGGAGCTGCAAGCAGTAGATGAAGCTGTAGTGACAAAATCTGTATACAGTCAAATTGAACGAACCAGTGAATATGTGAGCTCACAGAATGCTTTAAAACAATATTAATTCTCCATACTCCCCTGTTGCTGGACCATTACGCATGGAACCGGATGAGAGTTTAGTGCAGCAGCACCCCCTAGTGGCAGATTATGCACAACCACCTCCTACTGATTATAAAACAGTGCATAAAACAGATGATGTATACTTAACTCCAACAACAGCGAGCCACGTTAAAACAGAAATCGAGCGGCCAAACTTCAGCCCTAAAGGAAATATTCACCTGTCCAAACCTAACAGTATGAATGTGTATGCTCAGCCCTATATCCCAGTGCAAGCTCCTTCATCCAGCTCAAACCCCGCCATTGAGCCCCTAGCACAATACCTCGCCAAAAGAGATCTCGCAACTTCAGGCCTGTACCAATTTGATGACAAACCCGAAAATTACCGTGCATGGCATGCATCATTCACCAGTATCATCAGTGATGTTAACCTGAGCGCAGCCCAACAACTCGACCTCATGACAAAATGGCTAGGCAAATAGTCAAGTGAATACGTGAAACAAATACGTTCAGTGTACATCAGCAATCCCACTACAGCACTACAAAAGGCATGAACGTCTCCATGAGTGTTATGCAGCTCCAGAAATCATGGAGAAGTCACTGTTTCAGTGGCTCGAGAATTTCCCAAGGCTCACAAGCAAAGATCACATCAAGCTCCATGAACTTGGAGATACTTGGTGCTAAGGAAGACGGCTACCTCATAGGTCTGTTATGTTTGGACACCTCGCGGGGAATCTCAGTAATATCAGAAAAAATTGCCTTTTGGACTTCAAGAGAAGTGGCTATCGGCTGGATTGAGATACAAGGAGGAAAACAATGGCCGTTTCCCTCCCTTCGAGTATTTCTGCAGGTTCGTGTGCTACAAAGCGAAAAAACGTAATGATCCCAGCTTCATGCACCAAGGGAGCACCACAACCCCTATGAAATCAGACAGATTCACCTCAAAGAAATTCAACAGACCCATCTCAGTTCACAAAACTGATGTTTCTTCAGGCAGGACCAACAGGCAAATCAAGGACGATCCTTCAAAGACCTGCCCAGTGCACAACAAACCACACTCACTCAGTGACTGTAGAGCATTCAGAAACAAACCTATCCATGAAAGAAAAGCCTTCTTCAGAAATGAAGGAATATGTTTCAGATGTTGTGCATCCAACTTGCGCCTTGCTAAAGATTGCAAGTTATCAGTTAAATGCTTGGAATGTGACAGCACTAACCACGTCTCGGTTATGCATCCTGGCTCACAACCTCCAGCTTCAAAGGCTCCTTCGCACCCACAAGACGACGGTGGGGAGGGAGAAGTTAATGTTGACACACCAGTCATTACCTCAAGCTGCACCGAGGTTTGCGGCACAAGCCAATGGGGTCGCTCTTGGGCAAAGATCTGTCTAGCCAAGGTCTACCCAAAGGAAGCTAGGGGCAAGGCGGTCAATGTCTACATAATCATGGACGACCAGAGCAACCGCTCACTAGCCAAACCAGAGTTCTTCAACCTATTCGGGGTAGAAAATGAATCAGTCCCATATCAGCTAAGAACCTGCTCTGGTTTAGTAGATACATCAGGTAGACGTGCAGAAGGATTCCAAATTGAATCTCTGGATAGCAAAACAGTTATTTCCCTCCCACCACTCATAGAGTGTAGTGAGATCTTGAACAATCGTTTGGAAATCCCAACGCCAAATGCTGTACTGCACCAACCACATCTCCAGCATATTGCTGAGCACCTCCCAGAGCTAGATCCAAATGCAGAAATCCTGTTGCTTCTTGGAAGACATGTTTTGAGAGTGCATAAGGTTCGACAGCAGATTAACAGGCCACACGATGCACCATTCGCTCAACATCTAGATCTCGGCTGGGTCGTAGTGGGGGATGTGTGTCTGGGAAATGTCCATAAACCTACTGTCAGCAACTTCAAGACCAGCGTGTTGGAGGATGGTTGTCACTCGATATTTCAACCATGCAGAAACTACATGCATATCAAGGGAAAATAAGAAGGTTTCAACAGGACTACAGATAAGACATTGGGACAGACAGTGTTTAACAGAACAGCGCAGGACAACAGACTTTCTCCATCCATCGAAGACACCGTCTTCATGAACAGAATGGATGGTGACGTCTACAGAAATAATGACAATAGTTGGGTCGCCCCTTTACCATTTAAAGAACCACGCCAGCCTCTTCTCAACAACAGAGAGCAGGCGATCAATAGGTTCAAATCCCTGCAAAGATCACTGAAAAGAAGACCAGAAATGCAAGAATAGTACGTTGCATTCATGGACAAGATCTTCCAAAATGGACATGCCGAGGTGGCACCACCGCTGAAGGACAACAAAGAATGCTGGTATCTCCCCACCTTCGGAGTATATCACCCACAAAAGCCCAACCAAATCAGGGTTATCTTCGACTCCAGCGCTCAGTACCATGGTGTCTCCCTCAACAATGTGTTGCTGACCGGCCTGGATATGAACAATACCCTTATTGGAGTTCTTTTGCGGTTCCGGAAGGAAAAAGTAGTGGTGTTAGCAGACATCCAACAGATGTTTCATTGTTTCGTAGTGCGGGAGGACCACCGCAACTTCCTCCGCTTTTTGTGGTACAAGGACAATGATACCACAAAAGAAGTAATCGAGTATCAGATGAAGGTTCATGTCTTTGGCAATAGCCCCTCACCTGCTGTCTCCATATATGGGTTGAGAAGAGCCATCAGAGAAGGAGCAGAGCGGTACGGAGCAGATACTGTTAAATTCGTGGAAAAGCATTTCTACACTGACGATGGGCTGATCTCCATACCAACCGATTACGAAGCCATCGACTTGTTGAAAAGGACACAGGCCTCCCTTGGAGAATCCAACCTACGCCTTAACAAGTTTGCCTCAAACAGTCAATCAGTTTTGAGGGCCTTTTCCCCAGAAGACTGTGGAATGATTGTTAAGGACTTAGATATCGCTGGAGAGACACCAGTCACACAGTGCAGCCTGGGTCTTCTCTACGGACACCTTCACCTTTGTTGCATCTACAGAATCCAAGCCATTCACTCGCCGTGGGGTTCTGTCCACAATAAACAGCATCTTCGATCCCTTGGGTCTATTGGCACCCGTAACCATCCAGGGAAGGACACTGCTGTGGGAGCTCACCTTTGTGCTCTTAGACTGGGATGCTCCCCTTCCAGAAGAGAAGCTGGACAAATGGGACACTTGGCGAAGATCCCTCCAAGACCTCAGGAAACTGCATGTACAACGTACGTACTCAAACAAGTCATTTTCCAAGGCAGAATGCACTGAGCTATGCAAATTTTCAGATGCTTCTACAAAGGCAATCAGGGCCGTGGCTTACCTCAAGACAGTGCAAAAGGATGGACAAATTGAGGTCGGTTTCATCATGGGTAAGGCTAAGTTGGCTCCCCAGTCTGAACCCATAATCCCACGACTAGAACTGTGTAGAGCTGTCTTAGCTGTCCAGATGGCAGATCTCATCCAAGTTGAACTAGACATCAAACTCGATGCTGTGAACTTTTATACCGACAGGAAGGTAGTTCTGGGCTATATCCATAATACAACCAAGAGATTTTATGTCTACATCCATAACAGGGTGCAGCGTATACACCAGTCCTCAAAACCCAAGCAGTAGCACTTCGTCCATTCAGAGGACAACCTCACTGATCATGCATCTAGGTCTCTACCTGCATCTCGCCTAGCAACCACCACTTAGTTTTCTGGACCACCCTTTCTGAGATCGCCACCTGTGAAGGAGGTACAAACAGCCAAAGGTTTTGAACTCATAAAACTGGAAAGTGACATTGAAATCAGGCCGGAAGTAAAGACTTCAGGTGAGTAAAACTCACCTAAACGAGGCAATGCTCACACCACACCACTTTGAAAGCTTCTCAAGTCTACGTTCACTTCTCAGAGGCATCACCTTCCTCATTCGCATCGCCAAATCATTCAAAGGGAATGTCAACAAGTGCAAAGGGTGGCATTGATGTAAACATCCCCGCACACCAGAGGAACTGGACCAAGCCATGTATGTTGTTCTCAAAGCTACACAAAGGTCCGCCTTTCAGAAGGAACTTGCCACTCTTAAAGAAGGAAAACCAGTTCACAAAAATAGCTGTCTCCGAAAGCTCAGTCCTATCCTTAAGGGTGACTTGATCAGTGTAGGAGGTTGGCTATGACATTCTGACCTGCAGACTGATGAAAAGCAACCCATAATCTTGCCTAGAGACAGCCATGTATCTCTTCTACTGACATGCCACCATCATGAGCAAACAAGGCACCAGGGTCATCACATCACTGAAGGAGCTGTAAGGACAGCAGGGCTGTGGATCTTAGGTGGCAAGATACTCATCAACTCAGTGATCCACAACTGTGTTACATGCAAGAAGCTCAGAGGGAAGTTTGTGGAGCAACATATGGCAGACTTACCACCAGAACGCCTACAGGCATGCCCACCTTTTAGATATGTAGGGCTTGATGTTTTTGGTCCTTGGTTAGTTGCAGTGAGATGGACTTGAGAAGGAGAAGCAGAAAGCAAAAGATGGGCCATCATGTTTAGTTGCATGAGTTCCAGAGTGGTCCATATTGAACACTTAGCGTCTACACATCGAGTTGCATAAATGCACTTAGGCGCTTTTTTGCTATCAGAGGCCCAGCCAAGCAGCTCAGATCAGACTGCGGCACTAATTTCATCAGCGCAAGCAAAGAACTTGGGATGAACAAAGACCATCTGGATCCAAATATCCAGAGGTACCTCAGCGAACAAGGATGCATTTGAGAGTTCAACCCACCCCACGCTTCACACATGGGGGGATGCTGGGAAAGGATGATCGGAACAGCATAAAGGATCTTGGATTCTATGCTACTGCAACTTGACACTCGCCTAACACACGAAGTGCTAGCAACATTAATGGCAGAGGTCACTGCCATTATGAATGCACGCCCTTTTGTACCAGTATCCATAAACCCAGACAACCCCCAGATACTCTCTCCATCAGTGCTCCTCACTCAGAAGACCGGCATCCCCCCACCCCCTGGCAGCTTCACAGAGAAGGATCTCTACACAAAGCAGTGGCGACAAGTCCAAGCTCTTGCTAACAGGTTTTAGTCACGCTGGTGACAAGAGTATCTACCCCATCTACAGCACAGACAGAGGTGGACAACACCTCATTGAAACCTACAAGTTGGAGATATTGTCTTACTGAGAGACAAGCAAGCCGAGCGCAACTCTTGGCCCATGGGCAGGATTACTGCCACATTCCCTGGGAAAGATGGACATGTCAGAAAGGTTCAGGTCAAGACTATGGAGCAAGGCATTGTAAAGATGTTCGTTAGACCTACTGCAGAAGTCGTTTTGCTTCTCTCAGAAGACAAGCATAAGAACTGATCGAGTTCCTCAAAACTTGGAAAACTTAAAACCACGTTTTAAGCTTTCACTTCCTGTTGGTTAAAACCGGAAAATGTTTGTGGTGCAGAAGAGGCTACACACTTGCTATGCGTGAATGTAGTTCCACCCTCATTTAAGGACTGATAAATCAGTGTCGCAAGTTGATCTATTTCATTGTTTGTGTTGAAATTTATGTATTAAGTAATATTTGATTTAAAAACAAGCTGTGAAAAGTTGAAGGTTAAAAAAGGGAATTTGTGGCTTTCTATTGAATAATTCATCTGTGTGTAGTAGCGACAGCAGCATGACGCTCTGTTTGTAAAAGAGAAGACGATGTAAGATTCAGCACATCTCTTTTTCTCTTTCTGTATTTCTTATGCAGTTTTCATTCCATGTCATTGTAAAGGAGTCATCAGTAAACATCCCTCGGACCACTACGTACGACTCATTTTCTCTTTGAGTGGAGTTTAGCTTCGTGTTTAGTTAACGGTTGCTACACCATTAAACCTTCTTCAGTGTGTTCATATGTCTCTTCCTCAATACCAGTAGCACTTACAGTGATTCTGACTGTTGGGGGGGAAAAAACTTCAGTATTACCTTTCAGCGAAGCCGTAAACCATGCTTGATTTTCAGTGTCAATTTCTTCAACAAACAATGGCTTTTGACTGTATAAGCAACATGGTCAGGTGGTGTAACTGGTTTGTGTCAATTGGAATAACTAGTATTTTCATACAAACATGATAATGTACCAGAAAATTAATGTAGAATAAAATGTAATAATCTATTCCAGTGCTATAGCATGATTTTAACCATTTTTACATAATTTGTCAAAGATTATTTCAAACACAGTTTTCAGCATATGTCCAGCTTAACAGTGCAAAATGCATTAAAATTTAAATTTTGACATGATCCTCCATCCATTACCGCTTATCCTGTGCAGGTTCGCAGGCAAGCTGAAGACTATCCCAGCTGACTATGGGCAAGAGGTGGGGTACACCCTGGACAAGTCACCAGATCATGACACATAGAGACAAACAAACCATTCACACTCACGGTCAATTTAGAGCCACCAATTAACCTAACCTGCAAGTCTTTGGGGGGAACTGGAGCACCTGGAGGAAACCCACGCAGACATGGGGAGAACATGCAAACTCCATACAGAAAGGCCCCCGTCGGCCACTGGGCTCAAACCCAGAACCTTCTTGCTGTGAGGCAACATGCTAACCACTAAACCACCATGCCGTCCCAACATGATCCTAATCTATTTTAATGAGATAGTTTAATGAAGTAATTTATTTTATGAATACACTTACATACACTTTAGGGGAATAAAATATTTACTATTTCACATTCCTTTGTGGTTACACCACTTGACATTTTCAGGCGCATTCATTCTTATCTTTTATTTTAAAAAAATGATACAAATGTAATTTCAAATGCTATGAAACCAGTATACATACAAAATGTACATTTTCACAAGCCTCATGCATGAAACAAGTTTTTAAAATATTTTTGTATTGCTCATGTTGCCAACCCTTATTTGTCACTGATCGTTTTGTGTAAACTTAATATTTTCTCTTAAATCTGACTGACCAAATATTCCTTTTTTTTGCGCACCGTTAGGGAAATATATTGAATTCGTAACACTTCATAAGATGAAGCAATGACGATCCTACTCAAGCTGGAGGTAGTCACTAGGTTCTGACTGATAAACTGATGTGCTGATATTTTTTTTGCTGATATGACCTAATTGCTGATAAATCGGGATCAGCATTTATAAAAACTGATAAATGACAATTCAAAAAGAAACGGAGAGAAGGAAGATGAATTCTTTAACCATGTTATATTGTTATAATGAATAGTTTCTCCACCAGAGGGGACACACAACTCCACTTTTGGCCACACTTATTTGGAATGCCACAAATCACAACAATCAGCTGACCCAAGCAGAGTCGAGGACAGTAGCAACCGACATGTCAAACAGATAAATTTGTTCAGCTATTCTGAAAAAAGTCTGTTTCAGTTGTACACATAATAGCATATGTGCAAATCATATTATTTAGTTTGAACTGAAGTTAAAACTAAAATTTTTGTAAAGTTCCTATTTAAATAAACAAATAAAGTATCCTAAAGTTTAAGTTCATAATTATAGTAACGTTGCATATGCTCTATTTGAGTGATGAAGGTGGATATAAGTTGAAAACACATAACTAATAAATGTGCATGTTTCATATATATAATTTTTTTTTCAAAATCTTTTTTTTCCATGTATATTTTGGCCTGCTTGACTAATTGTTTACCATTCACAATATTTTAATATATTTGTATTTGAATAAAGGCAAGTTTCTCTTTTTTCAAGTGGTGGGTATCGGCTGATAATTAACAATTATTTATTAATTAACTGATAATTGTTTTAGTATAAATACACAGGTGATTATTTAAAAAAATACAAATTGTATTAAAAAATCATTCATTTCAAACTTGAAAAGTGGTATGCAGATGTAATAAAGGTGCGGCACAGTCTTGTGTCAGTATGCTGAGTCACATAAAATACTTTGTATTGAAATAGAAAAATAAATCACAATTCCACCTTATGCTTGATTAGTTTTAGACCAAACTTCGTAGCATGTTTAGTGCTTTTAGGAACAGCATTTTCTCTCATCATTTGTAATTCTTCCTTACTTACGGTGACAAAGCGATTGGCCGCCATTTTGCCGAGTCGCTCAAGGTGGTTATCAAGAAATACTCTGAATTTTTCGACCAAACAGTGCACGTGATTTCCTATAATCACCTCCGTATTTATACTAATATTGGTTATCAGAAATCACAGAGCTTTTTTTTTTATTGTTATTGGTGCCAAAAATACTTTATCGGTCAGGCCCTAGTAGCCACATTATGTCATCTTTTTAATGGCTTTTACCCCACCCGAAATGGTCATTGAATAGGATCTAACCTGGCCAGCTCAATGAAATACATCTGGTTATGCCCATGCTCTTCTGATATATTTACATTTTTTTCCTTGCCTTCTCTGGATTCAGTAGTCTGCCAGATTTTGTAGATGATTTCTTATTTTCTCAGTGGGTCTGTCATGAAAATATATGCCTCTTTTCTGGGATACAAATCTTGCATTCAGCTATGAATTAATTAAATAATGAATTAATATAGGACTCATGAGTTTCCAGCATATGAAAATTTCCATTACATGAATTTACCAGAAAGCATCATGATATTGTAAACGTAAACAGACACTGTATGAGCAACCTATTGTCCTATAGGCAGTAACAGGCACTTTAATCAGCCGCAGGGTCGCGCGCTCTTATTTATGCGGCTTCTTCTGTTACCGTAATGTCAAGAATATACGGGAATGAAAATGACACAAAATAGTGTTTAATCCTAAGTGTGTGGTGTGTGTTTGAGGTTTCAGTCTGTGTGTGTGTGTGTTGTTCCTGTTGCTTGCAGGGGTTTTTTTCAGAGCAGTAACATGAATAATTAACACTTTTTCCATGTTCTGTCGTCTCTTCATTCATGAGACATGCTACAAGCATATTTAAGAGTATTTAAGCACAATAAAACACTGTTTTAATCCATATACAAGTTATACATTCCTTTTATAAAAGCCTATATGAATGCTATATGAAGTCCAGTAGCCTATTTACTATGCTATAATACAAAACAAACAGCTAAAAAACTACAGCAGTATAGCAGTGCTCTTGAATATTAAACTAACGCATATAGATAAAATAAAAACAGTCCCGCTTTGAAGATAAAAAAAGACAGTTTTGCTGCAGTGACATATTAGCATTAATATTTGAATGCTGAGAAATGAGACACTTTTTTCTCAGTATCTATTATTATTATTATTATTATTATCATTTTAAATGTAATGTTAGGACTGTCATCCTCTCACCGTTGGGTTAAGTTCAACAGTTTGGTGGCCGCCGTGTCTGCGCCGCTCATGGCCCCCATGCGACAGTGAGGATTTTCTCCGCCAGTCTTTCACCCACTCTCCCTTTTCCCTTCTTCCTTCACCGAAGAGAGCAGGTGACCATGTTCTCACTCTCTCTCTGTTGCGCTCTGCACTCAGTCCCGCATTGTTTTCAGTACGTGTGGTGTGTGTGGCTGTGTGTCTCCTGTGTGCGCAGTCGTGATGGAGAGCTTCATATGGAGAGGAGAAAGCGCGGCAAAACAAACGAGGCTCAAGCGCAATGGATTCCTGCCGTTTCTCTTTTGCTGGCACGCGCACGTTTGGATTGCAGGTGGTGGGCTTGCTGACTGCAGACACTCTCTCTCTGTATGTGTGTGTGTGCCACTATATTAGTGACACACACACACATACACACACACACACACACACACACAGAGAAGGGGCGTTGGTGTCACTCTGCACTGACACACTCTACCAAAGTGACTGTGGTAACCCAAACAGAAACATAATGTCCCATATGTCCTCAAATACATTGAACTGCAATGCCATTTTTGATCAACATATAGAATTCTGGTGTGTGTGTGTCTGTGAGTGAGAGTGAGAGAGAGAGAGACATGGCTTTTCTCTTTCACACATACAGAGAGAGAGAGAGACAGAGTGCCAGTGTCGCATTGCCACTCTTTGCCGAAGTAAGAGTCAAACACAGAATGACGTCATTAAACCCAATATTATGTCAATGACCAAGGTCATTTTCAGTCATTCACTCATTGCTTGATTCATTTGATTCATTCATCTTCAGTAAATACTCTACCCTGGTCAGGGTTGCTGTGAATCTGGAGTTTACCCCGGGATCACTGGGCATGAGGCAGGAATACACAAGCTGGATGGCATTCCAGTCCATCGCAGGGCACCATTTATACTCATAAATACATGGTGGCAATTCAGCCCTTTATTCAGGAAGAAACCATATAGGAAACCCATATACAGACTAGGAGACTCCGCATCGAGCCTGGATCTGTGTTGTAGCAGCGCTTACCTGCTGCACCACCGTGCCACCAACACCAGCATTCGAATACGGAAATTGCTATTTGGTATTTGTTATGTCAGACAACAGCATGCAGTCAGCGAGATAAAATGAACAGTAAATGCTTGGACTTTTGTTGAACCGTTGTAGTGTGGGTGAGTTATGCCCAGGTCAGAGGGCAGAAAGACACATGCTGTGACCTGCGATCGGTCGGGTGGCGACTGATCGCAGGTGGACGCAGGCGTTTTGCGTCAAATCTTTCGTTGTAGTCAGACGTATTGCAAGACACAGACTTTTTAAGCTGAATCAACCAGTCGGAAGCAGATGCAACTAGACGCAGGTTGACGCAGTGCACAGAACACCTTTAAAAAATATAAGGCCATAAGACTGCTTGCAGGTTGTTGTAAACTATCTGCAGGTGCAGTCCTGCAATGCATTGCAGCCATCTCTAAAGACTGGTCTTCCCCAGCGTCAGCCTGTGCCTATCTGCCACTACCTACTTCAACATGTGATTGGTCGCTCAAGCTTTGCACGACTGCCTGCCTTTACGTACATGCATCAACCTGCTCTTTACACCGATTGGAAGTGACTCGCAGCTGAAATGCGAACAGATCATGATCCACTTGCATCAACTTGCCTCTACTAAAAACCTTCTGCAACACTCTGCCATTATGTGCATCGTCATGCTACCTGCAATTTTGTTATTGCAGGTAGGTGCAAGTAGTTGAAAACTAGCTGCAGCCTGCCATCTGACCTGGGCATTAGGAGGTGTGCGTCAGGATGTTTTGAGAACAGCTAGTTTTCACTTTCATGAGGATGGAAGTGGGTGGACAGATACAAAGCTCACAGGGAAGGAGAAAAGATCAAATATTTCTAACAGCATCCAATACAACTCAGTTAAAAGTGTTAAAAGGGACATCTCATCTCATCTCATTATCTCTAGCCGCTTTATCCTTCTACAGGGTCGCAGGCAAGCTGGAGCCTATCCCAGCTGACTACGGGCGAAAGGCGGGGTACACCCTGGACAAGTCGCCAGGTCATCACAGGGCTGACACATAGACACAGACAACCATTCACACTCACATTCACACCTACGGTCAATTTAGAGTCACCAGTTAACCTAACCTGCATGTCTTTGGACTGTGGGGGAAACCGGAGCACCCAGAGGAAACCCACGCGGACACGGGGAGAACATGCAAACTCCACACAGAAAGGCCCTCGCCAGCCCCGGGGCTTGAACCCAGGACCTTCTTGCTGTGAGGCGACAGCGCTAACCACTACACCACCGTGCCGCCCTAAAGGGGACATATTGTGAAAAATTAACTTTTCCTGTGCTTCTGTACACACAGTTAAGTATCTGGAGTGCCTACCAACCCACAAATTCTGAAATAAGACAGCCAGTTTTTTTTTTTTTTTTTTGCTGCCTGTTTCTGAAAACATGCTTCAACAAGCCGTTCAGATTTGGCTCCCCTTTCTATGTCACAAGGTTCATTAGAATTACGCTGCCCCCTCATCTAAGTATCTCCATTCATTTGGCTTGAGAACTCATCTCATCTCATTATCTCTAGCCGCTTTATCCTTCTACAGGGTCGCAGGCAAGCTGGAGCCTATCCCAGCTGACTACGGGCGAAAGGCGGGGTACACCCTGGACAAGTCGCCAGGTCATCACAGGGCTGACACATAGACACAGACAACCATTCACACTCACATTCACACCTACGGTCAATTTAGAGTCACCAGTTAACCTAACCTGCATGTCTTTGGACTGTGGGGGAAACCGGAGCACCCGGAGGAAACCCACGCGGACACGGGGAGAACATGCAAACTCCACACAGAAAGGCCCTTGCCGGCCGCTGGGCTCGAACCTGGACCTTCTTGCTGTGAGGCGACAGCGCTAACCACTACACCACCGTGCCGCCCGGCTTGAGAACTGCTTTTGCTAATTAATATCTATTCATGAGGAGAGTGCTACCTGATTGGCTGGCAGAAGGGGGAGTGGGGTGAGCAGGAGCTCATTATCATTTAAAGGTATTCAAATCTGACATTTTGAACAGGACTGTTTAGACAGGGTGAGAAGGGAGCTGTGGTGCTTTATCCTTGTGGTATTTTGACCAAAGCATGTCACAGATATTTCATTAAGACCTCTCAGAACTGTGCTAACTTGTTGAAAAGGGGTAGAATATGTCACCTTTAAAATGATACCAGAGACACTGGGTCCGGCTCTCTTTTTTTATTTCTGTTCATGATTTCTTTGCTAAACTTGCCCCACCATGGACAGGATGGCATGTTTCATTGCAGTTGAAAACACTATGATACTTGATTACGCCATTATAAATATGTTTCTTTCTCTCTCTCTCTCTCTCTCCCCTAACATTTAACCAAATATGGATTTATTAACTCTTATGGCTATCTGAAGGTAGCATGGTGGTGCAGTAGTTAGCACTGTTGCCTCACAGCACATCGGTTATGAGTTCAAACCTTGTGGCTAGCTGTTGTTTTTCTGCATGGAGTTTGCATTTTGTCCCCATGCCTGTGTGGGTTTCCTCCAGGTCAACTGGCTACTCTAAATTGCCCATGAGTGTGAATGGTTGTTTGTCTCTGTGTTAGCCCTGCAATAAACTGGCGATCTGCCCTGAGTGTACCCCACCTCTTGCCCAAAGTCAGTTGGAATTGGCTCCAGCTCACCTGCAACCCTAACAGCTAAGCAGTATAGATGATGGATGGATGGATGGATGGATGGATGGATGGATGGATGGATAATAAAACTTGGCAGAATGGTGGTGGACCATTGTGAGTAGAGCAAACATGTAACTGTATATTGAGAATGCCATCAGGT
This sequence comes from Neoarius graeffei, assembly GCF_027579695.1. Lineage (NCBI taxonomy): Eukaryota > Metazoa > Chordata > Actinopteri > Siluriformes > Ariidae > Neoarius > Neoarius graeffei. Next base: position 37,125,623 of record NC_083596.1, read on the forward strand.
GCAGCAGCATTGCTGGTGTCACTGCTGGGACTGGAACAAATTATGCTCTAAATGCATATCTATATGGTGGTGTAGTGGTTAGCACTGTTGCCCAGGGCTTTGAACCAGAATTTTTTTCCTATTGGTTCGTTCCGAACAGAAACGGAATTTTAACGTTTCCGGTTTTGGGTTCCACCATTAAATAGAAGTTCCCGAACCGGTTAGAACAAAAAAATTTCGTTCCCGGAACAGTTAATTACGTTCCCTGTCAGCTGTTTAACAAATGGCTATAAAATTATGTCTCTGTCTCATCCAGCTTAAGCCAAATGTAGGCTAATTCTATTACAACCTTCATTAAATAAGACAAGAAATAATTCAAAACAATTATTATTTCAAATGTTGGCGATTTGGATTCTCAGTATGTCTTCCCATCTACACAAACAGAAAAAGTGCCAAAAATGAAAGATAATTCGTTTAGTGTGTTACCAAAGGCTAGTCAGGCCCTATAGAGGGCTACCGCATGACGTCACCGCGCCGCGAGATTTTGTTAGGCGCCATATTGGAAGACCAAGTACACATCTATGCAAGTACATACATGCATAAAACAAACTACACCTGAAATGTAGCCAGGGCCGGTTCTGCCCTAATCTGGACCCGGGTGCAACATCGCGCAACCCCCCCCCCCCCCCCCCCCCCCCCCCCCCCCCCCCCCCAAAAAAAAAAATCAGTCTAAATCAGGACAACCATCACATAACTATAACTATAAACATTTTATATCAACTATTTTAACTAAATGGGCTATAATAAATAAGCCTGCAGGCAGCCACGGCGGGCTGCCTCAGAAAAGTAACCATTCAATGACACAACTGAAAGCCTGCAGCCACGGCGGGCTGCCTTAAAAAGTAACCATTTGTCCTACCTTAAAACTCGTTTTGCATTTTCTGCCTCCTTTTTTGTATTTTCGAACCTCCGTTTATTTTCTTTCCTTTTCTGAAAACCCGATTTGCGTCCAGACATTTTGTTCTGCTACCAACGAACTAACTCATCAGGTCTCGTCTCTCGAGCCCGCGATGATTCCCGTGGGAAGGGCAACAATTGATACATTTTTACAAACAGCCAATAGGGAGGTTGCAACGTTCAGGCTCTTCTTTGCTCAGACACTCAGTAATGCACTTACTGAGTAATGCACTTACTCACTTATTATCACGTGGAGACGTGATAGTAGTCCACCCTCCTGCTATCTCCATTCAGTCAGCGAACGTCACACAGGAAGTGAACCCCAGCGGGTCATAGAAACTTGCGCAGGAGAAGAATGACTTTTTTATTTGTAGGCTACGGAAACTTTGAGGAATGAAATAAAAACCGGTATTAACCGGTTACCATTATTTTTAATAAGCGTTTCTGTTCCGGAACATAAAAAATAATAAAGTTTCTGGTTTCGTTTCTGTTCCATGTGAAATAGAAAAAGTTCCCGGTTTTCGTTTTCGTTCCTTGAACCGGTTCAAAGCCCTGCTGTTGCCTCACAGCAAGAAGGTTTTGGGTTCGAGCCCAGTGGCTGATGGGGGGGGGGGGGGGGCTTTCTGTGTGGAGTTTGCATGTTCTTCCCATGTCTGCATGGGTTCCCTCTGAGTGCACCAGTTTCCTCCAAAGACATGTAGGTTAGGTTAATTAGTGGCTCTAAATTGACTGTGAATGGTTGTTTCTCTCTATGTGTCAGCTCTGCGATGACCTGGCAACTTGTTCAGGGTGTACTCCACCTCTCACACACAGTCAGCTGGGATAGGCTCCAGCTTGCCTGTGACCCTGTACAGGATAAGTGGTTAGGATAATGGATGCATATCTATAGTTAGTAGTAAAGTGGGTGTGTCTAAGAAAGTAAGAATACTTTTTGACTCCTGTGAGATGAATGGTAAATGGGCTTGGAGAAAATGATTGGCGCGTGCCTGACATGATAACTTAATCGCCAGTATACACGATATGTTTATGCTTTGCTGAAATTCAATAAGGTGGTCAAACATTTTTCACTTGAAAGAAATTTATTATGTAGTCTCTAGGATTAAGAGTGCAAGATATTTTTGAACATGTGCTAACTGTGCTTAGCATTGAAGAAGAAACCGTTATTTTTGTCACATGTACACTCAAGCACAGCGAAATTCCTCTTCTGCATTTAACCCATCTGAAGCAGTGAGCACACAAGTGAGAAATGCACGCACACACTCATACCCAGAGCAGTGGGCAGCTATCCTACAGCACCTGGAGAGCAGTTGGGGGTTAGGCGCCTTGCTCAAGGGCATTTCAGTCATGACACAATGGGAGGGGGAAGTGCTGTTCATTCACTCAACTCACCTCACCTTTTTCCTGCCAGTCCCAGGAATCAAACCCTTTGGGCCAAAGGCTGCTTCTCTAACCTTCAGACCCCCCACTGCTGCTGCTATGGTTACCAGAAGAGTGCCACAAGCATTGGTTGTTGTTGTTGTTGTTTTTCTTCTTCACCTGCCAGATCAAAATCTGTGCTAAGCATGACGACTTCTGATTTTTCATATGTGTATTGCAGAGAGGAAAATGGACCAGAGACCAATTTGTCACTTGCTGACATGGCTATCAAATCTAATCAGTGCAACATGAACTGATTTATACTTCTGGTGAGAGTCTCTCATCTCATCTCATCTCATCTCATTATCTGTAGCCGCTTTATCCTGTTCTACAGGGTCGCAGGCAAGCTGGAGCCTATCCTAGCTGACTACTGGTGAAAGGCGGGGTACACCCTGGACAAGTCGCCAGGTCATCACAGGGCTGACACATAGATACAGACAACCATTCACACTCACATTCACACCTACAGTCAATTTAGAGTCACCAGTTAACCTAACTTGCATGTCTTTGGACTGTGGGGGAAACCGGAGCACCCGGAGGAAACCCACGCGGACACGGGGAGAACATGCAAACTCCACACAGAAAGGCCCTCGCCAGCCACAGGGCTCGAACCCAGACCTTCTTGCTGTGAGGCGACAGCGCTAACCACTACACCACCGTGCCGCCCTGGTGAGAGTGATCCACCAAAAATAATATGTAGTCAGTGGTGATCCTATGATGACACTGGAGCGGGGCTAACATACTAGATCATGAGACCCTCAGTGAGACGACATTGGTTCCAATGGAACATAGTTTCTTCATCTGATAATTATTGTTGAACTTTTTCATGCACAATGTTCACACTTATGGGCAGTCAATTAAATAAAACACCTCGAGATCACTGAGACCTGTATTGTAATTTACAATAAATAATTATCTTGACCTGTGTCGTATCTTGACCTTAATGGAACATGTTGCTGGCATATACAGTGTTTACAGACTTTCACACAATCTCAAAAATTAAAAAAAAAAATTAAATTAAATTTAAAAATAAATAAATAAATAAATAATACAACCCCGATTCCAAAAAAGTTGGGACAAAGTACAAATTGTAAATAAAAACGGAATGCAATAATTTGCAAATCTCAAAAACTGATATTGTATTCACAGTAGAACATAGACATGTCAAATGTCAAAAGTGAGACATTTTGCAATTTCATGCCAAATACTGACTCATTTGAAATTTCATGATAGCAACACATCTCAAAAAAGTTGGGACAGGGGCAATAAGAGGCTGGAAAAGTTAAAGGTACAAAAAAAGAACAGCTGGAGGACCAAATTGTAACTCATTAGGTCAATTGGCAATAGGTCATTAACATGACTGGGTATAAAAAGAGCATCTTGGAGTGGCAGCGGCTCTCGGAAGTAAAGATGGGAAGAGGATCACCAATCCCCCTAATTCTGTGCCGACAAATAGTGCAGCAATATCAGAAAGGCGTTCAACAGTGTAAAATTGCAAAGAGTTTGAACATATCATCATCTACAGTGCATAATATCATCAAAAGATTCAGAGAATCTGGAAGAATCTCTGTGCGTAAGGGTCAAGACCGGAAAACCATACTGGGTGCCCGTGATCTTCGGGCCGTTAGACGGCACTGCATCACATACAGGCATGCTTCTGTATTGGAAATCACAAAATGGGCTCAGGAATATTTCCAGAGAACATTATCTGTGAACACAATTCACCATGCCATCCGCTGTTGCCAGCTAAAACTCTATAGTTCAAAGAAGAAGCCATATCTAAACATGATCCAGAAGCGCAGACGTCTTCTCTGGGCCAAGGCTCATTTAAAATGGACTGTGGCAAAGTGGAAAACTGTTCTGTGGTCAGACGAATCAAAATTTGAAGTTCTTTATGGAAATCAGGGACGCCGTGTCATTCGGACTAAAGAGGAGAAGGACGACCCAAGTTGTTATCGGCGCTCAGTTCAGAAGCCTGCATCTCTGATGGTATGGGGTTGCATTAGTGCGTGTGGCATGGGCAGCTTACACATCTGGAAAGACACCATCAATGCTGAAAGGTATATCCAGGTTCTAGAGCAACATATGCTCCCATCCAGATGACGTCTCTTTCAGGGAAGACCTTGCATTTTCCAACATGACAATGCCAAACCACATACTGCATCAATTACAGCGTCATGGCTGCGTAGAAAAAGGGTCCGGGTACTGAACTGGCCAGCCTGCAATCCAGATCTTTCACTCATAGAAAACATTTGGCGCATCATAAAACGGAAGATATGACAAAATAGACCTAAGACAGTTGAGCAACTAGAATCCTACATTAGACAAGAATGGGTTAACATTCCTATCCCTAAACTTGAGCAACTTGTCTCCTCAGTCCCCAGATGTTTACAGACTGTTGTAAAGAGAAAAGGGGATGTCTCACAGTGGTAAACATGGCCTTGTCCCAACTTTTTTGAGATGTGTTGTTGTCATGAAATTTAAAATCACCTAATTTTTCTCTTTAAATGATACATTTTCTCAGTTTAAACATTTGATATGTCATCTATGTTCTATTCTGAATAAAATATGGAATTTTGAAACTTCCACATCATTGCATTCGTTTTTATTTACAATTTGTACTTTGTCCCAACTTTTTTGGAATTGGGGTTGTAATAATAATAATGTGCCATACTCAACATACAGTGCATGTTAGCTTTAAAAAATGATTGAAGATATAATTTTTTACTTCAGTAAATCAGGTGCTGTGTAAATTTAGGATTGTAGAATGAGGTGGAATGATATTGATTTCAGAGTGTTTGTGTGAATGTGCATTACTATTTGAATGTGCCCACAATAACATCCATCTATCCATCCCGCTTATCTGTTAGGGTCACTGGGGAAGCTAGAGTCAATCCCAGCTGACTTCGCGCGAGAGGCAGGGTACCCCCTGAGCAGGTCACCAGTCTATCAGAGGGCTAACATAGAGATGAACAATTCACACTCACACCTATGTGAAGTTAACCTAATCCAGATGTGTTTGGACTGTGGGAGAAAACCAGAGCTTCTGGAGGAAACCCACACAGGCATAAGGAGTACATGCAAACAGTTGGCTAAAAGCTTCAAACCCAGAACCTTCTTTTTGAGGCAAGAGTGCTTACCACTTTACCACTACACAATGATAGAAATTAATTTGTGTCTGATAACGAGTTTAGGATTAAGGCACAGAACCTTTTCTTGAAAGGAGACCCTCTGTTGTAGGGTTCTAGATATGAGCTAAAAATGACAAACCAACTACTACTTGGAACGATTTTCTTTACCACCACAGCTACAGTAATATATATAGAGGATATTACACAGTTGCATGAAGATATGAAGTTTACCTTCGAGTGGTGAATGTATTCACGAATCAGCAAAGCAAACGAGTTTCAACAAAACAAACTTGTTGTTTCATTTCAAGATAAACTTCATATTTTCGTGACGTCGTGTGATGCTCTTTATATTATATGGACACATCCACACACACACAAAAAAAAAAACACAAGTTAATCAAAAGAATTTTAATTTTGAACCGGTTCGTCATTTTGACAACGTGCGTCTAGTCAGTGGGGAAAACACTGGGAGTGAAGTCAGCGGAGTGAAATATCAGTAATTATTATACATACAGGACACTTCTTCGATGGAATAAAAACATGTGTTCTGTTCCCTTCTAGTGGGTTTCATTCACTTGGTTTGATAGCATGCAATATTGTTAGCATATCGCTTATCCTACGTGTATTACGTCACTCTACCCAGTGAAGAATGAGCATTGAATATGGTTTACGATATTGCATGGTTGTCAAGACAACGTGACATCACACGTCGGAGATGTAGAACTTCTGCGCTAGCGAGCAACTGTGACATTTTGTAAACAAACATGGCCGCCAGATTTGCTTTCTGAAATATAGAAGAGTTTGAGAGAATTTTGAAAGAGAAAGATGCTTTGAACATCCGAAAGGAATGTGCATGTATTATAATAATAATAATAATAATAATGGCTTTTTTTCGTGGTATATCAGATATATTCCATTCAGCTACCGTATTTTCTGGACTATAAGCCGCTACTTTTTTCCTAGGTTTTGAACCATGCGGCTTATACAAAGGTGCGGCTATTCTGTGGATTTTTCTTCCACCGCTAGGGGCGCTCTAACCGGAAGTAGAATCAAAAATAAGATAGACGAAAAATCAATGCAAAGAAGAATTAGCAGATCTTTAGCAGATAGAACACGCACGACAAATTACTAACTGGTAATTATTTTCAAATCCAGCGAAGATGATTAAAGTGACTTGTGGTTTCAAACACAGGAGAAATGAAGGTAAATAAATACCGGTTATTTTCTCTTGGTTCTGTTCCGTTTTAATCAGCAAAGTTGCTGCCGTGTTAAAAGGCACTGTTTGGAAAGAATCTGTTCAGGTACATACATGTACATTTACAGTACAAAATCGTTCTGTACATGCAGTAAATATCTAATTTTTCAACATAGATATCTGCGGCTTATAGCCCGGTGCAGCTTGTATATCTTTTTTTTAATTTTTTTTTTAAAAATAGAGCGGATGCGGCTTATATACAGGTGCACTCTATAGTCCAGAAAATACGGTACTCGTCTTTGACTCGTTCAACATCATGCTAGCTGAATGGAATATATCTGATATACCACTCAACGTTAGCTAATATTATAGAGCCACGATGTATGACGTATGAAAAATGCAAGTTTTTCAACATGAGAAGATAAACATCATATCTTCAAGTTAACATGTGATTTTCTTTTTATTATAAAGACACATTCACAAACAAAAAGTACCTAAATTTAACAAAACAATTCATCGATTTCCTCATGAGTGATATATAGAGATTTATGTCACGGTTTTGGTTCTCCATGTCCCGAATGGAGCTTATATGAAAAATACGAGTGGCGTCTCTCCCAGTAAAACACTCATGTCCATATATCATTTTACGTGTGTGTGTGTGTGTGTGTGTGTGTGTGTGTGACACAGTTCCTGTTTTTGAATTATTTACTGCAATTTCTTTTCAGTGTCAGCGTTTAAACTACAACCTTTTCTGTTTTTCATCAATAATTTTCCACTATGATTTTATTTTTGCATTCTGCATTTTCATTTTTTTCAAAGAATGCTTTTTTCCCGTCCAAAGACAGCAAGGGGAGGCTATCCATGTCGGATCTGCCTTAATATCAACACATCTTCAGCAAAGGTACGTAAATAATTTATCATGGCATACATTTAGCTTGTTCAGTGTGTTGAGTGCAGCTTTATTTATGATAAGTATATGTTAGTTAGCTTTTTGATGGAGAAGACTGCAGCTTTAGAGGTTCGCATCCAGACTCTAGAGAAGATTAGTGAGAGCACTGTAGTTTCTGTAGGGGAAAATGTGAATGCCCTAGGTGGAGTTATCAATCCCATTCCCATGAATGGGTGACAACTTGGCGACAGAACAGCAGAGCCAAAGCTACCGCTGAGGCTTGCCTATGGGAGCACCAGTCCTTTCCGCTTCACTTCTCTAACAGGTTTGCTTTCTTCAGTAAAGTACCCTGATAGAAAAACCTGATAGAGCTTTGGTTGTAGGAGACTCTATCTTACGACAGATGAAATTAGCTCGGCCTTTGGGGGCACCAGCAGCTTTAGTCAGGTGTATACCGGGAGCCAAGGCGCCGGACATAGCAGGTAATCTTTGGGTTTTTGGGAAGCACAGCTTTTCAAAGCTACTTATTCATGTAGGAGCAAACAATATAGGTCTTCATCGGTCTGAGGTTACTAAGAGTATCTTTATTGAGGTGTTTAAATTAGCGAAGGTGATGTCCGATGTGGCATCACGATGTGGCATGGCGATGTAGCTTATGGCAGGTTATGGTCGCTGAACTGCTGGATGTCCAGGTGGTGCTCGGAAAACAACATGGAATTTATAGATAACTGGAGTAGTTTTCAGGGCAAAGCTGGCCTGTTAGGGTGGGATGGTATCCGTCCCATTTGGGAAGGTGCTGCTCTCATTTCTTGCAGCACAGCTCATAGTCTTAGATCGATCGATCGATCGATCGATCGATCGATCGATCGATCGATCGATCTATCGATCTATCTATCTATCTATCTATCTGGCATATCACTACAGTGATATGGCCACTCTGACAGCTCCAGCCATCAAAGTTTCTAGTTTTCTTGTCTCAACCATCCACACACATTCACACCTCTGTGTGTGTGTGTGTGCATTCTTTGGTGTACACTATATGAACTGGGATTTGTCTCATTTATCCAAGTAAACTTTACAAAATGTACTGCAAACACCGATCACTAATAACCATCATTTCTTGCATGTGTGTTTTCATAGACAACAGTATTCCTTCACAAGCTCATACCAGTCAGCCTTACCTACTGAAACATGCTTTCCCAAAATCCTTCTGTCTAGTCTGAGAGTGAAGTCATGGTCAGATCATACAGTATATTAACATCCATAAAGTACATAAAGGACTTATGCTATATCTGTGCTTTATGACCATGTCTTTATTAGGCTGTATTGTGGTATAAGTTATTGAACAGATGTCACTTAATATTACTCATATTAAGGCTGAGCTACACACACACACACACACACACACACAGAAAAAGCACCCGTGAGTAACATGAACTTGTGTGATATTCAACTCCCTATCTGTTGATGTTACACAGACTACTGGAATGATAGATCCCATCAATATTTTACTACAACACACAGCACCATGGGTAACCGCACCAGTGAAACACTAAGCCATAATGAAATACACTGAAAACATGTTCTAATTAATAAGAATGTGTCTTACAAGCACAAGGAGTAACAGGTATACAGAGAGAGAGAGAGAGAGAGCGTGTGTGTTGAAACCCACGCCCAGGCTTTTGAGTGTTAAAGCTTATGGGCAAGACAGTGCTTAATGAAATGCAAGACTGAAAAGCTCAATGTCAACATGGGTTTTCAGGTGACAGCCAAAACAATGACACACACTCACCCCCACATACCACAGCATGGTGGAAGCATTAAGTCTCTGTGATGGAAAAACCTATCTGCGAACATACACACACACACACACACACACACACACACAAACATGCACACGCAGCATTGCACAAATCGTTCGTCTATATGACAAACAAATATGCCTGCACACAAACAGAAGCCATAAACACATGTAACATGCAATAATTTTCCAAATGCCAATTCCTACATCATAGACGGTACAGTACCTTAAATCAAACCTGAGACCAAAATAGAAAACGGTCTGCCCTTATGCCTCATATTGAGATCAGCCAAAAGCAATTAAAAATTGCCACTCTGTAAATTTATCACATACTTTGGTGCCACAATGCCACGTTGAGTATGCATAATTTACTTTATCTCAAAGCCAGATTTCTATAGTTTTGATTGGACAAATGTGTGATGCAGTTAAGATACCAGATCAAAAACAGGCAGAGTACCCGATAATTTAAAAAAAAAACTGAAGGGATAGCAACAGCAGCAAAGATTATAAACACGTGACACGCAAGTTGATGAGGTGGAACACAAGTGTGGGTGCTTGGGGTAATATTTATGAAGTCTGCAAAAGGGTCAGAACACAGACAGCAACATCACACAAGAGTAACCGATGATCGAGGTTAACACACATGCCAGAGTCAAAATCCAGAACAATCAGGAAACAGGAAAACAAAGCTCAGGACTTAACAATATATAAATACAAAGAAAATAAATGTTCTGGATATTGCTAGTTCGAATCCCGATGATGCCACAGCCATCCATGGCCGGGAGCTCAAGAGAGCAAAATTGGAGGGGTGCTCTCAGGGAGGGAGGGAGGGGTGGCATACTCTTTCTCCTCTGTCAGTTACAGCGATGCTAGCCAATCATGGGCATGTGTTAGGTCATGCATACAAAAGTGGACAGATAACACTTTCCTCTGAGTGTTTTATGCCGGCCCCTACCGTTGCATAAGCAGCAGTTCGAAAAAGTGTGGTTGGCTGGTGTTACATGCCTTGGAGGAAGCACCTTCGCTCTTCCTAGTTGGTAGCTGTCACGTGATAGGGTGACCTATCTGGTGGGTAGGAGGGAATTGGCCATGACTAAATTGCGGATAAATTTTAGGGAAAATAAATAATTAAATGAAAAGAATAGACATGTGATGTCACAGTGTGATAAAGAAACAGAAGGATATACAGTGTCTTGCAAAAGTATTCATCCCTCTTGGTGTTTGTCCTGTTTTGTCACATTACAAGCTGGAATTAAAATGGATTTTTGGGGGGTTAGCGCCACTCGATTTACAACAACATGCCTACCACTTTAAAGGTGCACATTGTTTTTTGTTTTTTTATTGTGACACAAACAATAATTAAGATGAAAAAACAGAAATCTGAAGTGTGCATCAGTAAACACCCCCCCAAGTCAATACTTTATAGAGCCACCTTTTGCTACAATTACAGCTGCAAGTCTCTTGGGGTATGTCTCTATTAACTTAGCACATCTAGCCACTGGGATTTTTGCCCATTCCTCAAGGCAAAACTGCTTCAACTCCTTCAAATTAGATGGGTTGCGTTTGTGTACAGCAATTTTCAAGTTATGGCACAGATTCTCAATTGGTTTGGGGTCTGGGCTTTGACTAGGCCATTCTAAGACATTTAAATGTTTCCCTTTAAACCACGCCAGTGTAGCTTTAGCAGTATGTTTAGGGTCATTGTCTTGCTGGAACGTGAGCCTTCGTCCCAGTCTCAAACCTCTGGCTGACTCAAACTGGTTTTCCTCCAGAATTGCCCTACCGTATATTTAGTGCCATCCAGCTTTCCTTCAGTCCTGACCAGCTTTCCTGTCCCTGCAGATGAAAAACATCCCTACAGCATGATGCTGACACCACCATGCTTCATTGTAGGGATGGTGTTCTCAGGGTGTTGGGTTTGCGCCACACATAGCATTTCCCATGATGGCCAAAAAGATAAATTTTTGTCTCATTTGACCAGAGAATCTTCTTCCATGTGTTTGGGGAGTCTGCCACATGCTGCTGGGCAAACTCCAAAATGTGGATTTTTAAGCAATGACTTTTTTCTGGCCACTGTTCTATAAAGCCCCACTCTATGGAGTGTATGACTTAAAGTGGTCCTATGGACAGATACGGTACTCCCATCTCCGCTGTGGATCTTTGCAGCTCCCTCAGCATTATCATTGGTGTCTTTGTTGCATCTCTGATTAATGCCCTCCTTGCCCAGTCTGTGAGTTTTGGGGGGAGGCCTTCTCTTGTCAGGTTTGTACTGGTGGCATATTAGCGGCGCTCCATACTTAAGAAAATATGGTAACCCATCGAGTTGATGTTTCATGGACACACAGGGATCCCAGCCGTGTACATCTGTCTGTCCGTGCCCCTCGTGATTCTGATTGGCTGTTTGATTTTGGCGGGAACTAGAAGCACAAGTGCGTCTACATAACTTATTTTTGTCTGCAGATCATTTCATATTTATTGGGTTTTTCCATCAAGAACAACTCAAACAGCGCAACAAAATAATAATAATTTTTACAAACTTTAATACAAACTATAAAAAGATGTCAGAACAAGTTAACCAAGGAGAGAAAGATGAACTCAAAACCGGGAAGAGAAAGAGAGTTTTGACAGAGGAAGAAAAGGAAAGAAGACGTGAAAGAGCGAAAGAAAGGTGAAGAAATCTTTCACAAGAAAAGCGACAAGCTGAAAGAGAAAGAAAACGTGTAAAAAAAATGAATTAATAGAAATGATGAGTTGTAGGAATTTAATTCTAAATAGTGATGTTGATTTTGAAATCACTGCAAAATCCTTCAGGATCTGACAAGTTGACCTGAATCCAGTCAGTGTTTTCATTAATCGTGTATCTTTTGTTTTCAAAACATTTTGCTATAAATCCCTAAAGCACACTGTAGTTTATAGTAATAAAAAGAATAATATACATGTGAGTTTGGAGAAATTTATCTTCTCATGATAAAATTGAAATTGAAACACATCAAAGTACATCATCTGTTGCATGTTTGTTTTCATTTGAATGGAAGCTCTGCTATTAGGTAGTACCTAATTTTATATTATTTCCATTTTGCTATAATGGATTTAATGATGCTCTGTGGGATATTCAAAGTTTGGGATATTTTTTATAACCCAACCCTGATCTATACTTCTTCACAACTTTGTCTCTGACCTGTCTGGAATGCTCCTTGGTTTTATATTGCTTGCTTAGTAGTGTTGCAGAGTCAGGGTCCTTCCAGAACAGGTTGATTTATACAGACATCATGTGAGAGATCATGTGACACTTTGATTGCACACAGGTCGAGCTTAATCAACTAATTATGTGACTTAAGAAGTGAATTGGTTGGACCAGCTCTTATTTAGGGGTTTCATACCATCGCCACAGGCTTGCTCATTGGGGATAGATTAGGGACAAAATTAGCTCATGTTTTAAGTCGTTCAAATTCTGTAAAGCTGCTTTGCGACAATGTTTATTGTTAAAAGCGCTATACAAATAAACTTGACTTGACTCATACGAAAGGGGGGTGAATACTTATGCACACTCCAGATTTCTATTTTTTCATCTTAATTATTGTTTGTGTCACAATAAAAAAAAAACGTGCACCTTTAAAGTGGTAGGCATGTTGTGTAAATCAAATGACACTCACCCTCCAAAAATCCATTTTAATTCCAGCTTGTAATGTGACAAAACAGGACAAACACCAAGAGGGATGAATACTTTTGCAAGGCACTGTACATGGACAAACTAATCGAGCATAAACAACAAATGGGTGAATGCAATAGGTAAAAGACCAATGACAAGACAAGGCCAGAGACAGAGTTACAACCAAAAAAAAAAAAGCACATGGCACAAAATAAACAAAAACACATTGTGCAAGACAGTGACACAGTTCCCATTGAAAGGGGGAATTTGTGACAGAACATTTATAATTCCTTTCAGAGATCCTGTCAGGTTGGCAGATGGTGTCGAGCTAACTAGCTAATTGTGGCAGCGGGGGTGTGGTCAAGCATCGGTCTGTGACCGGAGGGCGGAGTCAGGGAAGGTAAGTGGCAGAATCACTACACCTGACGTTAATTAATGTGTTTGTGTGTCTTCCCTAGTGACCGTGCCCTATTTAAGGAGAGAGGGCGAGAGCAGAGGGAGCTCTCTCCCCAACCAGACGACTGATGTGTGTGTGTCTGAGAGTGTGAGAGAGTAAATATAAAAGCTGAAAAGCTAAATAAAAAGAGTTTTGTGAACTCAGTTCTGGCCTGCCGTCCTTCTGTGCTCCACCCACCTACACGAACTGTCACAGTGGTGCTGAAACCCGGGATGAGCACAGAAGAGAACAGCCCCAATTAGTCCTCCCCCTTCGCAGACCTGATCCACGCCCTCACCACGGCCCAACAGAGCCAGCACCAGGCGCTGCTCGCCCTCCGAAAGGAGCAAGAACAACGGTTCGAGGCCCTGGTGCTGGCGCAACAGGAAGATTGTCGGGCGTTCCGGCACCTCCTCGCGTCGGCGGGGTCAACCATCTCCACTGCCGCGGGCCCTTCCCCCCTCATCCTAACGAAGATGGGCCCGCAGGACGACCCCGAGGCTTTCCTCACGCTCTTTGAGCAGGTAGCAGAGACCTTGGGGTGGCTGGTGGAACAGCGCGCGGCGCGCCTCCTCCCCCTGCTAACAAGAGAGGCGCAGCTGGCCGCACTACAGCTCCCCGCTGACCGCTGGCTGGCCTACGCGGACCTTCGCCAGGCCGTCCTCCAGCAGGTGGGCCACACCCCCGAGCAACAACGTCAGCGATTCCGTGCTTTGCACTTGGAGGAAGTCGGCCGGCCGTTCGTGTTTGGCCAGCAACTCCGGGACGCCTGCTGGCAGTGGTTGAGGGCCGACAACCGCGACGCCGAGGGACTCATCGACCAGGTGGTACTGGAGCAGTTCATCGCACGTTTACCAGCAGGAACCGCAGACTGGGTCCAGTGCCATCGCCCGGCGTCGCTGGACCAGGCAATCAAGCTGGCGGAGGACCATTTGGCAGCTGTCCCAACGGCAGGACAGCAGACGACCTCTTCTCTTCTCTCCTCTCTCTCTCTCCCCCCTCCTCCTGTGTCTCCTCCTCACCCCATTCCTCCACCGCGGAGACGGGGGCCGGCACCACCCCAGCCGGCCCGCCGCACCCGCAGCACCCTCACGTTTCTCCCTTCTGTGTCTGTCTCTCCCCCTCCTCAGGTGAGTGAGCCCCAGAGCACTAGTGCAAAGAGGAAGCCCGGGCCGGTTTGCTGGCGCTGCGGGGAGCCGGGCCACCTCCAACAGCAGTGCTCGGTAATGGAGGTGGGCGTGGTAGTTCGGATCCCAGACGTGCCAGGAGCCACCCTTGATCGGGCCGGAGTGTATCGCATACCGGTGAGTATCCAAGGGGATACATATCAGGCGTTGGTGGATTCTGGCTATAACCAGACCGCAATCCACCAAAGCCTGGTGCAAGACGAGGCATTGGGGGGAGCACAATTGGTGAAGGTGTTGTGTGTGCACGGGGATGTTCACAAGTACCCTTTAGTGTCGGTCCACATTCTTTTTCGAGGGGAAAAATTTATAGTGAAAGCGGCGGTTAATCCTCGCCTTACCCACTCTATAATTTTGGGGACTGATTGGCTGGGATTTCGGGATTTAATGACACACTTAGTGAAGAGTGGGGCCTGCCATAGTTTAACAGGGGGAGGTCCCGGCGTCGCTTTGGCGGGAGCAGCTGTCACAGAGCCGTCTACGTCATCTCCACGTCAGAGTGAGGAGCCGCCGGCCCCTCCCCTCTCTGTTGGGGAATCCCTTGCGGATTTTCCATTAGAGCAGTTGCGAGACGAGACTCTGCGGCATGCGTTTGACCAAGTGAGAGTAATCGATGGTCAAAAGCTCCAGCCAAACGCCACCCCGTCCTTCCACTACTATGCAATTATGCAGGATAGATTATACCAAGTGACGCAGGACACTCAAACTAAAGAGTGAGTCACGCAGCTTTTAATTCAGAATAGCCGCCAGGAATTGGTATTCCAGGCGGCTCACTTTAATCCCATGGCTGGACACTTAGGGCAGGATAAAACACTAGCCCGAATAATGGCCCGGTTCTATTGGCCAGGGATTCACGGCGATGTCCATAGGTGGTGTACAGCGTGCCGTGAATGCCAGGTAGTAAATCCAGCGGCCATTCCAAAAGCGCCTTTGCGCCCTCTACCGTTAATCGAGACCCGTTCGAAAGAATTGGGATGGATCTCGTCGGGCCATTAGATCGGTCAACACGAGGGTATCGCTTTATATTAGTTCTGGTGGACTATGCAACGCGATACCCGGAAGCAATGCCTCTTCGCAATATCTCAGCATGCAGTATTGTGGAGGCACTCTTCCGCGTTATCTCCTGAGTTGGAATCCCGAAAGAGATTCTGACTGACCAAGGCACCTCGTTTATGTCACGTACACTGAACGAACTGTATGGGTTGTTGGGTATTAAGCCGATCCGCACCAGCGTGTATCACCCACAAACAGACGGTTTAGTTGAACGGTTCAATCGCACCCTCAAGAATATAATTAAAAAATTCGTAAGTGAGGACGCACGTAATTGGGATAAATGGCTCGAACCCTTGCTATTTGCAGTGCGAGAGGTCTCCCAAGCCTCCACGGGGTTCTCCCCGTTTGAATTGTTATACGGGCGTAAGCCGCGCAGCATTCTAGATGTGCTGCGGGAAAATTGGGAGGAGGGACCTTCACCAAGTAAAAATGAAATCCAATATGTTATTGACCTGCACGCAAAACTCCACACACTCACGCACCTAACTCAGGAGAATTTGCGGCAGGCCCAAGAATGACAAACCCGCCTGTACGACAAGGGTACGCGCCTTAGGGAGTTCGCACCGGGAGATAAAGTACTCGTACTGTTGCCCACATCGAGCTCCAAATTGGTCGCCAAGTGGCAAGGACCCTTTGAGGTCACACGGCGAGTCGGGGACGTTGACTATGAGGTGAGGCAAACGGATAGGGGTGGGGCGCTACAGATTTACCACCTCAACCTGCTCAAACTCTGGAACGAGGAGGTCCCTGTGGCATTGGTGTCGGTGGTTCCAGAGAAGGCGGAGCTGGGGCCGGAGGTTCAAAAGGGAACATTGGCATCACATACCTCTCCGGTCCCCTGTGGAGATCACCTCTCCCCGACCCAACTCGTGGAGGTTGCCCAGTTGCAGACCAAGTTTTCGGACGTGTTCTCGCCCCTGCCCAGCCGCACCAACCTCATAGAGTACCACACTGAGACGCCCCCGGGGGTGGTAGTGCGTAGCCGCCTTTACAGGTTACCCGAGCACAAGAAAAAAAGTGGTTCGGGAAGAACTCGAGGCCATGCTCGAAATGGGCATCGTCGAGGAGTCCTACAGTGACTGGAGCAGCCTGGTGGTCTTGGTACCCAAGGCCGTCGGGTCAGTCCGGTTCAGTGCGGACTATAGAAAAGTCAACGCGGTATCTAAATTCGACGCGTACCCAATGCCTCGTATTGATGAGTTGCTCGATCGGCTAGGCACGGCTCGTTTTTACTCGACACTGGATTTAACAAAGGGTTATTGGCAGATCCCCTTGACTCCATTATCCCGAGAAAAAATGGCCTTTTCCACACCATTCGGCTTACACCAATTTGTCACACTTCCTTTTGGGCTGTTTGGGGCGCCCGCTACATTTCAGCGGCTGATGGATAGGGTCCTCCGCCCCCACGCCACCTATGCGGTCGCCTACCTTGACGACATTATTATCTATAGTAATGACTGGCCGAGGCACCTCGAACATCTGAGGGCCGTCCTTAGGTCGCTGAGGCGAGCGGGTCTCACAGCCAACCCAAAGAAGTGTGCGATTGGGCAGGTGGAAGTACGGTATCTGAGCTTCCACTTGGGCAACAGGCAGGTGCGTCCCCAAATTAACAAGACAGCAGCAATTGCGGCCTGCCCGAGGCCCAAGACCAAAAAGGGGGTGAGACAGTTCCTGGGGCTGGCTGGCTATTATTGTAGGTTTATACCTAATTATTCGGACGTCACCAGCCCGCTGACTGATCTCACTAAAAAGGGGGCACCAGATCCGGTCCAGTGGACGGAGCAATGCCAGCGGGCTTTTTCTAAGGTAAAGGCTGCACTGTGTGGGGGGCCACTTTTACACTCCCCTGACTTTTCTCTCCCCTTTATGTTACAGACGGATACGTCGGACAGAGGGCTGGGGGCTGTTTTGTCCCAGGAGGTGGAGGGGGAGGATCGCCCAGTACTGTATATCAGTCGGTGCGTGAGGGGCGCTACAGCACGATTGAGAAAGAGTGCCTGGCGATCAAGTGGGTGGTCCTCGCCCTCTGTTACTACCTACTGGGACGCCCTTTCACCCTCTGTTTGGACCACGCGCCCCTCCAGTGGCTCCACCGCATGAAGGATGCCAACGCGCGGATCACCCGTTGGTATCTGGCACTCCAACCCTTTAACTTCAAGGTGATCCACAGGCCGGGGGCGCAGATGGTCGTGGCGGACTTCCTCTCCCGTCAAAGGGAGGGGGGGAGTCGGCTGCAGGCCAGACGGCCGCCCGGCCTGAGTCAGGCGGTGGGGGTATGTAGCAGCGGGGGTGTGGTCAAGCATCGGTCTGTGACCAGAGGGCGGAGTCAGGGAAGGTAAGTGGCAGAATCACTACACCTGACGTTAATTAATGTGTTTGTGTGTCTTCCCCAGTGACCGCGCCCTATTTAAGGAGAGAGAGCGAGAGCAGAGGGAGCTCTCTCCCCAACCAGATGACTGATGTGTGTGTGTGTCTGAGAGTGTGAGAGAGTAAAAAAGCTGAAAAGCTAAATAAAAAGAGTTTTGTGAACTCAGTTCTGGCCTGCCGTCCTTCTGTGCTCCACCCACCTACACGAACTGTCACACTAATATATGCAGAAATGATTATGAACGTTTAGAAATATGAGTATGATTAAAAAATCATCTTAGTTTGATAGTCTAACCAGCTACAATAATACAGGACAAGTGTTCAACATGTTAGACCAACTTTCCCAACTGGTTTTAGTACTGGTAGAAAGGAAACATTTTCTGATTTAGCACTACTAACGAGGGCGGCACGGTGGTGTAGTGGTTAGCGCTGTCGCCTCACAGCAAGAAGGTCTTTCTGTGCGGAGTTTGCATGTTCTCCCCGTGTCTGCGTGGGTTTCCTCCGGGTGCTCCGGTTTCCCCCACAGTCCAAAGACATGCAGGTTAGGTTAACTGGTGACTCTAATTTGACTGTAGGTGTGAGTGTGAATGGTTGTCTGTGTCTATGTGTCAGCCCTGTGATGACCTGGCGACTTGTCCAGGGTGTACCCCGCCTTTCGCCCGTAGTCAGCTGGGATAGGCTCCAGCTTGCCTGCGACCCTGTAGAAGGATAAAGTGGCTAGAGATAATGAGATGAGATGAGCACTACTAACGCTAGGTTATTTTTAAGAACCATAACAGACAGTCAACTCCAAAATCTCAAAATATTTATTAGCAATAAGGAAGCTGGAAAATAATTTACCAGCTAGCAAACACCAACAAGCTTGACCAGCTCTTCCTGTGTTTTACCACCTGCTTACCTTTTGACCTTATCGTTAGCAGTAGCAAAAGTTAGCAGCTAATATGAGAATTTTGTGCCCATAAAATGGGTTGCTAACCCCTGGCTTGAGTAATATGGCTTCTCCTTCTAATCCATGACTAATACTACTAATGCTAGTGCCAGATGCTCAGCAGGTTCCTCTTTATGCCCAGGAAATATTTAATGCCATCTATAAAAGGTTGTGCTAATGATATTTTCGGTACCAAATGTAAGCAGTATTGTGGAAATTAAGGTTAAAATGGTAGTTGTATACTTTATTTTACAACAGACACTGCTGCACTGGTGTGGGAAGCCTATAATGCCACCAGTTATCCTCTTCTCTCATGCAAACACACACACACACACACAGACCCTGGGGAGTAGCATTCGAGTCAACCTGAAATCCCATGAACATATTGTGTGTTTGCCTGCCAAGATGAGTCACAGCAAGATATTTTCCCACACGGATCAGTCTAGTTCTTAAATGCCCTTATTGACCTCAGCTATAATATGACCACTACCTGACATAAACAATAAGGATTTATCTGGAGTGCTGCAACCAAATATTGATATCACATTTCACAGTGCATGTCCATAGAGGACATATTAAACTTGACAAAGATGTTAAATTATAAAGTGGGTATAATTTAAATATTTTAAATGGATAGGAATTTAATATCATTTATTTTTCCCACTGATCCTCTGGGAATCTTGAGACTTTAATTCACTGCCTTCTAAGCACTATTTTCAAACCCTGTTTGACAGTTATTTCAAGTAACTGTTGTTCTTACCTAGCTATTATTATAAGTACAGCTGGTAGCTTCTGTGTGCCAACATAAAAAGGGTAAGATTGAAGTTTGACAAATACAACTTTTGGAAGGTGTAGTTATTTGGGTTATTGGAAGACTCAAACTGTCATCCTCAGCTGAGAGGAAATTCTTTTGGATGGTTAGGAACAACCCAGAAACCACCAAGGCACAGACTTACCATGAAGTGGAAGCTGCTGGAACACCATTTTCACCATTACAGTCAAGCGAGTTTTACATCAACATGGACTGAGAGGCTGCCATCCAAGTAAGAAGTATCGGCTCCAAAATTGACTCCTTCAAGCCTGAATAAAGTTTGCAGCTGACCACATGGACAAAGCAAAAGCCTTCTGGATAAATGTTTTATGGTCAGATAGGACAAAGATTGAGTTGGCCACAATGACCAGAGGAATATCTGGAGGAGAAAAAGTGAGGCATTTAACCCCAAGAACACTGTACCAAGCATCTGTTAAGCATCTGATAAGCATGGTTAAACAAAGTGGATGAAATCATGAAGAAGGAGGACTACCTCAGAATTCCTCAGCATAACTTCAAACCATCAACTACCGGTAGATGGTTGAAACTTGGACACAGTTGGAGGTTCCAACAGGACAATGACCCCAAGCACATCAAACTTGATTACTGAATGGATAAAGCAGGCTAATATTAAAATTTTGGAATGACCTTCCCAAAGTCCTGACCTCACTCCTATCCTATCGAAAATATGTGGACTGTGCTTAAAAGTCAGGTTCATGCTAGGAACCCAACAAGGAACAGGAACTTGTTCTTGATTCTAAGATTCCTGTTCTTGGCTGGCAGGAATGGAACCCAATGTGCTCTTCTGCTGTTGCATGCTGAGATGCTTTTTTGCTCACCACGGTTATAAAGAGTGATTATATGAGTTGCTATATCCTTCCTGGCAGCTCGAACCAATCTGGCCATTTTCCTCTGACCTCTCTTATCAACTAGATGTTTCCACCCGCAGAACTGTCACTCTCTCATTGTTTGTTTTTTGTTTTTCGCACCATTCTGTGTAAACTCTAGGGACTGTTGTATGTGAAAACCCCAGGAGCTCAGCAGTTTTTGGAATACTCAAACCAGTCCATCTGGCACCAACACCCATGCCACAGTGAAAGTCAGATTTTAAGATCACAATTTTTCCCATTCTGATGTTTGAAGTGAACTGAAGCTCTTGATTTGTATCTGCATGGTTTTATGCATTGTGCTGCTGTCAAGGGATTGGCTGATTAGATAACTGCATCAAACAGCAGGTGTATGGGTGTTTCTAATAAAGTTACCAGTGAGTGTATCTGCCAGTAGCTTGCTGATGGCTACCAAAAGTGTTTGGTGAAGGTGAAACTTACAAAGGGACATTTAACCAAATGTCCTCTCTGTGTATATACAGTTGTGCTCAAAATAATAGCAGTGTCTTTAAAAAGGCGAGTAAATGTCAAAATTCTTCAAATAAATTGTACTTTAATGAACAAAAATGCATTGGGCATACTGCACATTCTATTTCAAAGCAAGAAAATTGGAAAAAGTAATTGCATTTCATAATATTTCACAGAAAGTCAAGAAATGTAATGTTCAAAAAAATAGCAGTGTTGACATCTTTCTTTGGAAACTCAAAAATGTACCATACAAACTAAGAAATTCTTGAAAATTCAACTTTGCTGAGTATCCTAAACTAATATTTTGTTGCATAACCATGGTTTCTGATAACTGCTTCACATCTGTGGTGCATGGAGTCGACCAACTTCTGGCAACGGTCAACAGGTATTGCAGCCCAGGTCAATTGTACTACATTCCACAATTCCTCTGCATTTCTTGCTTTTGCCTCATGAACAGCATTTTTTATGTCAGCCCACAAGTTTTCTATGGGATTGAGGTCCAGGGATTGTGCTGGCCACTCCATTAGTTGGATGCTGTTTGTCTGGAACCATGATTTTGCTCACTTGCTGGTGTGTTTGGGGTCATTGTCTTGTTGAAACACCCACTTCAAAGGCATTTCCTCTTCAGTATATGGCAACATGACTTCTTCCAGTATCCTGATGTACTCAAACTGATCCATGATCCCTGGTATGTGGTAAATAGGACCAACACCGTAGTATGAAAAACATCCCCATATCATGATGCTTGCACCACCATGCTTAACAGTCTTCACTGTGTACTGTGGCTTGAATTCTGTGTTTGCAGGACGTCTGACAAACTGTCTGTGACCCTTAGACCCAAAAAGAACAATCTTACTTTCATCTGTCCACAAAATATTACACCATTTCTTTTCAGGCCAGTCAATGTGTTCTTTGGCAAATTGTAGCCGCTTCAGCACATGTCTTTTCTTTAACAATGGGACTTTGCGGGGGCTTCTTGCTGGTAGATTGGCTTCACATAGACATCGTCTGATTGTACCAGTACTCACAGGCAAGTTTAGATCTTCTTTGATCCTCCTGGAGCTGATCATTGGCTGAGCCTTTGCCAGTTTGGTTATTCTCCGATCCATTCGAGAAGTTGTTTTTCTTTTTCTTCCTCATCTTTCTGGTTTTGGCTGCCATTTTAAAGTGTTTGATATCATTTTAGCTGAACAGCCTATAAGTTTCTGCACTTCTTTGTAGGTTTTCCCCTCTTTTATCCATTTCTTGATTAAAAGCCGCTCTTCATCAGAACAGTGTCTTGAACGACCCATTTTACTTGGTTTTTCAGGACCAATGCAGGACAGCCAGCATATGCAATGTCAGTTGCCTTGATCCTTAAATAAGGACCACCTGTTAACACCTTTTTTTTTCACAAAATCAGTGCCCTCCCTAATTGAACTCACCAATGCTATTTTTTTGAACACACCCCTTTCAGCTAATCATTCAATTTCACAGAATCAGTAGCATGCATGGCAGGCCTGTTGGGTCTGTTGGTTTTCTATACCTTTACTATACCCTCCAGAAACTTGCTTGCGGTGTAAAGGTTGAAATTTTAACAAAAACAGTGATTTATCTTGCTACTGTTGAGGGACTGCTATTATTTTGAACATAACTGTATTTGTATATATACTGTATATTTGTATATATCTGTATGTATAGTTTTGACCCTCTGTTGATTTCAGAAAACCCAAAATGAATTAAAACTTGTGCACCAAATCCATTCATCCATCCATTATCTATAGCCACTTATCCTGTTCTTACAGGGTCGCAGGCAAGCTGGAGCCTATCCCAGCTGACTACGGGCAAAAGGCAGGCTACACCCTGGACAAGTCGCCAGGTCATCACAGGGCTGACACAGAGACAAGCGACCATTCACATTCACATCTATGGTCAATTTAGATCCACCAATTAACCTAACCTGCATGTCTTTGGACTGTGGGGGAAACTGGAGCACCCGAGGAAACCCACGCAGACACGGGGAGAACATGCAAACTCCACATATAAAGGCCCTCACCAGCCGCTGGGCTCGAACCCAGGACCTTCTTGCTGTAAGGTGACAGTGCTAATCACTACACCACCATGCACCAAATCCTTTTTTTTTTATTATTAAAGATGGATGGTGTCCAATCGTTCTGCCACAGAAAAAGAACAGTTCAAAGAAATCATTGAAAGCCCAGTATTTACATCACATTCGTGTCTATGACAAGTGTATGTAAATGTCTGATTGCAAGTGGAATTGTTATTGTGAAGTTTTGTATGAGGAGACTTTTTTTTAGCAATTTTGGAAGGACTCTCCAGTGTCAGCTTTGTAGCAGTCAGCAGTAAAACTATTATTATAAAACTATTTTACAGAGGTAAAACTGTCTTATTAGTTTATGGTCTTAATCCAGTTATAATAGTTGTTTCATGCACTGCTTGAGAATTTGTATTTCCCTTCAAACTCTGGATTACTATTTACTATGCAGCTGTACAGACATTACAGCTAAACTTTTTTTTTTTTTAATAGAGAAAAGAGAATACTTCAGTATGTGTATGGGTGTGTGTAGGCATGTCTTCTCCAAAAGAGAAAAGGCAAAGCGCGGTATACGGCTGTATAATGTGACCGATTCCTCCACTTTGACACATGTATGCAGGCTGCGTCAGTTGAAAGGTTAAGTCCTTTAATGATGTCAAAGAGGAGGGTCATCCTTCATGGCTCTGCTGAACACAGTGACATTTCCTGAGGCAAGTGTTTAGCTTACTGGCATTTTAGACAGTTTAGCTTTTACTCAAAATTGGGCTGCACAAAATATCACCCCTGAAGAAGGGCAGCATCCCGGGGGCATGTTTAAAATAAATCCAATCAGCCAATAATGTGACAGCAATACAATGCATACCATCATGCAGATGCAGGTCAATGTTCACATCAAACATCCGAATGGAGGACAAATGCGATTTCTGTGGCATGGTTGTTGGTGCCAGACAGGCTGGTTTGAGAATTTCAGAAACTGTTGCTCTCTTGGGATTTTTATGCAGTCTCTATAGTTTTCAGTAGCAGTGTAAAGTTTTTCTGGGGCGAACCCACCGCCCAACCATTCTGGAGGGAATGGACCCTGTTTTCTGTTAGGGTTTACTCCCTTAGCCTTATCTAAAAAGGTTAACCCACAAGGCAGTGGGGTGTGTCTATCCACCAGATACTATTTACCCATAGCTGGAACCCTTTACAGGTGCTACCACCTTGGGCCAAAGTGGACCTGGGAGCAATGGAGACCAAGAGGCCACTCCACATTCCCCACAACTCTAGCTCTCCTGAGCCGGAGTCTCTCCACCGGTTGCAGTTTTAGGTCATTAGGTTGGCAAAGCAAGCAAGGGCGTAGGTTTGCATATGGACCATAGGGACATGTCACAACCAATATTTTAGGATGGCAAAATAGTCCCTACCAATATTTAGCATTTTACTTTTATATAACAAAATATGAATTTATTCACATATTTTTTGCGAACTCAATAGTAGGCTATAATCTTAGTCACTAGTTTTTTTGACGTGCCAGAGTGACAGGGTTATCCATGCTGCAATTTCATTGGCTGAAACAGAGTCTGCAGGCTCACGTTCTCCTCACATGGACGTAAACAAAGCACTTCTAGTGTTGGTAATGACGAAGAGACCACAGGCCCGTGTGTTGTGCTGATAACGTAAGTCGTCTGTGATAGCCTGCTACTGTATGTCTTCAGAAAAGTGTACAACTTAACATTACTGTTACCTTGGTATTCAAACTCATTTTGTCCAATTATCTGCTTTGTAGATAACCTAGATAATGCCACCAAAAAAGAAAAAAAGATATGTGGAGCTATTTCAACACACAGAGAGTTAGTGCCCAGAACAGGTTGACATTATTTAGCTATAGCCTACAACGCGAAGCAAACCTATCATTGCAAAATGTTATAGGCTAGGCTACCACCAGTCTTTCTACTGTGGAAAATTGTGAGACTACTAACGTAGCCTACATATTAATGACAAGGGGTAATAATATTAACCATGCAATTCATGCCCAAATGCTAACCATCTCCCGTTTTGCTGTAGAAATTGGTAGGCCTGTTAGTGTAGCCTGTTAGTAAGGCTACTATTAAAGCTGACACTATGAAAGCTAATTAATGAATCATTTGTGTACAGGAAAGACAGCATAAGGCCGATGCAAACCTAGAACAGGTTAATGAGGAATCAGTGCTTGAGGTGAGGATGTCATCATGTCATATTAACAGAGGTGGAAAGAGTACTAAAATATTATACTCAAGTACAAGTACTGTTACTCTGATGAAATTTTACTTAAGTACAAGTAAAGTTACCAGACAAAAAATCTACTCAAGTAAAAGTAAAAAGTAGATCATTTAAAATGTACTTTGAGTAAAAGTAAAACGTTACTTTTAACAATGGGTGTTTTCTGCCTCCATTGTGTTGTGCAAAAATGAAAAAGAAGAGGAAACAAGGATATATGTACATCTCAACCCAGATGTTTTATTTAAAGGAAGTGTATCAAATTGAATGCTTAGGATAATGCTGCATTAAAACTGAGACAAACAAAAAAGGTCAATACACACAGTCATGTCGTTTACATCGCCCTGACCACACACAAAGCATTGTACACGAAATATGAAAGTGAAATGTTGCACCGAAATCTCGTAGCTTGCCTTGTGCACTGTGTGTTGTTGAACTATTCAATTCAAACATTATTTGTTTTGCTTAGTATTCCTTTCTGGCCTGTTGGATGTAGAATGGTAGGAGGACTGATCACGTCAGGTTGGCGAGCTAACTTGCTTGCATGATTAGCCAACCGAATAACAGACTAGTTACTGTTATGTTACAGTACCAACAGGTTGCTACTTCAACATTAGCAATGCCATCCACTATTTTTGGAATATAACCAGCCTATTGTCGGTTGTACTATGGAAAGGAAACATTATGATCAGGGGCGCAGATACGTTTTTTGAACTGGGGGGGACAAAAAACTGGGGGGGGACAAAGCTGCCAGCAAACCAACCCCAACCCCGATATGCCTGTCAAACTTGTTGTGGGTAACCATAGCAACCAAGCTCGAGCTCGCAACCTGTGCAGTCTGCACAGCTCAACCAACCGAATATCAGTCTTTGTTTTGTTTTATGTGAGTTGTTGCAACTATGTATGTACTGTTGTGCACCTCAATAAACCGAATGGTAATTAGTCTTTTGATTTTTCCGTGAGGTTTGCCTTATGCAAAGAAAGACAGCATAGATGTTTTTTCCTCTCTATAAGTGGGGGGGGACCGAACGAGGTGAATTTAAATCTGGGTGGGAAGAATCCCACCCATCCCACCCTCTATCTGCGCCCGTGATTATGATGCCAATGACAATACTTACCTCAACATGCTTGCGCAGATTAGACGTTGAATTTTTGTATGCCGCAATGGTTGTCTTCTTGGGCACACATAATCTGCATTGCATAATGAAACTGTCACCCCTTTTCTCTACGAAGCTGAAGTGATCACGTATGTAGGGCCAGGGGTGCACTTCATTACTGGAAGAAATTGCGTTTTCTGCAGGGTCGTCCACCACAGGTTCCTCAGTCTCCTCCATGTCCGCAGGGGCGCTTTATCAACACCCGTGGCCCAGGGGCTAGGCCCCTCATAGGCTACCTGTCAACCCTACCCTTACCGTTGGCCAGGAAAACACTCTTATTTTATTTGCAATGCGTGTGAGCATTTACAGTGTAAGCGCGTAATTAGCCTAGAAGCCTACGATAGGTTACGTATGGCTCAGCGTAGCTGCGCAAGGCCCACGCTCACATCACTCAACACATCCGACCACAGAGGGAGAGAAGAACGCGCGCATTATCATTACAGAGCTGGTTCTGATTATTACCATGGACAGGACAGTGATACTGCGTAACTTTCACGCAGGGGCATGGCCAGAGATAACCACACAAGCGCGCGTGCACTATAATGTAGACCTATGTGTTGTAAACATAAAACACACACACCTACAGACAAGTCCTTTTAAAAAATAAAATACATAAAAATAGCTCGGCGGCATGAAAACAAACATTCACTGCAAGTCAAGGTACTTGGCTCGGCGGCCACATGAAACGTAAACACCATGGACAGCGGCCAAACTCCTAACTCTACAGACCAAAATACACGAAACCGAGTCCTACTAGAGTCTATTTTACCGATCTATGTTCAAGCATCATGCAAGTCTTCCTTCTCCTTGAATAAGACCGTGCATTCAACTGCCTTTTTGACATGACTGCATCGAAATACCACTTGTAACAATATTTCACGCACTCCATCAAGAAAAAAGTTAAACATGATGAACACGGGCATACTGTTTTGAGCATACGATTTTTTAAAAAGAAACTAGCTACATCAAAGTCCTTCAATAAACCCATCCTTTAGCGCAAATGAGCTTAACCTAGTTCAAAGCATGACGGTTCAGTAGCTGCATAAGGCAAAATCATGTGGGCCTTTCGTCAACAACAAGCCACGGCGGGCAAACATTAATAATCAAGCGTCTTTACCTTAAAACGTTGTCTTGACCACAGAACTTCTCAAGTATTTCACTTAAATCCACACGGGTTAACAAAACACCCAACACAGCTAGCGAGAAATGTGGATATGCGCTAGCTTTGTATTGCTCAGGGATCTCATCTCATCTCATTATCTCTAGCCGCTTTATCCTTCTACAGGGTCGCAGGCAAGCTGGAGCCTATCCCAGCTGACTATGGGCGAAAGGCGGGGTACACCCTGGACAAGTCGCCAGGTCATCACAGGGCTGACACATAGACACAGACAACCATTCACACTCACGGTCAATTTAGAGTCACCAGTTAACCTAACCTGCATGTCTTTGGACTGTGGGGGAAACCGGAGCACCCGGAGGAAACCCACGCGGACACGGGGAGAACATGCAAACTCCGCACAGAAAGGCCCTTGCCGGCCCCGGGGCTCGAACCCAGGACCCTCTTGCTGTGAGGCGACAGCGCTAACCACTACACCACCGTGCCACCCTTGCTCAGGGATGAGAATGAAAAATATTTAAAAAGTCTGAAAAAACCAGGGTGGGGCCCATGGCCCAGGGGGGCGGGGCCCAGGGGTTCCAGGGGCTAATGATTTTTGGCTATTTTTTTAATTTATTTATTTATTTATTTTCTTTATTATTAGACAGGGAGATTATTATTAGACAGGGAGAATATTATTAGACAGGGAGATTATTAGACAGGGAGATTATTATTAGACAGGGAGATTATTAGACAGGGAGATTATTATTAGACAGGGAGATTCTTTTGTGCAATCTGAGCTGAAGTGGGTTTTGTGCTTTGGTTTTTTGGGGCGCGCGCGTGCTCTCTCTGCCATGCCGATCCTGTAGGCTGCGCTGACTCAGCTGAAAACTCCGGTCCTCGAGAAAAGAGATAAAAGCCCACCCACACTGAAAGTTGATTGGCTCATTTTGCTGAGTAACCCAATCAGGATGCTCTTTGTCTGGCATGCGCTACATGAACAAGCACACAGTCTCCCTCACGCGCGCACATTCTAAGATGCGTGATGCAGACCTTAATGTTGCGCGCGCACACTCAAAAACGATCATTTTGGTCTGAAAAAGTCGGAAATCCGCCGATCGGCGGAAAATTCTCATCCCTGATTGCTATTCCCCTCAGTGTGCTTACTCTGTCTGCTGCCCGAACTGTGAAAATTATAGGCTACAATCTTTTCATCAATTTCTTCAGTAGATGCCGTTTTAGACATTTTATTATCCCCATCGAAATATGCTATTATACTAACAGGATTATAACTCAAATCACACGACACGTATTCAAATCACAACTGATTTATTTTACTGTTGGACAGATCATAGCATATCTAGCCTAGCTGCACATAGCCTAGCTGCTGGTAGGCTGATAACTGATAAGTAGCTGATATTCTGAACAGATTGGTGATCCTTACCTTAAAAAAGTCTGTGACTTTAGGCAACGATTCTATCATTACCTGCATCTCTCTCTTTTTTTCCTTTTATGCGCCCCGCTAACATGTGAACGCTTCATCTTTCAAAGCCTCTAAATTTGTGTCTCAGTAGTCTGCAGTCTTTGGCGCGCTTTCGTGCGTGACGTTACATTTTGTTACATTTTATTCTGGTACAGTTGTGGGTGTTCGTTTCGCGAACCACATCCACCATGTCTCTTACAGCAGGCTACTGTGCGCTCATTTATTTCTAACCTTATTTCTATCCGTACATTAATGTAGGCCCACGATTCCGACAGTTTATTATTTTATTAATATTACAAGGCCCCTGATTGGCTGTGGCCCAGGGGCTTGAGCCCCCCGATGCCCCCCCCTTAAAGCGCCGGTGCATGTCCGCCATCGTCTGTGTGAGACTCGCGCGCGCGACAACTGTCCTTCCCGTGATTCATTTCCAGAACGCATTTCCCCTTCTCCATTTTAGCCTTTTTTTTATTTTTTATTTATTTTTTTACTCAGTAACGGTTGTGATGTAAAATGTACCGAAGTACACTACTTAAAAGAAAACATACTTAAGTAAAAGTAAAAGTACACTCTTTAAAAATTACTTGAAAAAGTATAAGTACACAAAAAAGCTACTCAAGTACAGTAACGTGAGTAATGTAATTCGTTACTTTCCACCTCTGCATATTAATATAGTCATGTCAAGTCATGCCATAATTTCGGTTGTTTTATTAGTAGCTTAGGCCAAATGTATTTGCATGATAAAAGGTGTATTCCTACTAATGTTAGGTTTCTGGTTAATTTTCATTAATACATTATTTGATCACATAGGAAACTCAGAAATCCAGTACAAAGGATCAAGAGCAGGTTGAGAGAGAAGAAGCTGGAGGGCTTCAGGTGAGGTCTGAATGTTAAGGCATTTAGAAGCATCAAAAGATTAGCAATGAAACGGAAGGATCTTTGGAAAATTAGGACTATGTGTTTTGGTTGTGATGTATTTTGAATAGGCTAGCAGAAAATGTCAGCTTATTTCCTTAATATTTCAAATTGATGTGAAATAAATGTAGGTGTAATACATAGAACTATGTATCCCAAGATAGGTCTGCAATTTATTCAGTGTATATATATATATATATATATATATATATATATATATATATATATATTCATATAGGATGTTCAGACATCCTGTGAAGATACTGTACTATAGGACAGGTAGAGTCAGAAGTGGCTGAAACTGCAGGGCTCCAGGTGAGATTTTGATTCTGTGATGGGAGATACTATGCATTACAAGCAAATTATTTTAGTTAACCTACTTCATTGTTAGTGTTACTCTTTATAAAATCGTGCTACTGTGAATACAGACCAGGTTAAGTTTTGTTTGCTCTCTAGGAGACAGTCAGTGTGAGTGACAGTGACTCTCAAGCAAGTCAGTGTAGCAGTGACAGTGTGGACTGTACGTGGTCAAGCTGTTCAAATAGTACTTCGTCAGTATGAGGCTGTCTTGACCAGTCTGGAAGAAATGTCTGCAGTTAGTTCTGACACCGGCACTAGGGCAAATGGTCTCCTAGAACGCTTTCAGAAGGGCAAGACAGTTCTTGGACTGCTTCTAGCCACAGAGGTGCTCGGAGAGCTAGAGTGTTTAAGCAGGTCTCTGCAAAACCACTCCCAAACAATTGGAGGTATGCAGACTGCTGTTGGCTATGTAAGCTCAACTCTTCAAGACAAAAGGAGTGAGGACAAGTTTACAGAGTTGTTTGAGAAGGCAGTGTTAATGGTTGATACTCTGGGAACTGAACCAATTGAAATCCCTCACCAAAGAACCCCCCCCCAAAAGATTTACTGGTGGGGCTAGTCACCATAAGTCAGAGACACCAGAGGAATATTACAGAATTGAATTTTTCAAGGTGTTGGACAGTTTGGACATTCAATTTAAGGATCAATTTAACCAACCAGACATAGAGAAACTCAAGCAAGTTGAGAATGTGCTCCTCACAGGGAAAATGAGTGATGTGATTGGAGAGTATCCAGAGATGGATAGGGAGAATTTGAGAGTTCAGCTTTCAATGTTTCACTCAAAGCATACATTCATGTCAACTGGAGAAGCTGCAGATATCCTGAGAGGGATGCATAGTGAAGTAAGAGGCTTGTTTGATGAGGTTGAGAAGCTTGTTAAGCTCTTGTTGGTTGTCCCTGTGGCCTCAGCTGAAGCTGAACGAAGCTTTAGTGCACTGAAAAGGCTAAAAAACTGGTTAAGATCTACCATAACACAGCAGCGCCTTAACAATGTAAGTGTATGCCATGTGCATCAAACGGAACTTGACCTAATAGAGCTTGAAGATCTAGGCCAACAGTTTGTGTCTGTGAATGACAGACGGAGGCATCTGTTTGGAATGTTTGAATGTAATTATGTATAGAATAGCTTATTCATTTCGGGTGCAATTTTGTTTTATCAGCTCAATATGTCACTATTTGTTTGTTCAACTGTACTCGAACTTTACGTACCATTTGCAGTGTTTGTCATTAGAAATAGTAAATAAAGCGTTAAATTGTTCAGCATTATGTCGTCATATCATACGTATTATGCTCTACTTGTGCATGTAATAGTATGGGTGGTTAAGTAAGTACTTCGGCAGAGGACTGGTGTTGGGTGGGGGTTGGTATTGTCCCTACCAAAGCTGAGACCAAACCTATGCCCTTGAAAGCAAGCAATACATTGGTCACCAACAGATGGAAGACACAGGAGAGGCAGACCTAAGACAACATGAAGGTCAACATTTAGAGAGGATCTGGCAGTGAGGGGACTCACATGGGAAGAGGGAAACAACGCCACCCAAGACAGAAGACGATGGAGAGGACTTGCTGCCCTTTGTCCCCCCAGGGATTGGAGGAACTAATACTAATATAATAAATAGTTTACACAGATTGATACAACAATAACAACAACAACAACAAAATACATTGAGCAGCAGTTCTGTAGGTGGAAAAGCCTAGTTCATGAGAGAGACCAGAGGATAATAACCAGACTGGTTCAAGCTGACAGGAAGGCTATGGTAACTCAAATAACCACTCTTTACAACTGTGGTAAGTAGAAAAGCATCTCAGAACACACAAAAATGTGGGACCTTGAGGTGGATGAGACCACATCAGGTTCTACTTATGTTAGACAGAACCAGGAATCTGAGACTACAGTGGCTTCAGGCTTACCAAAAACACCGTCTAGTCAAACGATTTACTTCAAATTATTCTGAATTAATAATTTACTTTCAATAATTTGGGTAATAGTTTAGTGATTTCAAAGTGACCTCATAATTCAGTCTCACAAAAAAAGAAAAATAGAAAACAATGTCCTATTGAACAAGTGACTTGTAAAACGAATGTTGTGACACAATAAAATGTGCATTTTTCATGAACTATAATGGAGGAGTCATGGAAACAGATGTTTCAAGCATGAGATATTTCAAAGAATTCAAAGATTAATGCAAAAATAATAAGAACAAGAAGCCTTTTATTTGTCACACATACACTCAAGCACAGACTTAAGCACAGTGAAATGTTTCCTCTGCATTTAACCCATCTGAAACGGTGAACACACGCATGCACACACAAGTGAGCAATGAGCACACACACATACCCAGAGCAGTGGGCAGCTATGCTACAGTGCCCCGGGGAGCAGTTGGGGGTTAGGTGCCTTGCTCAAGGACACTTCAGCCCAACCTTCAGGCTAGGGCTGCCCC
Source organism: Neoarius graeffei (assembly GCF_027579695.1). Lineage (NCBI taxonomy): Eukaryota > Metazoa > Chordata > Actinopteri > Siluriformes > Ariidae > Neoarius > Neoarius graeffei. The sequence goes on from NC_083596.1 coordinate 37,158,496, forward strand.
ATGTTAACCTAACCACATGTCTTTGGAAGATATTTGTATTTTAATGATTACCAATGTTGTAGTCGAGTCACTAAACCTCAAGTCCAAGTCCAGTCTCAAGTCCCCAGTGTTCAAGTCCGAGTCAAGTCCAAGTCATTAAAACCATTTCAAGTCGAGTCCACTATTGATCTGGGTCGAGTCCAACACTCCAAGAGCACCAGTTGATGGTGGCTGTTTTAGTGCCATTAACATTAGTTTGTTCCTGAACATAACGTATGAACAGGTGAATGTGCTTCTTTTTGTCAGGGAGTGAAAAGTATTCTGTCAGAGATGGTTGGGAGACGGACGTAAGTGCAGAAGGTGTGTTTATTAATACAAGTGAAGACAGGTAAACAATCCAGAATGGCGAAAGAGGCAGTAGGTCGAGCGAGGCACAAACAGGCTATTGTAGACTCGGCAGAATCAAAGATGAGAAACAGGAAATCAGGGGTCAGGAAACCAAACAAGGAACTAAGGCTCGGTAATCCATCAGCAATGCAACTTAATACTCTGCAAAGTGAGTATGTTTTCACAGTTTTTATATAGGCGCGTTGATTGCGCCTTAATCCTGTGCAGGTGCGAGTCATTTACGGTGTGCGCACGAGAGTCTGCTTGGTGCACGTGCTGTCCGGAGCGCGACCAAAAGTCTATCTGATGCATGCGCCAAAGCACGCAGGTGTGACACTCTTGCACGAAATTAGTACAAAAATTAATGTAGATATAAAAATCTTATGTCAAATTATTATGGCATGTTACAAAAAAATAAAGACAAAATCAGAGTCCTCATCTCCAATTTATGAGTCCTAATGCAGTTAATGCACAAGTCCGTGTCCAAGTCCGAGTCATCAGTGCTCAAGTCTAAGTTGAGTCACGAGTCCTTAAAATTACGGCACGAGTCGGACTCAAGTACTACAAGCCTGCTGATTACACTACAAGATAAAGTGGGTTTACAGTGATCTGGGACAGACAAACGTGCAAGTTATTTACCCTGAGAAATGCACACAGTTTGTTAGGCAGGACATTTTACCTATTTATATAAATGTCTTTTAGCTGTATTTTACAAACATATTTGCAAATGTAATCCTGATGTGTTTAAGTGTAAAATGGAATACAGTAAAAAGTTTATTTCCAGTGGAGACATTAGATCACAATAGTCATATACTGTCTCTCTCTTCTGTGGGCTTAAGGAATGCTGAATAAGTTGGGAGGAAAAGATATTCCATCATTAAATGAACTGCAAATCAATGTGTGACCACGAAATGCTATGCGATAACAAAGGATATGCATTGTTTGCCGATTAGATTTTAGCCTTCTATAGGGGCTTTTCACTAACATCACAGATGTTTGATTATCACGCAGTGTCTGCCATATTATTGCCAGACAAACAAAGAAATATAGCCGCGACAGTTAATAATGAAAATTGAGATGACTGCAGTCAGTACAACCTAGCTGAAACTATTAAAAACTTAGATTACACCAGCAGATCGTGTTACATCCAAAAACTGAAACATGCAGGCATGACAGATCCATATAATTTACCTAAGGCAAACCAGCTACCAGAGTTGGGACACTATGACATCCTGAAATTTAATATTTGGACTTCTAAATACACTGGAGATGCTAAAAGCATACAAAAATACAGATGCCTACCAATATTTCGAGGCAGGTTTCATGCCGGAATGTTATGGGAAATTCCTGATCAAGAAAAATACCTTATTATGACAAAGGTAAGCTCAAACGTGGAATTCTAATAGTAATAAACAAGCCACTTACAAGTGCATATTTTATGGTATTTAGCCAAATCCACATTATCAGTATATAACAAACATGCTGCTAGTCAAGCCAAGTATTAGGTCTAATTACCAGTTTTTCCACGAAATCGAGTCGTACATGAGCTGATAGTTGACGAGACACGTAGTGTCAATTCAGCTATAAACCATGTACGACAAGATTGTGTGGAATAACTGTTTTATTCTATCCACATTCCCTGGATTTTGAGAAACAGAGCTTTTTTTTGCAAATTCAATAAATAAAATTTTATACAAAACGTCCGACAAAATCATTTCCACTTAGAATGTAAACAAACCACCGAAATGACAGTAGCAATTTGTGGGAAATGTTATAATAATAATAATTCTTGAAAAATAAAAAAAGATACGTTCTTACCATCAAATACTTTTATTTCATATTTTGTTGCTTTTTTTGTATTTTTTGGGGTGTTGTTTTCAAGTAAAGTTTTTATTTCGTCCTTGGTTGGTTCAGCAACATGCGCCACCATTTTGTTTTTCTCTACTCACGGTATATGAACTGATAGCCTAGTAATACAGCAGCCAATCAGAGCGCACGATTGTTCATATTCAGTCAATGTGGATAGAATAATAAAATGTATCGCGTCCAAAGCCCACATCCAGATATACATTTTAACATTGCACAGAGCTTTCATACTAACCTGATATAAAATGTTCTCCACACACACAGGAATGTTTTTCTTACTGTTCAGCCACAGCTCACCATTTTTCTCGTCTTTCTGGGTTTGCCAGGAAGTGGTGAAAAGTTAAACCAGGCTTATCTCACCGTCTGTTATTACATCCAAAAGCAGTACAGGTCTCTAGCATTGTTCTTTTAGATGTAACTTGTACAAGTTTATCTGTAGATGCTTACTGAATTGGGCTTACAGTCACTCGCATACATTTGTGACAGTCATTGTCAAACACAAAGCTTGCCCAGCAATATGGCTGCATAAACAAATCTGCAGTTACGATGACGTCATGTGAAAGGCCCCTATACAGGTCATATGAGTATGAAATCAGCTCTCAGTAATGTATGGACTTATTTTTGATGAGAGGTTTCAGCTAATAGCAGGATATCTTGACTATTTTATATTTATGCTTTGTAATGAAATTGCTGGGATTTTTTTCTTTCTTTCTTTCTGGAGATACATGGTTTCGTCTACAATTCAAAAGTCTGCAAGAATTTTTTTCATGGAACCCATTTTGTATAAAAGCTGTTAAATTGTATTTACAGTTTGTTCCACATTCTTCTGTTATCAGTGTGAAGAAATATGAAGCCGTGACAGTGGTATGAAAAGTACTTGGAAGCAATTGTAAATAATCAACAAAGACCACACAGCTCTCGAGCTTTCATTTACTGAGCCACTCTGCCCTCTGGTGGTCACTTATGCTTATTGCATCATCTGGTTTTACATACAGTACAAGGCTTTAATGTTTTACTGCACTTTCAATACTAAAATCAATTTGAATCTCCAGCATGATGTTGAACATGACGTCTGTTTAGTTCTTGAGTCCTTGGCCCTCAGTGACTATGAAATGATAATTTTACACTCATAAAAATTAGATAACAGCCTTCAATGCGATACTGCAAATGAATTAGTGACTGATTTAGGGATTTTTTTTTTACCTGTTGTGGTGAGTGATGAGATGCTGTTTACAGTTACATGAATCTATTACAAAATAGATCATATTTTGGGCTGTCTTGCTGCTCAAGGATAGACTTTATACAATCCTCATGTTTAAAACACAATTAAAAATGTATATGCAAATGCAAATGCTGTTCCATGTTCTGCCTTATAAAGCACACGCATTTAAAAAAAAAAAAAGGGGGGGTTCAAACCTCACAATCTACTGGCTACTCTAAATTGCCCAGAGATGGTTGTTCATCTCTGTGTTAACCCTGTGTGCGATCTGCCCAGGCCTCTCGTCTGAAGTCAGCTGGGAATGACTCTAGCTTCTAATGTGATGGATATGGAGTGGTATAGATAATCGATGGATGGATGAATGGATGGATGGATGGATAATTCAAAGCAAAGTACCTTGGCAACTTTTGGTCAGACATTACTCACACACAAATCCAAGCTCCCTTATGGCATGTTGCAAAAGCAGGAAGGCACTGAATGTCACAGTAGAGAGTAACCAGCACACTGCAGCTTGAGGCATACCAGATAGGTTACTTACCCGTTACTTAATGCTGGCTCGAATGAAGGGTTGCACAGCATTAAACACCAACTTATATTCTTGTTCATTACAGCCCATTCTCCTGTCCACCCATTATACGTAACCGCTTATCCTGTGCAGGGTCACGAGCAAGCTGGAGCCTATCACAGCTGACTATGGTTAAGAGACGGGGCAGGCTTATAGTACTTGCGTCCAGGACTCGGACTCGAGTCCAACTCATGCCCTAATTTTAAGGACTTGTGACTCGACTTGGACTTGAGCACTGATGACTCGGACTTGGACTCAGACTCGTGCATTAACTGTAGTCCTTAGCCACAAAAGCATTACTGTAAGCTTTACTTTTATGGCTGAGGATTACAGTTGACTTGCTAACTTTAGGACTGCAGTTGTCATGAACAGTTTTGCACTCAAGTTTCCATCAATGAAGAGTTACAACATCAACGAAACTGTCTTCATGTTAAAACTGTTAATGTTATAGTCATGCTGTCTGTTGTTGCCCAAATGAGGATGGGTTCCCTTTTGAGTCTGGTTCCTCTCCAGGTTTCTTCCTCATGTCGTCTGAGGGAGTTCTTCCTTGCCAGCGTCGCCACAGGCGTGCTCATTGGGGATAGATTAGGGATAAAATTAGCTCGTGTTTTAAGTCGTTCAAATTCTGTAAAGCTGCTTTGCAACAATGTTTATTGTTAAAAGCGCAATACAAATAAACTTGAACTCTGATTTGTTTTCATTCTCGTGTATTTACATTAACCTGTAGAAGTAAATTATCTGGCAAGTGTGCAGCACAGCTGATTTGAATTTTGTCGATGCCCATGAAACTCCATAAAAGGTAAAGCTTTCAGTACTGAAATGACAAGTGGAAAAAAAACACTTTCTCAGAGGTAGAAGTGAAAGTGTTCTGACTGATGTCCATCCATCCATTATCTGTAACCGCTTATCCTGTTCTACAGGGTCGCAGGCAAGCTGGAGCCTATCCCAGCTGACTATGGGCGAGAGGCGGGGTACACCCTGGACAAGTCGCCAGGTTCTGACTGATGTCTATGACAATAAAAATTTCTATTATACACTCACCAGCCACTTTATTAGGAACACCCATCCACCTGCTGTTTGATGCAGTTCTCTAAGCAGCTGATCCCTTGACAGTAGCACAATGCATAAAATCGTGCAGATACAAATCAAGAGCTTCAGTTAATGTTCACTCCAAACATCAGAATGAGAAAATTTGTGATCTCAAAGTGTGACCTTTCACTGTGGCATGGGCGTTGGTTTGAGCCAGATGGACTGGTTTGAGTATTTCGGAAACTGCTGATCTTCTGGGGTTTTCACACACAACAGTCTCTAGAGTTTACACAGAATGATGCAAAAAAACAAAACAAAACTGAGTGAGTGACAGTCCTGTGGGTGGAAACGTCTGGTTGATAAGAGAGGTCAGAGAAAAATGGCCAGATTGGTTTGAGGTACTAGCAACTCATGTAATCACTCTTTACAACTGTGGTGAGCAGAAAAGCATCTCAGCATGCAACAGCAGAAGAGCACATTGGGTTCCATTCCTGCCAGCCAAGAACAGGAATCTTAGAATCAAGAACAGGTTCCTGTTCCTTGTTGGGTTCCTGGCATGAACCTGACTTTTAAGCACAGTCCATATATTTTCGATAGGATAGGAGTGAGGTCAGGACTTTGGGAAGGTCATTCCAAAAGCTTAATATTAGCCTGCTTTATCCATTCAATAACCAGGTTTGATGTGCTTGGGGTCATTGTCCTGTTGGAACCTCCAACTGTGTCCAAGTTTCAACCATCTAGTTGATGGTTTGAGGTTATGCTGAGGAATTCTGAAGTAGTCCTCCTTCTTCATGATTTCATCTACTTTGTTTAACCATGCTTATCAGATGCTTAACAGATGCTTGGTACAGTGTTCTTGGGGTTAAATGCCTCACTTTTACTCCTCCAGATATACCTCTGATCATTATGTCCAACTCAATCTTTGTCCTATCTGACCATAAAACGTTTATCCAGAAGGCTTGGGTGTTGGTGCCAGATGGACTGGTTTGAGTATTTCAGAAACTGCTGCTCTCCTGGGGTTTTCACACACAACAGTCTCTAGAGTTCACACAGAATGGTGCAAAAAGAAAAAACATTGTATGAGCACAGTTCTGTGGGTGGAAACATCTTGTTGATAAGAGAGGTCAGAGGAAAATGGCCAGATTGGTTCAAGCTGCCTGGAAGGATATAGTAACTCAAATAATCACTCTTTACAACCATGGTGAGCAGAAAAACATCTCAGCATGCAGCAGCAGAAGAGCTCATCGGGTTCCATTCCTGCAGCCAAGAACAGGAACACCGTAAAAAATGATTTGTTGTTTTAACTTAAAAAAGTTAGTACCCAGGCTGCCTTAAAATTTTGAGTTTGTTGAAATTCATATAGTAAGTTAAATTGTCTGGTGACTCTAAATTGACCGTAGGTGTGAATGTGAGTGTGAATGGTTGTCTATGTCTATGCGTCAGCCCTGTGATGACCTGGCGACTTGTCCAGGGTGTACCCCGCCTTTCGCCTGTAGTCAGCTGGGATAGGCTCCAGCTTGCCTGCAACCCTGTAGAACAGGATAAAGCGGCTAGAGACAATGAGATGAGATGAGATTTTTTGTGTTTCCGTTTGAGAGCACGCTATGTGCATTCTGGCTGCCGCTTCTCACCAGAGCTTTTTATTTTATTTTCCTTTTTTTTTGTGTAGTTTGATGTTTGTTTTTTGTTTGAGTGTTTTGTCCGCCGGTTGTGGCGTAGCTCCGGTCCCAGTTCTGGGTGTCGGTCCCCTCCAGGCCTCGGTGCACCATGGGTGATGCCAGTGCTCCTCGCTATGGACTGCAGTGAGCTCTTTGAACATCGTGGTTGTCCAGCGCTCTGTGCAGCGGTGCGGTGTTCCGAGCGATGTTGCCTGGCGGCGTTGCAGGTGGTATGGGACTTATTTTCATGTGCCTTTTGGTGGGACTGTGGCTGCTGCACCATTGGAATGACATTCTGACCTTCTTTTGGTGGACTTTTTTTTTCCTTTCCCCTATAATTGTAAAGCAACCTTGGGTATGAGAAAGGCGCTATATAAATTTTTTTTTTTTTTAAGATTTTTTTTGGGCTTTTTTTCACCTTTATTATTGGATAGGACAGTGTCGAGACAGGAAATGAGCAGGAGAGAGAGACAGGGAGGGATCAGGAAATGACCTCGGGCCAGAATCGAGCCTGGGTCCCCGGATTTATGGCATGGCGCCTTATCCACCTAAGCCACGACGCCCCCAGGCACTATATAAATTTAACTGATTATTATTTATTATTATATTAACATGGCCAGTGAGTGTATACTGTATAAGGAAAAAAAATACTGTGCTCAGTTGTAACAAGAGCATTACAGAGAAAGTGCTTGTTTTTAATTCAAAACAAAGTGTCTCGACGACTATAGGCCAGAAATTTCTCATATACAAATTCACACTCCCCAATGGCCTTCAAAAACAGGAAGGCATTATAGGAGATCACACATCCTACGAGGGAGTATACAGCACATTATAGCTTGTGACATACCAGAATGGTCACTTAGTGTTGGCTCTAATGAAGGGTTTTACAGCATTAAAAAAAGATGTCATGGCAAACAGAACCAACCTAAATGCTGAGTCATTGCAGCCTGTCCTTCTTTTATACAGCTGCATTCTTCATTGAGCGACTGGTCTTATTTGTCTAAATTTATGGATTTATGCTATATCGGCTTGCTTTCTTTATTTTTCGACCAGATTTCATATTCATGAAATTTGTGTGCATGACAGAAATTGACAAGCTATTTAAACTTAGCACAATTTGTGTCCAAAACTGCTTTATCAGGGCTCAACATTAATGCTTGTCCGACTGGATGGGACCAGTTATTATTTGTTCCAGAAAAGTCAAATCCACATCTGCCTGTCCAACGGGACAAGCTGAATTATTCCCAACTCTCCTGGAAGTTCCGGGAGTCTCCCGCATAGCGGCTCCCTGACACCCGCAAATTGGATACAATATCCTGGAAGCTAGAGTGAGCAAGCAAGAGCATGCATGCGTGCAAGAGAGAGAGAGAGAGAGAGAGCATCCTGATTGCTCTGTTTTGTTAAGTAGACCAGTTAGTTTCCTGTGTGGGTGGGCTTTACATCTTCTCTCCTGGGCCGAGAGTCCATTAGTTCAGTGTATCCAGGAGCATCATGGCAGAGTGCCCCAAAAAACAAAAATACAAAACCCACTTCACCTCAGACTACACAAAAGTGTACTCTTGCCTAATGGGGGTAAAAAATAATGACGGTGTTGCATGCTGTACTGTTTGTAACAGCGATTTTAGTATTGCCCATGGTAGAGGAAACGATTGTAAAAGATATGTTGAGGTGAGTTTAACAGTGTCATTTGTTCATGTACATATTATTTATACTCGCTGGCTCACTGCTAAGGCTGCATGATAAGGCCAAACTCCTTGAAGACTTGCTTAAAGTTGCAATAGAATATAAAATATGAGTTAAATAATAGTAGTTAGCAGTTGACATAAATAGTATAAGTAGTTTACATATTTTATTGTCATATTTTCTACATATAGGCCAATCTAATTTGGGTTACAGACGAGAGAGAATTACTCAACAGAGTGTTACATATAACTGCCACAGCAGGGTTGAAACTTGGCAATCACAGGGTCGCCAGTGGCGACTAAAAACTGACCAGTGCAACTAAAAGTTGAGGTTTGGTCGCTCAAAGGGTGACTACGATTTGAGAAGTACGAAAAAAATGACAATAAAATTAAATAAAATGTTCCTTCCTTGGAGTACCGTTCTTTTCTCTGCTTTCCTTTCCCCAACTCTAAGTTTTTGAATTCTAGTAAAAGTTTAGTTCTTGACTGCAAAATTCAAAGCCAGTCGTGAGTTTTCAGATCGCTCCACGAGATCCACTGCTGTGTCCGAAATCACTCATTACTCACTATATAGTGGACTATACAGTGAGTTCGCCATTTGTAGTACTGTGAAAATTATTACACCCTATATAGTCGACTCATAGTATCCCACAATGCACCGTGGAAAGTAGTGTACAACCGATGGTCACTAATCAACCGATATATACCATCAGTGCATTGCGGTCACGCTGAAAGAAAAGCTGTAAAAGCTGTTTCATTCGGACCTTAAAGTATTTTAGATTGAATATAGCAGTAGTTTGTTTTTCCTTATGACAACGGGCACAAGAAGTAAGTCACTTTGGACAAAAGCGTCTGCCAAATACCCTAACCATAATTATAACCATATTAACCATCAGCACCTTGCTCTAGTCTAATAGAACTCTACCAGCCCACTGTACTGTGATGTCTCTTGTATCGGTTCAAGAAGCAAAAGTTGGGAGAGAAGCAGAGGATAACCGTTTTAATGCAAATGCTGTCAAACTTTGGAAAGAATAAACACACCATACTTAAATAATCCCTTGTCTATGTATTTGTCCAAGCTTCTTCAACTTCTTAACTACCCTGATCATTCCAGATATTGGATGGTATTTGTAGGCTGTTTGTTTACACTAGTACTTCAGCACTGGTCGCTCTTGGATTCTCTCGGCTGCAGGCACTTATTGTTAGTCGCTTTGAATAAAAACGTCAGCTAAATGATTGTAATGTTTAAATAATGTACAATATCTAAACAACAGTTACATAGAATTAATGTTGTTGATTAATCCATTTTTGGGGGCATACGTTAAACCAGGGGTTCTCAACCTTTTGCAACCTGGGCCCCACCAAAGCTGGTTCATTGCAGTTGGGGGCCCCTCTTCTCGCCCCGCCCCCATCCCCCCCCAAACACACTCACCCGCAGTGACGCCACCCGACCTACAGCACCTTATATCGACCGATAGATAGATAGATAGATAGATAGATAGATAGATAGATAGATAGATAGATAGATAGATAGATAGATAGATAGCCCTGGGCTAGATTATTATTATTATTATTATTATCATTATTATTATTAGTAGTAGTAGTAGTAGTAGTAGCAGCAGTAGTAGCATTATCCATAGTAGACTAGCAGTAAGAAAACAACAAAAACAACAAATTATTTGGGTAGAGCTGAAATGGGGAAAGCAAAAATACAGTGTGGGGTAGTAGTCTTTAAAAAGACTGTTTGGGTTTTGCGCTGTATCGATGGATTGATGATAGTAGACTAGCGAGAGTCAGCACGAGTTAACTCAGCAAGAAGCCAGACTAGTGTGTGTGTGTGTGTGTGGCAAGCACTCACACGGTGGCCACGGTATGCAGACTCACTCACGTGACGTTGCGTCATGTTCGCGTCACGGGCTTAAAATAACCTACACACAAGATTTTATGATAGATTGATGATAGATTTTATAATAGTATTGATTTGTATGTAATAGTCCAATGTCCTGCATTTTGACATGGGTAAATGTGTTGCATCTGCTTAGCTACTATAGCCTGTTAGCCCCAGATTTTTTTTTTCCTCCATACATGAAGCCTACTCGCGACCCCCCTGGAGTACCTCCGCGCCCCACCAGGGGGGCGCGCCCCCCCGGTTGAGAACCACTGCGTTAAACAACATGGGGTCTTATTCAAGTAAAAATGGATTCTTTTTTTTTTGTGTGTGTGTGTGTATGTATGTGTGTGTGTTTGACAAGAGGAAATTTAAGGGCCACTTTACTTTGGCCTGGGCCACTAAGAATTCAGGGATACTGGCCCGAGTGGCGACCAAGCACTGAAGTTCATTTTTAGCCCTGCCCCAGACAATATAGTAATGATACCTTGTGCTTTTATATCTTTTAGGGACCACATCTTTTAGGGATTGTTGAAAATCACCATTTTTATGGTAATTATTCCAGAGTTACATCAATAAAGCTCCAACAAAACTAGTTCAATCCCCTCAGTGATCCGGCCGCATTATTGATTACGAAATTCCAGGGAAGCCGAATACAGCAGGTGTGTGTGTGTAAAAATAACCACATCATAATATCTAATTATAGATTATTAGACTCTGAATTCACTGAAATCAAAGAAATGGCAATCAAATACCTCAATAAAATAAATATCTGTGGTGAATCTTCATTTCATTCGGACATTCGTTGTATTTTTCTTTTGTATGGTTCACATTAACCATCGAACTCATGGTTTGATTTTATTCCCAACGTGATTCTTTCTCCCTGATCATGTCCAGCTTGTTTTTGTTCAGTTTTACTTCTCTAAATTAATTCATACTTCAAGTTTTACTGGATTAATCAAGATTTAACTTTATTTCCTCCAGTAACTTTGAGTTTGGATAAGTCTAACTCTTAAAACTGCAGATCAGATAATGGGTTAGAACAACACATGCACCATAATGGGGCACTGGAGAGTTTTTGTTTATTGTTACAGTTAAAGTTTGACTTTTATTGAAAAATTAAAAATCATTAGAGCATGATGATTATCATAACTTGATTTTTGATAAACTTTTTTTAATCACTTTCCTTTCACTGAACTAGTAAATAAGTAGTAATAAAAAGGTTTTGGTCAGGACAAGTGAAAAATCTTACTGCTTGTCCGACTGGACAAATGGATTAAAAAGTTCATGTCGAGCCCTGTTTATTTCACAGCAAATTATATGATTTGAAGCTTAATCAATTCATGTTTCAATTAGTCTTCTTGTTTGTAAATTCATACACACTCAGAAGCACAAACTGGATATGAACGTTTCTTTCTGAAATTACAGGATTTTAATGAATACCAAAAATTTCTTGTGTAAATGCTCATATATGATTTATGAACAAAAGCATTTGTATCCAGCTTAATAACTGAGGTCCGGTGTGTGCTTATTCTATGTCTATGTACATTTACCTTCTGCTGATGACATGTACAGATGTAAAATGTGGAACATATTAACCCAAACAGATATCAGATTGAGAGGGTGTTTCACTCAGTATATAGTGGTGCTTGAAAGTTTGTGAACCCTTTAGAATTTTCTATATTTCTGCATAAATGTGACTGAAAACATCAGATTTTCACACAAGTCCTAAAAGTAGATAAAGAGAACCCAGTTAAACAAATGAGACAAAAATATTATACTTGGTCATTTATTTATTGAGGGAAATGATCCAATATTACATATATGTGAGTGGCAAAAGTATGTGAACCTCTAGGATTAGCAATTAATTTGAAGGTGAAATTAGAGTCAGATGATTTCAATCAATAAGATGACAATCAGGTGTGAGTGGGCACCCTGTTTTATTTAAAGAACAGGGATCTATCAAAGTCTGATCTTCACAACACATGTTTGTAGAAGTGTATCATGGCACGAACAAAGGAGATTTCTGAGGACCTCAGAAAAAAAGTGTTGTTGATGCTCATCAGGCTGGAAAAGGTTACAAAACCACCCCGAAAGAGTTTGGACTCCACCAATCCAGTCAGACAGATTGTGTACAAATGGAGGAAATTCAGGACCATTGTTACCCTCCCCAGGACTGGTTGACCAACAAAGATCACTCCAAGAGCAAGGTGTGTAATAGTCAGCGAGGTCACAAAGGACCCCAGGGTAGCTTCTAAGCAACTGAAGGCCTCTCTCACATTTGCTAATGTTCATGTTCGTGAGTCCACCATCAGGAGAACACTGAACAACAATGGTGTGCATGGGAGGGTTGCAAGGAGAAAGCCACTGCTCTCCAAAAAGAACATTGCTGCTCGTCTGCAGTTTGCTAAAGATCACGTGGACAAGCCAGAAGGCTATTGGAAAAATGTTTTGTGGATGGACAAGACCAAAATAGAACTTTTTGCTTTAAATGAGAAGCGTTATGTTTGGAGAAAGGAAAACACTGCATTCCAGCATACTTTATCCCATCTGTGATACCACACTGCATACCTTATCCCATCTGTGAAACATGCTGATGGTAGTATCATGGTTTGGGCCTGTTTTGCTGCATCTGGGTCAGGATGGCTTGCCATCATTGATGGAACAATGAATTCTGAATTAGACCAGCAAATTCTAAAGGAAAATGTCAGGACATCTGTCCATGAACTGAATCTCAGGAGAAGGTGGGTCATTCAGCAAGACAACGACCCTAATCACACAAGTCGTTCTACCAAAGAATGGTTCAAGAAGAATAAAGTTAACGTTTTGGAATGGCCAAGTCAAAGTCCTGACCTTAATCCAATTGAAATGTTGTGGAAGGACCTGAAGCGAGCACTTCATGTATGGAAACCCACCAACACCCCAGAGTTGAAGCTGTTCTGTATGGAGGAATGGGCTAAAATTCCTCCAAGCTGGTGTGCAGGACTGATCAACAGTTACCGGAAACATTTAGTTGCAGTTATTGCTGCACGAGGGGGTCACACCAGATACTGAAAGCAAAGGTTCACATACAACCCCGATTCCAAAAAAGGTGGGACAAAGTACAAATTGTAAATAAAAACAGAATGCAGTGATGTGGAAGTTTCAAAATTCCATATTTTATTCAGAATAGAACATAGATGATATATCAAATGTTTAAACTGAGAAAATGTATCATTTAAAGAGAAAAATTAGGTGATTTTAAATTTCATGACAACAACACATCTCAAAACAGTTGGGACAAGACCATGTTTACCACTGTGAGACATCCCCTTTTCTCTTTACAACAGTCTGTAAACGTCTGGGGACTGAGGAGACAAGTTGCTCAAGTTTAGGGATAGGAATGTTAACCCATTCTTGTCTAATGTAGGATTCTAGTTGCTCAACTGTCTTAGGTCTTTTTGTCGTATCTTCCGTTTTATGATGCGCCAAATGTTTTCTACAGGTGAAAGATCTGGACTGCAGGCTGGCCAGTTCAGTACCCGGACCCTTCTTCTACACAGCCATGATGCTGTAATTGATGCAGTATGTGGTTTGGCATTGTCATGTTGGAAAATGCAAGGTCTTCCCTGAAAGAGACGTCGTCTGGATGGGAGCATATTTTGCTCTAGGACCTGGATATACCTTTCAGCATTGATGGTGTCTTTTCAGATGTGTAAGCTGCCCATGCCACACGCACTAATGCAACCCCATACCATCAGAGATGCAGGCTTCTGAACTGAGTGCCGATAACAACTTGGGTCATCCTTCTCCTCTTTAGTCTGAATGACACGGCGTCCCTGATTTCCATAAAGAACTTCAAATTTTGATTCGTCTGACCACAGAACAGTTTTCCACTTTGCCACAGTCCATTTTAAATGAGCCTTGGCCCAGAGAAGATGTCTGCGCTTCTGGATCACGTTTAGATACGGCTTCTTCTTTGAACTATAGAGTATCATAGTTCTTTGAACTATGAGCTCCGCTCATCTTGTAAGTCTGTGGGTGAGTGTTGTTTCCTTGTGTTTGTGGAAACATGGCTTAATGACAGCGTCCCGGACTGTGCCATTCAGCTAGCCCGGCTAACATGCTACCGGTCAGACAGAGCGCTAGTCGAGGGGGGGAAGACTCGCGGCGGAGGACTCTGTGTTTACATCAGTGATGCCTGGTGCCATGATGCTGTTGTGGTCTGCAAACACTGCTCACCTCTGGTGGAGTTTATGATTATTAAGTGCTGGCCATTCTATCTGCCGAGGGAATTTACAGCCATATTGCTGGTAGCATTATACATCCCTCCCAGCTCCAATAACAACAGGAGTGAAGCACTGAATGAACTCTATCAGCACATCAGTGAGCAGCAGACAGCCCACCCAGATGCTTTCCTCATCCTGGCTGGGGATTTCAATCATGCAAACCCCAAAAGCGTGTTTCCAAAACTCTATGGACATATCAACTTTCCTACATGTGGAAACAATACTCTGGACAATGTTTACACCATGCATAAAGATTCCTACAAAGCCCTACTCCTCCCCCACCTTGGGGCCTCAGATCACTCCACTGTTATGCTATTGCCAGCATACAGGCCACTGGTTAAAGTCACCAAACCAGCTAAAAAACAGATACGTGTGTGGCCAGTGGGGTCCTCAGAGGCACTCCAGGACTGTTTTTCCACCACTGACTGGAGCATGTTCAGACAAGCGGCCACCTACAACAACACCACAGATCTCCAGGAGTACACGGAGACCGTCACTGCCTACATGAGAAAGTGCATGGACGACGTTACGGTCACCAGAACCATCTCCATTCGGGCCAATCAGAAGCCATGGCTGACAGGGGAAGTCTATAGGCTCCTGTGGGCTCGGAACGCCGCCTTCAGAGCTGGGGACGAGGTGGGCCTGAGGGCAGCTAGGGCCAATCTGTCACGAGGCATCAGGGTGGCCAAGAGACAGTATTCCAGGCACATTGCTGACCATTTCAACAACAGCAGAGACACCAGGAACCTGTGGCGGGGGATTCAGACCATCACAGACTACAAGCCCTCGCCACAGACCTGTGACAACTCCACGTCTCTGCTGAATCAGTTGAACGACTTCTTCGCTCGCTTTGAGGCAGACAACAGCACCATGGCACAGAAGACCCCACCACCTCCCAGCGACCAAGTGTTGACGCTGTCCCCAGACAGCGTGAGGAGAGCTTTCAGGACGACAAATGCACGAAAAGCCCCGGGTCCTGATAACATTCCTGGTCGTGTCCTGAGAGACTGTGCCGAGGAGCTCACAGACGTCTTTACAGACATCTTCAACATCTCGTTGAGCCAGGCTGTTGTCCCCACGTGCCTCAAAACCACCACCATCATCCCGGTCCCGAAGAAGCCGTCTCCCTCCTGCTTCAATGACTACCGCCCTGTCGCACTCACTCCCATCCTCATGAAGTGCTTCAAACGGCTAGTCATGAGGCATATCAAGTCTGCCCTCCCCCCCCGCCCTGGATCCTTTCCAGTTTGCATATCAGTCCAACCGTTCAACCGATGACGCCATCTCCACTGCCCTCCACTCAGCCCTCACCCACCTGGAGACAAAAGACTCATATGTGACCCCTCACCGAATCCAGGGACACATGTCGGCCGAAACGAATCCAAGATAATCGCAAAAGAAGCTTTTTTTTTTTCAAAATTTGTGATTTTTGTTTTTTTCCATCATGTGCAAGTTGAGATCTTGAAGAATGCAATCAGTATTTCAGATAATAGATTGTTTTGTTGGAAAAGCATACATTTTTTGTTGCAAATTGTCTCATTTTTGTCAGGACTGTAGCCTGCTGGGGGGTGTGGGTAAATTACCATATGGGCCATTCACATGATGATTTAAGTCATTTGTTTTTTTTTTTCCGCGAATCAGCTGTATGATCCGAGTTGAGCGCATGGCTACTTAACTGCATACAGGCGTGTGATTTCACTATGGAATGAGTTATTAAACAGAGCGCAGAGGAGGTGACACACCGCGAAGCAAACAGACACTCGGTATTTACATCGGAGATCACCATTTCTAGCAAAAAAAAAAGCAACCTCGTTTTCTAGATTGAATGGAATACTTGGATGATACACGGACCGTTCTAGGATTACATTCCATCGGAGGCATTGGTGTGTGCAAGGCGCCGTTTCTCTTTCTGATGGGGTAAGTTTATTAATCTGAGGCTGTGTGGTTATTTTTGCATGTAACGGAGAGTGTTGTGGTTTGGTTAAGCCTAGGTCACAACCGGACGTACGATTTTTTGGCCGTGTGATTTTTGGCGTTTCCCAAATTGCTGCGGGGTTTTTTTTGTTCACGGAGAAAGACGTGCGTTGGCCGTAAGTTTGTCTTGCAACCTGAAAAAAACGTAAGCGCCCGTAGAGTTTGTTTGACATGACAAAGAACCTCTACGGCCGGTCTGTGGCTCGAAAATCAGCACATCACACGTGTGCTCTCGTGCTTTTCACATGCACGCTCTCGTGCGTTTCATGCGCGCTCTCCGTGTGTTTCTTGCGTTTTTTGCATGTAGACCGGCTGTAGGAGCACATACGGCCGGTTGTGACCGAGGCTTTACATGAAACTAGTGTTGTGTTAGTTGTGTCATCATCGTGCTATCTTTCTTTCTTACGGTGTGAGTAATTTTTCAACCACAAAACGTTAAAGTATACTTTAGGACTTATTTTTGTACTTCATAATTGTGTTGGGCATACTTTGCATGGAAGGAAAATTGACGTGGTGATTTGTTTACATGAAAGTAGTATCGTGCTAGCTCGTAGGGGGTAGGGCTTTCCTTAATGTCATGCAAATGAGCACCATTATGTGCCCGCCCTACACCCAGAGTAGCTGAGATGGAAAACTTTGAGGGCGATTTTCTCCCTTTTCTGTTTTAAGAAGTATACACTTTCAAAAGGCCACACATTCTTCAAATATTGTCAGATCTCCACATGGAAGGCATCATTGGAAAGCTTAGAAACTGTACTTTCTGAATCTGTCAATAACTCAAAATGCCCCCAGGCCGACATGTATCCCTGGATTCTGTGATCTGCCACATATGTCAGAATGCTGTTCACAGACTTTAGCTCAGCATTCAACACAATCATTCCTCAGCAGCTCATTCACAAACTGGACCAGCTGGGACTCAACACCTCCCTGTGCAACTGGCTGCTGGACTTCCTGACGGGGAGACCACAGACTGTACGGGTCGGCAGCAACTCCTCCAGCACCATCACACTGAACACGGGGGCCCCCCAAGGATGTGTGCTAAGCCCCCTCCTCTTCACTCTGCTGACCCACAACTGCACACCAACATACAGCTCAAATCTCTTCATTAAGTTTGCGGATGACATGACTGTGGTGGGTCTCATCAACAATGGCGATGAGACAATCTACAGGAGAGAGGTGAGCCACTTGGCCATGTGATGCAAGGACAACAATCTTCATCTGAACGTGGAGAAGACGAAGGAGATTGTTGTGGACTTCAGGAGAGAGCACACCCAGCATGCTCCACTATCTATCGACGGTGCTGCAGTGGAGAGGGTGAGCAGCACCAAGTTTCTGGGTGTGCACATCTCTGAAGACCTGTCCTGGAACAACAACACCGCATCACTGACCAAAAAAGCCCAACAGCATCTGTACTTCCTCCGCAAACTGAGGAGAGCAAGAGCCCCGGCCCCCATCATGCACACTTTCTACAGAGGCACCATCAAGAACATCCTGACCAGCTGCATCACCGTGTGGTACGGCGACTGCACCGTGTCCTGCTGCAAGTCTCTGCAGCGCATCATGAGAGCAGCTGAGAGGATCATTGGTGTCTCTCTCCCTTCTCTAACGGATATTTATAACTCCCACCTCACCCGCAAAGCCATCAGGATTGCAGGTGACCCCACCCACCCATCTCACAGCCTCTTCAGCCTGCTGCCATCGGGGAGGAGACTGCGGAGTCTCCGGGCCAAAACCAGCAGGCTCAAGAACAGTTTCTTTCACCAGGCAGTCAGGAGGCTCAACTCCCTCCCTGTTCTGCCCCTCCTCCCCCCTCTGCCCCCTGCCACAGATTCTGCTCGCACACCCCCCTTCAGCATCTGACATGTCATCCTCACAGTTTCCCCCTCCAACACACTCACACACACACACACACACACACACACACACACACACACACACACATACATACATCTCATCGTTCATTAACACACTACTCAGGGACCGCACATCTCACTTTACCACACATCTCACTTTACCTCACTCATTTGCACTATTCCGCACTACCTCATCTTAACAGCTGCTAGTTTGTTTATACTGCTTGTTTCATGTTTACCTGCTATACCTCAAGTGCCCTTGACTGTTTGGTTATTTGAACCAATTTGTGTGTGTGTGTGTGTGTGTGTGTGTGTGTGTGTGTGTGTGTATGAGTGTTTAGTCTACATCTAGTTCATATCTAGAGTGTTTATACTGTTTATATTGTCTAAGTCTGTGTGTAGTTCTTATCTAGTGTTTACACTGTTTATATTGTCTGTGTGTTTAGTCTGTCTTGTCCTTATCTAGTGTTTATACTGTTTATACTGTTTATTTATACTGTTTATATTGTTTGAGTGTTTAGTCTGTCTAGTTCCTATCTAGAGTGTTTATACTGTTTATATTGTTTGGTTTTTTTTTTTTTTCAATTATTCTATTTTTTTATTTATTGCATTGCCTGTTTGCACCATGGGTCAGAGAGGACTGATATTTCATCTGTGCTGTATGTCGAGCATGTATAGCATATTTGACAATAAAGTTGACTTGACTTGACTTGACTTTTAGCTGGTAACGGCGGATGGCACGGTGAATTGTGTTCACAGATAATGTTCTCTGGAAATATTCCTGAGCCCATTTTGTGATTTCCAATACAGAAGCATGCCTGTATGTGATGCAGTGCCATCTAAGGGCCTGAAGATCACGGGCACCCAGTATGGTTTTCCGGCCTTGACCCTTACGCACAGAGATTCTTCCAGATTCTCTGAACCTTTTGATGATATTATGCACTGTAGATGATGATATGTTCAAACTCTGCAATTTTACACTGTCGAACTCCTTTCTGATATTGCTCCACTATTTGTCAGTGCAGAATTAGGGGGATTGGTGATCCTCTTCCCATCTTTACTTCTGAGAGCCGCTGCCACTCCAAGATGTTCTTTTTATACCCAGTCATGTTAATGACCTATTGCCAATTGACCTAATGAGTTGCAATTTGGTCCTCCAGCTGTTCCTTTTTTGCACCTTTAACTTTTCCAGCCTCTTATTGCTCCTGTCCCAACTTTTTTGAGATGTGTTGCTGTCATGAAATTTCAAATGAGCCAATATTTGGCGTGAAATTTCAAAATGTCTCACTTTCGACATTTGATATGTTGTCTATGTTCTATTGTGAACACAATATCAGTTTCTGAGATTTGTAAATTATTGCATTCCATTTTTATTTACAATTTGTACTTTGTCCCAACTTTTTTGGAATCGGGGTTGTACTCACAGATATGTAATATTGGATCATTTTTCTCAATAAATAAATGACCAAGTATAATATTTTTGTCTTACTTGTTTAACTGGGTTCTCTTTATCTACTTCTAGGACTTGTGTGGAAATCTGATGATGTTTTAGGTCATATTTATGCAGAAATATAGAACATTCTAAAGGGTTCACAAACTTTCAAGCACCACTGTAATCACCTGACAAGACCATCACAGATAGGCTTCATGAATGCATCTACAGTCTGGGCAAAAAAGAAATTAGCCCCAGCCTTGCTTCCTTCATACCATTGTGCATCTTTTTCTTATGAAGCGTAATCTACTTTAAGGATGTTCTTAACAGCAAATAACCTGATGTGGCTACCAAAAATAAAACCTTCTATTGATGGTTGTTGTTTTTTTTTTAGTTTTAAAAGGCAGGGGTCTCTGCTAGCACATTTATACCCGCTGGTCCTGTTGCCCAGTAGTAGCATATAATGTAATTTTGAATATCATGAATGTTAAAAGAATATTAGGCAGTTACGCAGTGTGATCAGAAAATGTGATATCAACACGTACCTGGCTAGCACACACCCCCATACCCATATATGGACCCTCTCTGCCCATACTTCCATGTTTACATTTCAGACTCCTCCTATGAATGCATCATGTGTTAAAAAGTCAAATGCTAGCATTTTAAACAACAAAACCACCATCTCATGGTCCAGCTTGGTAATAACCAGTAAAGTTATTTTTCTTTTCCTCTTCCTGGAGAGAAATGAAAAAAAAAGAAAACACTAATGTGTAGGTATGCGTCTTTAAGCCTTAAATGGAAGCAGATGTGGCAAGCGGAGAGCTGAGTTTACACAGAGCTGTAATCAGAGCAAGCCTCATTCTTTTATTGCTCTGCCTGATTTCTTCTATTTTTTCCCCACAAATGAGTAGAAGAACGCAGGCAACACAGCTGAGAGTGATTAGTGTTACCCGTAGTGTTTGGTTTTATCTAAAGGCCACGGTCAAGGGTAAGAGATAGAAAGAATGCAGAGTGATTGTCGGTCTCACTTTATCTCTTGTAGGCTTTAATTTATATATATATATATATATATATATATATATATATATATATATATATATATATATATATACACACACATGAAGGTAGTTCTTTAAAAACACTGGTTGTGTCATAACCTCTCTCAGTGAAAAATGCTGGCAAGACATCGGGGGACATGTTTAAACACACTTGCACTTGATCGAGCACACATACGCATTATGAATCACATAAAGTGTCTGGCATCCCTGGAAGTGTCAGCATGATGAGTCTCTTTCCCTCCCTATGTTTATACACTGCTTTCTCTGTCTGGAAATGTAGGACTGCACAATTTCACTACATATAGTGTGGTCCAAATGTTTGCACTCACTACCAACATGGATTGAGTTTTTGTCCATTTATCAAGCCAAAGATATGATTCACTAATATTTTTTTTATCGTATTGACTGAAAGCAGTAGTCACAGTAAGACATTAAGAGTCATCACAATATCAGTTTACATTGTACACTGACCAAAACTTCCAACGTAACACTCAGGTTTATTACGATACATGCCATTTTCTCATGATAGATTTAAAAATACACAATAAATATCAAGGTTTAACTCAAATACACCATTTTAGAGTCATGCATGAAAAACAAATTAGTCCCGGTTTGAAATTCATAACGTCAAATCAAAGTGTGATTCTGGATCATCAAAGTCAGTATCTTGTATGGCCACCTCTAGTGTCACACACAGCCTGAATTCTCCGATGCATTGAGTCAAGCAGTTGCCGGATTTCAGCCTGTGTGATGCGTTCCCATTCCTCATAAAGTGTCTGGCGCAACTGTAGGATTGTGAAGGGTTCTGGATCACACCGTCTCACTTGACGATCCAGAATATCCTATAGGTGCTCTATAGGGTTTAAGTCTGGGGAAAATGTGGGCCAATCAAGACACTGAACATTGCTCTGCCTCAGGTAGTCCTCTCTGGCGACATGTGGTCTCATGTTATCCTGTTGCAGCGTTAGGCGGTAGCGAGTCACCAGTGAAACTGCGACAGGGGCCAAAATGTCATCACGGTAATGGGCCGCATTGAGGTTTCCATCAATGAAAACAAGCTCAGTCTTGTGTCTGCTGCTTATTCCAGCCCACACCATGACAGCTGGTCCACCCCAGTGGTCACGCTCCAGGACATTAGTGTCAGCATAACGTTCCCGTCACCTACGCCAGACATGCACTCTGCCGTCAGCAACACTCAACTTGAATCTTGATTCGTCAGGAAACAGGACCCTGTTCCACCTGAGCACATTCCAGCCCAAATGTGCCCTTGCCCATTTCAGATGGACATGGCAACGAGCAGGAGTCAACACCAGACCACAACTGGGACGTCGGTTGTGCAACCCAGCTTCACACAAGCGAGTGCGTACTGTTTGGTCACTGATCCTGTTCTAGTGACGACCTCTGGTCTGTGCAGCGGTGACTGTAGCTGTCAGGAAGCAATTGCAAAGATGCTGGAAACGAATATGGCGGTCCTGCTGAGGGGTGGTGACACATGGTCTGGGAGCATGTGGTCAGTTGTTAGTGCTTTCTGTGTCATTATACCAGCTCCAGAGATGTGAAATGGTTGACACATTGATGCCCAGAGCCCTAGCAACCCGTCTTTGTGACATTCTGCCAACAAGCATACCGATGGCTCTTTCTCACTGATTTTGACGTAGTCGTGCCATGGTCAAATGTTGCACCAGTACAATGCCCATTTAAATTTAAATTGCCCATTGCTGTGGCTGTTTATTGACCAAGTTTAAGAAGGATTGGTCAGTGAGTTCTACTCAACCTGAGTGGAGTCGCACACTTCCAAACAATGTGCATTCAAGTGGAACTCACTGACCATACAACAAAATAAAAACAATCTCATGAGCTTTTAAGGTGTATTTTAGGTATCATTACCCAAAACCACGATCTTATTTTGCGTACACAAAATATTTCAAAATTTGAAATGTTGCTTTGGAAGTTTTTGTCAGTGTATTAGGAGCCAGTTATCTTGAAATTCATTGCATCGCAACTTCTTATTTTTTTCCACTTCTACGTAGGGTCAAGGTGAATAGGTGGAGGCAATAGGGTTAAGGCCCTTGCTCTAGGTGGCAGCATGGTGATGCTGGGACTTGAACTCAGTAACCGAAAGCCTTAACCTGTTGATCCACCATTGCCCGATAAAGCAATTGCATTGCAACAACTTTTAAAAATTATGCACAAATTATCCAAATTGTCTTATCCATATTGATGTTGAATTCTGGAGTCTGACTGGTCAAAAGGTGTCGATTCATTTTCTATAACTGAAAAAATAGAAGTTTTCTGACATACAGTACTGCGCAAAAGTCTTCGGCACATGTAAAGAAATACTGTCAACCAAAAGTGGCTTAAAAATAACGAAATTAAATGTTTCAACATTATAAAAAATCTGTAAGCAGTAAGCCATAATAAATGAAACAAAGCCAATATTTGGTGTGAGATGACCTTTTGCTTTATAAAAAAAACAAAAAAACAGTAGTCTCAGGTACAATGAGTGCAGTTTTATGCAGAAATGAGCTGTAGGTTTTACTGAGCATCTTACAGAACCAGCCACAGTGCTTCTGGACAATTTGACTATCACACTTGCTTCTTAATTTTGCACCAAAGCCCAGTAGCCTTCATTATGTATTCTTTTTAAATCTGAAAAGTGCTCTCTTATGTAATATCCTGCTCGGATACAAACATTTTTTTTCCCTGTAACATTTAACATTGTGCTGGAAAACGAACGTTTGGAACTCTAAAATGTTTTTGTACTGACTCGATAATGTAGAAGTCATAAAATAAAAATCTGTAACAAAGTTTGTATGAAAAAAATCTTAGATTACAAAGTACTGTAAATCTGTTTAACCTATAAACAGATAATTTAGTGAACTGTTGTAGTATAGGAGAAATTTAAACACTACAAGGTGCTGTTAGAGGAAAATTATTAACTTGATTATTGTAACATTATATAGCATCATATGTGTAATTTTATTATATTCTATTATAAATTGTTATAATATTAATAATAGATGGGATTTTAATAATATATTAAGAGGTAACAGGTAACAAGTAGAAGGACACTCATTAAAATGTATATCTCCGCCAAGCCACATGTTCACATTTGCATGAAAATCTAAGAAAATGTTCCTTGTCCTATGGCTCACCTTTCCTCAAAATTTCATCTAAGGCAGCTGGGCCATAGAAGGTTCACGCTGCACGCTGCATGCTGCACGCTACACGCTACACGCGTGTAAAGAAAAGTGGACAAACGTAGCATGACTTGCTCTGGGCCATAGAACGGCGTTCACGTTGCACGCTGCACGCTGCACACTTCACGCGTGAAGCGAGAAATGAACATGCACACTTTTTTCTAGGCGTGAAGATGGAAATTCCAGTCAATGCATGCGGTCACCGCCGCGCCAGCCAATCAGAACGGGTCTAGGGAGATAACTCTATGCTTTCAGGGGAAAACTTCAGAAAAAATATAATTGAATGGTATAATTGAAAAATAGTTCTTCATTGGGATTGTCAAGCAGATTATAGAATGTTCGGTGAAATTCACCATGGGTTTCTCTCAGAAGGAAGTGTTCTCGGCTCCAAATTCTGTTCCTTTTTCTCTTCCTCTGTCTCAGTAAAAGCAGAATGAGGCAATCGTTGTCATCCGAAGAGTCCATATTGTTGGTTACTCGGTCAAAGTAGAACAGACGCAACACGTGAACATCCAAGCATGAAGTTTAATGGCCCAGGGTCCGGTTCTTCACGTGAACGTGTAGCGTGTAGCGTGCAGCATGCAGCGTGCAGCGTGAACCTTCTATGGCCCAGCTGCCTTAATCCATTCACTACTTTTTGAGTTACGTTTGGAACAAACAAACAAACAAACAAACAAATGAAAAGTTGTGCAGAGCATGATACTTGCGAAAGTATCACAAAGAAATGGAAGTTATGGCCGATTAGGTGTTTTTACAAGATTTGACCTTTCTGACCTTGACCTTTGACCCTGACCCACCAAAAACTAATGATGTCTTTGTGTGACCCTACTGAGTTGTCCTGTGCATTTCGGTGAAGATTGGTCAAGAAATGACGACGCTAGAGCACCAATAAACAAACAGACAGATCAACATGCAAAAATCTCTGATTTTCGCAAGTGACAGACGGAGGCGAAAACAGAACCTCCTCCCACAAAGTCGGTAGCGGTAACAATTCTGCCACCTCATTGCTGATTTTCATCCAACAGCACACTCCTCCATGCCTTATTGCTGACATATTACATTTTTATATGTACGTTGTATTTCAATGGAAGTCAGCAACGTAGTTACTCCAGACCAGCATATGACCGTCAGGCAATCCTAGATCTATGCGAATCCAGTAGCGGAGTACTCGTAGAGATGACCACTCTGGATCTTCTCTGTAGCCTTGGACTGCTATGTCGGCTACATCCAGCGGCCTGTGGAGCAGTGGAACCTTGTACCAGAGGAGTCCGCCAGCGAAGGAGACGGAGACGGCGTGACAGAAAACGGAAGTGGGGATGCCAAGCGGGGCTAACAGCTAAGCTAAAGGCTAACCTGTGTAGAATGCCGCTTCCTTCCATCCTGCTGTCTAACATCCGCTCCTTAGAGAACAAACTGGACTACCTGAAGCTGGAATTAACAACAAAACGGGAGGTGAGAGACTGCTGTGCCATAATTCTCACAGAAACATGGTTAAAACCATCCATCCCAGATGACGCCGTTAGCATAGAGGGGCTAACAACATTCCGGTCGGACAGATGCAGCTCTCTTACGAGTAAATCCCGGGGCAGCGGTGTTTGCGTATACACCAACAATAACTGGTGCAACAACAGGGAGATAGTCTCAAGTCACTGCTCTATTGATGTAGAACTACTGACTGTTAAATGCAGGCCATTTTATTTACCCTGGAAATTCACTATTATTATCATCACAGCAGTGTACATTCAGCCCAGTGCAAACACCAGAGAAGTCCTGAATGTCCTATACTATTCCATCAGTAAACTGCAATCTACACATCCTGAGAGAATTTTCATAGTGGCAGGGGACTTTAATCAGGCCAATATGAAAACTGTGTTTCCTCACTTCCACCAGTATGTGGATTTTGCAACCAGGGGAGAGAACACACTGGACCTGGCTTACAGCAACATCAAAGAGGCATTCAGGGCTGCACCCCACCCCCACCTTGGCTCCTCAGACCATCTCTGTTGCCCCTTTTCCACCAAAGCAGTTCCAGGGCTGGTTCGGGGCCAGTGCTTAGTTTGGAACCGGGTTTCCTGTTTCCACTGACAAAGAACTGGCTCTGGGGCCAGAAAAACCGGTTCAAGGCTAGCACCAGCTCTCTGCTGGGCCAGAGGAAAGAACCGCTTCCGTCAGCGGGGGGGGGCGGAGTTGTTAAGACCAGCAACAATAACAAGACCGCGAAAGATCACCATTTTTAAGTGACGAGAAGCAGCAGCTGTACAAACGCCAAGTCAGCCATTATTATTATTATTGTTGTTGTTGCTGCTGCTGCTTCCGTGTTGTTTTTGCTTCGATATTCGCGCCAAGGTTTATGCAAACGTAGTGACGTAACTGACGTATACAGCGACATAACTGACGTATACGGCGACGTAATGACGTGGCTTCCCTTAGCACCGCGAGCTATGGAAAAGCAAACTGGTTCTCAGCTGGCTCGCAAGTTGAACAAGTTGTGAACCAGCACCAGCACTGGCCCCGAACCAGCCCTGGAACTGATTTGGTGGAAAAGGGGTATATGTGATGCTAATACCTGCATACAGTGCAAGCCCCTGCTGATCAGGAAAAAACCCACAGTGAAGCAGGTGAGGGTTTGGCCTGCGGGAGCTATGGAAGCATTACAGGACTGCTTCGAGCACACAGACTGGGACATGTGCAAGGCAGCTGCAACAAACAATGATCACACGCAGGTGGAGGAGTATGCTGAGTCTCTCTCTGCATTCATTCAGAAGTGCATGGAGGATGTTAGTGTGATCAGAAACATCTCCACACGGGCCAACGAGAAACCCTGTATGACCAGAGAGGTACGTGCAATGCTGAAAGCACGGAATGTCGCTTTTAAATCTGGCGACATGCTGGCACTCAGAACAGCTAGAGCCAATCTGAACTGTGCCATAAGATCTGCAAAGCATGCCCATGGCCAGAAAGTGCAGGACTTCTTCCATGACCCCACGAACATCAGATGAATGTGGCAGGGTATCCAAGTCATCACAGACTACAAAGCTACTCCTCCCCCCTGCAACGACATCATCAGCTTTCTCAGTGAATTCAATAACTTCTTTGGGAGGTTTGAGGCACTCAACACCACTCCTGTGAGGAAATTTATTCCTCGCCCTGATGAGCAGCCGATCAGTCTGGACACAGCTAATGTCCGCAGAACCCTGAGGAGAGTGAACACACAGAAAGCAGCCAGTCCTGATGGCATACCAGGATGGGTGCTCAAAGAATGTGCTGATCAGCTGGCTGGGGTTCTCACGGACATCTTCAACACCTCACTGATCTAGGCTGTGGTACCAACATGTCTAAAGACTGCTACAATCATCGCGGTACCCCATAATCTCCTCCCTCAATGATTACTGCCTCATAGCACTCACCCCCATAATGATGAAGTGCTTTGAAAAGACCACATTGTCTCCAGACTGCCCCCCACATTTGACCCATACCAGTTTGCTTATCGCCCTAATCGCTCCACAGAGGATGCCATCTCCTCTGTACTCCATCTGAGCTTAGAACATCTGGAAGTGAAGGACACATGTGCAGATGTTGTTTTTGGACTTCAGCTCGGCGTTCAATACCATCATCCCACAGCACCTAGTGAGCAAACTGGCCTCTCTTGGTTTCAGCTCCCTCCTGTGTAACTGGCTACTTGACTTTCTCACCAACAGACGTCAGTCTGTGCGGGTGGGCAACAACACCTGCAGTGTCATCTCCCTGAGCACCGGCTCCCCTCAGGGCTGTGTCCTGAGCCTGCTGCTGTTCATCCTGATGACCCATGACTGCTGTCCCAGGTCCACTACTAACCATATTGTGAAGTTTGCAGATGACACAACAGTAGTGGGCCTTATCCAGGGTGACGACAACGTGGCCTACAGAGAGGAGGTGATGCACCTAGTGGATTGGTGCAAAACCAACAACTTGGTCCTGAATGTCGCCAAAACCAAGGAGATTATCGTCGACTTCAGGAGGAGCCGGCCTACTCACACACCACTCATAATCAACGACACAGCAGTGGAGAGAGTCAGCAGCACAAAGTTCCTGGGGGTGCAGATAACGGACACTCTGACCTGGTCCCATCACACCGGGGCCCTTGTAAAGAGGGCTCAGAAGCGCCTGCATTTTCTGCACCGGATGAAGAAGGCACATCTCCCCCCTCCAATTCTCACCACTTTCTACAGAGGCACCATAGAGAGCATACTGACTTGCTGCATCTCTGTCTAGTCAGGATCCTGCAGGGCCTCTGACTGGAAGTCTCTGCAAAGGGTGGTGAAGACAGCGGAGAAAATCATCAGGACTTCACTTCCTCCGATACAGGATATTGCAGAAAAACGCTGCCTGACCAGGGCTCGCAACATCAGCAGAGACACCTCCCACCCCCACTATGGACTGTTGTTGCTGCTGGTTTCTGGAAAGAGGCTATGTAGCCTCCGGAGTAGAACAGCCAGGTTCTACAACAACTTTTTCCCACATGCCATAAGACTGTTGAACCAAATTAATCCCCGCCACCACCACCACCTAGGCAATACTTTATATTCGGGCAATACACTTTATATTGTATATAAGACTTTATACACAGTTTTCTTACACTTGCTGCTGTTTCATTCTGCACTACACCTGAGGCAAAGCAACAAAATCTAGTTCTGATGTGTATTATTTGATGCAAATCTGAATGACAATAAAGTAAGTCTAAGTTGATATTATTCTACTCTTACCTCTTAGAGTTTTTGAAACTGAAACCTCCGAACCAAGGCTGACACGCTGTCGCCATGACCCAAACTCTTATTTCCCAGTAAAGGCCCGGTGCTAGAGCTCAGTGGTCTCTTTGCAACAGCTTCCCATAACAACTCGGATGCGTCAAATCTACATCACACGTGGGCCCACTGGCCGAAGAAGGCAAGGAAAGGGGGACGACCTGGAGTATATTTTAAAACAGGAATGTACTTACCCTCGGTCATAAGCATAAACATGTCTGCAAGCGATTTCTTTAGTCTAGTCCATTTATTTCGAATGGTGAACCGAATTGCATACACTCACCAGCCATTTTAATCGGAACGTGTGTGTGCATGCACAGTGCATGACTGTTACACTCATTTTTACACTCTTACAACACTATAGTGACATAGTGGCTACAGCCTCTATGTGAGGCAGTAGCCACAAAAACAGTTCCTGGAAATGGTTCCTGATTTTGCACTTTGCTATAGTTTTATCATTAAACCTCCTGAAAGCAAAGTGTAGCAAAATAAACTGGAACGCATGTTGTGGGTCCATGTGCAAAAGTTTATTTCTAAAACAGATAGCCAAATTCAAATTGCACACCAAACAGTGATGTGATTAAACACACAGACGTTGACAGGAATGAAGAAGCTATCCAAAAAGTAAAAGCAAACAAAGGTACGGTAAGCAATGATCAGAGAAACAGCCCACATAATGCAGCTCAGAAATTACTAAATGGTGCAAGACTTCACAAAGGGGATTTCTTGGAAATGAGGTGCAGGTGTTGGTGATCCAGAGTCAATATTCAGGTGAAGTTTATCAACTACTGCAGAGACTGCAAACTAACATTTCTGAAGGTCCAGTTACATACAGTGGATATAAAAAGTGTACACACCCCGTTAAAATGATAGGTTTGTCTGATGTAAAAAAATGAGACTACGATAAATAATTTCAAAACTTTTCCCACCTTTAATGTGACCTATAACCTGCACAAATCAATTGAAAAATAAACAAATCTGTTAGGGGGAAAAACATAAAAAAAAAAAGTACAATAAGCTGGTTGCATACAGTAAGTGTGCACACCCTTAAACTAATACTTTGTTGAAGCACCTTTTGATTTAATTACAGCATTCAGTCTTTTTATGTAGGAGTCTATCAGCCTGCCACATCTAGATTTGGCAATATTTGCCCACTCTTCCTTGCAAAAGAGCTCCAAATCTGTCATATTGCGAGGGCATCTCTTGTGCACAGCCCTCTTCAGGACACCCCACAGATTTTCAATTGGATTTAGGTCTGGGCTCTGGCTGGGCCATTCCAAAACTTTTTTGGGCTCATTGTCACAGTGGCGGCTGGTAGTCTTTCAAACAGGGGAGGCTGGTCGGTTACGATATTTCTGGATTTTAAAAGAAAAAAGAAAAAAACACATCAATTTTGCCCATACTCTTGCCTCTGATCTGGCTGATTGTTGGCAGGGTCACAAACTGTGAAATAACAGGTTCTTTTGGCCCATTAGCCTACTGTCCAATATACATGATGGTGGTGTTGGGGGGGGGGTATATTTTAACATTTTATATTTTAAAATTGTGGCATGTTGTTTAAAAATTGATCATTATTGAAAGCAGCTCTTTGTCAGGAACCTCAGCAGTAACAGCAGAGTGTTCTGGAATCGGCACAAGCACTGACCTTGGGGAGCCAAACATAGAGCTGGGTGCCACACATTTCATTCAATGACACTTTCCCTATATTTTACTTATTTTGACTGAGAAATGTTTTATTGACAATTTTGATAACCCTTCACTTTTAATCCAGGTCTGTAGTGTGAAATGTTCTCGGCTGTGTTTTTGTTTAAAAATGTTTTCCAAATTGTATCTGTGTTTATTTCATATCCAGAAAAATATATATTCCAATATAATATACTCAGCATAAACATTTTAAATAGATTCTATATTTTTGGTCCATCCATGACATATTACTAAAGTAGCCTATTTACTGTTGTTGATGTGGGTCACTTGCTGTTAGCCAATTCACTTTCTTGTACCAGGAGAGCTGAAAGGAACGAGTATTATTCCCTACCTTTTTCACCAAGTCAATTTGAGGCGTTGGTCTACCCTGTTCTTTAATTTTTTCCTCGAAAGGAAGACTGGCAAATGGCTTCGCCAAAATTAAATCAGCAATGTTTGGCATCCGTGCGCAGCTTTCTTGCTAGCTGACTAGCCCCCTCAAGTTCAGTCACTGAAATAAACGAAATTTCTGGAACTAAGATAGCAAACTTGACAACACTATATTTACACTTTATTTACAATGAAAATATATACAAACTAAAAAAGCTGGTAGAAACCGTAAATAATGAATGAAATCAAAATGTAAGCTGATCTCTTACAATACACCACAGCACTTGCGAATCCGCATGGGACTGAACTGAAATTCACCGCTGCCTGTCTATATTTGAAACGAGCTGTCAATCAAAGAAAATATCCGGCCGCTTTCACCAATCACCAGTCTCCTCGCGGAAAGCTTTGCCATGTCCCTCCCACTGTGAGGCTGGGAGTCCGTGGGTGGGCGTTTTCGCAGTATTTGTCCAATAACTGTCTTGCATTTTGATATTGAAAAGTGCATAGCTCCCAAATGCCACTGAAGTGCACTGAGGCTGGGAGTCCGTGGGACTCCGTGGGCGGGCGTTTTCGCAGCATTTGTCCAATAACCGTCTTGCATTTTGATATTGAAAAGCGCATAGCTCCCAAATGCCACTGAAGTGCACTGAGGCTGGGCTGCATCGCGCTGTCACGAGGGGGAAAAACTCACGCACACATTAGGCGAACTGGGGAAAGTTATAACGGAATGATTTCGCACTGTAGTTGGGTTGAGCACATATATTTCTATGATTCTGGATCTGAAATAGCAATGTTATAAGGTCAGCTATAACATAAGCCTAGCGCAATTCATCCTACACGATGTTCGTCATTTTTAGAGGAGGCTGAGCCTCCCTCGTTGTCTTAGAGCAATCGCCTGTGCATTGTCATGCTGAAAGATGAAATTCCTCATCATCTTCAGCTTTCTAGCAGACACCTGAAGGTTTTGGGCCAAAATTGACTGGTATTTAGAACGGTTCATAATTCCCTCCACCTTGACTAAAGCCCCTGTTCCAGCTGAAGAAAAACAACCCCAAAACATGATGCTGCCACTACCATGCTTCACCGTGGGTATGGTGTTCTTTTGGTGATGCGCAGTGTTGTTTTTGTGCTAAAAATACTTTTTGGAATTGTGGCCAAAAAGTTCAACCTTGGTTTCATCAGACCATAACACATTTTCCCACATGCTTTTGGGAGAGTTGATAGGTTTTTTTTTTTTTTTGCAAAATTTAGCCGGGCCTGGATGTTTTTCTTTGACCCTACCTCATAGTCCAGGCATATGGAGAATATGGGAGATTGTTTTCACATAGTACACAACCAGTACTTGCCAGAAATTCCTGCAGCTCCTTCAGCGTTACTGTAGGCCTCTTGGCAGCCTCCTTGACCAATTTTTGTCTTGTCTTTTCATCAATTTTGGAGGGACGTCCAGTTCTCAGTAATGTCACTGTTGTCCCATATTTTCTCCACTTCTCGATGACTGTCTTCACTGTGCTCCATGGTATATCCAATGCCATGGAAATGTTTTTGTACCCTTCTCCTGACTGATACCTTTCAACAATGAGATCCCTTTGATGCTTTGTAAGCTCTCTGTGAACCCTGGCTTTTGCTGGAGGATGCAACTGAGTAAATGTCTGAACATTATTTGGGGTGAATCAGAGTCATTTTAACTGATGGCCGGTGTGAACCCAAAAAGACTGAATGCTGTAATTAAATCAAAAGATGCTTCAACAAAGTATTAGTTTAAAGGTGTGCACACTTATGCAACCGGCTTATTGTATTTTTTTTTATGTTTTTCCCCCTAACATATTTGTTTGTTTTTCAATAGAATTGTACAGGTTATAGGTCACATTAAAGGTGGGAAAAGTTTTGAAATTATTTATCGTGGTCTCATTTTTTTACATCAGAAAAATCTATCATTTTAGTGGGGTGTGTACACCTTTTATATCCACTGTAAAATTATTTACTTACGAAGATCCAGATATGTGACTAACATGACTGAATATTTACAGTTAACTTTTAATGCTTAACTTTGCTTTAATGCTTTAATGATTAGATCCAGGTGTGGAAAATACTTTGGTATTTGGTTAATATTTATAATTTAAGTATTATTAAATTGAATAATTTTAATAGCTGTATGCTATGCAACAATCAAATGGGCTCATTTTCGTTTCCAGTCATTTCAGTATAGCATCCAATCCAAGGACACCGATGTGGAAAAATCGTGTCGCTGTCTGATGGTACACAATGTAGTTAGCACTACAGCTATCCATGTGCATCTGAAGATGGATAAGCCTCAAGTGTGGAACTGGAGGATGAGTAGCCCTGGCCATACCTCAGTAAAATGTTTCAATATGCTGTAGTACAAAAACACGTACACAGTGAGGCATGGACAGCAAGCTGGACTGGACTTGCAACACCAAACACTTATACAGGAAGGGACAGAGCAGGCTATACTTCCTTAGGAGGCTGCGGTCCTTTAACATCTGCAGGAAACTCCTGTGGATGTTCTATCAGTCTATGGTTGCCAGTGTCCTGTTTTACACCGTGGTGTGCTGGGGGGGCAGCACATCCAAGAAGGACACATCCAGGCTGGACAAACTGATCAGGCGGGCTGGCTCTGTGGTCGGCATGAAGCTGGACTCTTTGGTAATGGTGGCAGAGAAGAGGTCTATGGACAAACTATTGAACATCATGGACGATGCCAGTCACCCTCTGCACACCGTCATCAGCAACCAGAGGAGCCTGTTCAGTGACAGAATGCTCCTTCCCAAGTGCAGGACGAACAGACTCAAAAACTCCTTTGTCCCTCACGCCATCAGACTGTACAACTCCTCTCTGGGGGGGAGGAGGGGTAACAGGAGGACAGAGGACGGGAAGGAGCAGTAGCCTAGCCTAACAATAAGCAATACCAGACAATGTGCAATATAAAGTGCAATATCTCTCCTACTGCCGCCCCCCCTTCTCCCCACTTTTTTTCCTTTTTTTCTTCTTCCCCCTCTTTCCCCCCTCCCCCTTCCTCTCTTCCCCATATCTTATTCTTTTTATATATTTGTATATGTAAATACTTAATTTATTTTAATTTAACTAGAAGTTTTCTCTATTTCTTTTCTCTGTTTATCTGTAATGATGCTGCTGGAATCTTAATTTCCCTGAGGGAACCCACCCAAAGGGATCAATAAAGTTTTATCTAATCTAATCTAATCTAATCTAATCTAATCTAATCTAATCTCATTTGACCCCCTAGAAGGCTAATCTGAAACCACACGTGTGTGATTGAGTGTGTATATTTTGTAATTTGCTAATATTATCTGGCTATATTTAACCAAATTAGGCTGTTTTCTTTGCTAATGCAAGGTTATACTAGACCACTTTTTGAAGGTCTCAGTCTCATCTCAGAATTAACCACATTTTTACTCAGTTTTGTCTCAGTCTCGGACATAGAGACTTGGTATTTTATTTCAAGACCAGTCAAGACCACAACTGCGGGGATTTGACTAAATTGCCTTATGCATTGTCTGATTTATTTATTAACATCATTACTGTGATTGGATGCAAAACGTCCTGCTTCAAGAACATGACTCATTGCGAATTTGAAATTTCCATTACTGTTAATGGCGGTCACCCCTCCCAGCCCCCCTTCACACTCCCTCGTCTGGTCTTGGTCTTGACTCAGTCTCGCCCTGCCTTGGTTTTGGTCTTGATTTGGTCTCAACCCCTCAAATTATTGGTCTTATCTCGGTCTCAATACACTCTGGGCTTGGTCATGCCTTAGTCTCAGTTAGACCCCGAAGCCGTTTGTTTTCAGGATAATGGCTGGCTGATGAAATTATTGGCTGGCTAGCTGACTCAGCCAAAACCTTAATGGCTGCTGCAGCCACCAAAATGTTTATGGCTACAAATGGCTGATACTGGACGTCACTGTGTGGCATATATCCAGGCGAACGGATCAAACAAATGGGGGGAATAAATAGCAAATTACCACAGGTCCCCTGGTCTCTTACTTCATTGTAAATATAAATCTAGCAAGATTGTAGTTCAATGCTAATAATAAGCTAATCTGGATTGTTCGAGGAAGGCATCTAGCTATCTACTCTCACTAGCAATGACCAGTGAAGGACTGGCAGCTATCTTACTATGATGAAAGTAGAGTGGTGGAGTACTTTTTTTTATCAATCTCGAAGTATGTGAAACAAACAAACAAACAAACAAACAAACAAAAAAATACCTTTACACTTTCCCTCAGCAGCGGCAAAGAATGCAGCCATCTCGTCGATATCGGAGTCGATTGATGCTCTGGGTGGGTTCCCGGGTTCCCCAGTGTATCGTGGTAACGGTGTGAGGGGAGGGAAGCCAGACAGGTAGTCACAACGGCAAGCTTGTGGTGGCTCTCTGTGCTGTGATATCAGTTCTAAATCTCTACAGTGTATGCCTATACGTCTCTATTGTGTTACTACTAGTGTGTACAGTTGATCATGTTTGTGTCACTTTTCTTGTAGCTCATGATGTGGATAAACCCATTATTTGATGTACACAATTCTTAGTGGCTCAGCCAAATTTTATTAGATAGCGGCTCAAATTGGCTTACAAAATTATTGGCTGGCGGCGGCTCAAATTCTAAATGGCGGTTTTAGCGGCGCCTGGCAGCGGCTTCGGGGTCTAGTCTCAGTTTAGGTGATCTCGACTGCAACACTAATAGGATCCCCCAAAAAATAAATACCAATGACATTCACAGTAAGAACACTTGTAAAGCTCATTTTAGTAAGCTGGCTTCATCAGGCAAGACAGTGTAGTTGCTTTAAAACATCACATGAAAACATGACGGGCGGCATGGTAGTGCAGTGGTTAGCACTGTCGTGTCTGTGGTAGCCCTGTGATAGCCTGACCGCCTGCCCAAGGTGTACCCCACCTCTCGCCCGAAGTCATTTTGCCCCGTGACCCTGATACTGGATGGACGGATAGATGGATGGAAAACATGACATTAAGTTAATTTCAGTGAAAAAGGTTTATATTTTACATTTAAATACTTAAAAACATTTCAGTGTCACAATTTTTTAACTTTCACTTCAGTACATTTTTGGCTGGATACCTTCAACTGAGTTCAATTTTGATGCATTATCCATACTTTCACTTAAGTATAGCTTCTCAGTACTTTTTGATTAGTTACCCCTGATTAGTTCATGGTGATAAATAAATTGGTTGTGTTTAATTGTGCAGTGCTGTTTTCATGTTCCATCATTGACCAGCGCCATATACACTGAACAGATAAGACTGATAAGACATACAGTATTTGCTAAGGTCTTCATGGATAATAGGGACAACAGCTGGGTTCTTGCAAACAGTCTAGAACAGGGGTTCTCAACCTTTTCTACTTTAAGACCCAGCTATTCATACTTGTAACGAGTTGGGGCCCATTAGAAAAGATCCCCAATTATTTTGGCTCATCAATTCTATTAGAATCTAATAATCTATTGTAAAGTGTATTACTGGGATGCAACATCACTCCCTGTTACAGATGAGAGCCCAGGAATTAAATAAATGCAATGAAAACAAACTGTTTTTAATTGTAGATATTGTATTTAAAACTGTATGGATGTGCCAGAAGCCAACATAAAACCATGCATGCAGGGCATTCTCAGTCAAAAGGGATTAATGATCCAAAAGTGGAGTCTGGTCCATTAACACAAGAACTTATTGCCATGTTTATGTACAGCAAACAAGCAAATTATTAAAACCAAGAAGTACACTCAAAAGAAGTGGATATTGAAATCACTCAATGGGATAGATCCTTACATGCTAACAAAGAAGGATTTTTCCTACAAGTTTGAAAATTATTTGTTGAGCTCCCCAACACCTCAAACTACCTGGTGCTGCAGACATTGTTCAACACGGACACACAGATGAAAACCTGGAAGAGCATGGAGGCATACAACTTTTTATATGTGGCTGGGTTAAAGATCTGGGGATCAGGACACTACAAGATAAATCATGTATTGTTTTTGCCCGGGTAAGGAGGAATTTCTGGGCTTTGTATGCATATTTGTAATGTTTGCTAGGATGCTCCAAGTTTTAGTATCGAGTGTGGTTTTAATAAAAACCACAGCCACTTAATTCTCAATCCTCCCTGCTCTTCTCTTCCAGCAGGCATCATAGATTCATATAATGTACCCTCAAATGTATTTATTTATTCTGCCTACTGCTCGCTCTCTCTCTCTGTGCACACGCACGGGTTAAATGCAGAGGAGGAATGTGACGAATAAAGGCTTGTTCTTCTTAATTTACCTTCAAATGTATTTATTCTACTTGAAAAGTGTACGGCAAACCAGCTACCGGATTTGGGACACTACAACATCCTGAACTATTTAGTATTATGGACTTCTAAATACACCAGAGACACTAAAGGCAGACAAAAGTACAGACGCCTACCAATATTTCGAGGCAAGTTTCGTGCATACCAGAATGTTACTGGACATTTCTGATAAAGAAAAATACCTTATTATGACAAAGGTAAGCTCAAACATGGGCTTCTAATAATAATAAAAAACAAGCCAGGGCCGAGATCTAGCATATTGGTGTTTAGCCTCATCTACATTATCAGTACATAACAAACATGCTGCTAGTCTCGCTAAGCATTGTCTAATAAAATATATCACATCCAAAGCCCACATCCAGAGACACATTTTAATGTTATACACAGCTTTCACACTAACCTGATATAAAATGTTCTCCACACACATGGGAATGTTTTTCTTCCCGTTTAACTGCAGCTCGCCATTTTTCTCGCCTTTCTGGGTTCGCTGGGAAGCAGTGAAAAGTTAAACCAGGCTTATTTCCACGTCTGTTATTACATCCAAAAGCACTAAAGGTCTCTGGTATTGTTCTTTTAGATGTAACTTCTACAAGTTTATCTGTAGGTGTTTACTGAATTGGGTTTAGAATCACTCGCATACACTTGTGCCAATCGCTGGCAAACACGAAGCTCACCAGGCAACATGTAAACAAATCCGCAGTTGTGATGACATCATGTGAAAGTCCTCTGTACCCGACTAAAAATTAGCTTCAACTTGAAAAAAAATTCGCGGTCCACTAGTTGGTGCTTTGTGGCCCATTCCAGTGGTTGAGAAACACTGGTCTAGCCCCAATCGGAATGTTTAAACACATCCAAGTAGGCAGTATTTTTGGGTAAACAACTCACATCTGACAGCAGCTTGTTATAAGTAGCAGCAAATACACACAAATAAAATAGTATGAAATAAATTATGAGATAAAAGCTTTAATTTACAGAATTCACAAAATTTTCAAATACAATTTGGCACATCACTTCATAGATGAGGCCCAGAGTTCTGGTGTATTCGGTGCCATGAACTTAACAGACACTTGGCACCAATACCATTTCATGATTCCTATGGTCACCTGGCACAAACATGCTTGATATCAGGGTTATATTTTAGCTAGTGCTCTAAGTAGGCAGCTACTTCACTACCATTGGCTGTTTAGTGCTTTACCACAATCCTGCAATACTGTGTTTAAACATTTCCAGAGCTCTGCACAAAGAGTAGCCAGCTACCCGTCACTCCTGATTTATACGTCAATCCTGAGAAACCAGTGATGCTCGCCTCTCCTCCTGTTCAGACATGCCGGATCCATCCTGATGCCCTACTTCTAGCTGAGGTTCCTGTGGAGGATGGCCCCATATGGACAGCCTGAAGATACACTTAGAAGATGGCTGTGGATACTCAATACAAACAGTTTTAGAAGAAGAAGAAGAAGAAGAAGACAAAGAAGCTTTTATTTGTCACACGCACACTCAAACACAGTGAAATTTGTCCTCTGCATTGAACCCATCTCAAGCAGTGAACACACGCATGCACACACACACACACACACATACCCAGGGCAGTGGGCAGCTATGCTACAGTGCCCGGGAAGCAGTTGGGGGTTAGGTGCCTTACTCAAGGGCACTTCAGCTCAAGGTCGCCCCATGTTAACCTAACCACATGTCTTTGACCTGTGGGGGAAACCAGAGCACCCGGAGGAAACCCACACAGACACTGGGAGAACATGCAAACACCACACAGAAAGGCCCCCATCAGCCACTAGGCTCAAAAAACCTCACACAAACCCACCATGGATTACAGTCACCATGATAACTTTAGGACGGCGGTTGTTATGAACTGTTTTGCAGTCAAGTTTCCATCAATGAACAGTTGATAATTTCAACTAAATAGACCTTATGTTAACGCTATAATGAATTTCCTGGTTACACAGTTGCACTTTTTGACCAGATAGGACACATTTATAGAAGTTAATTATTTATTATAATAATAATAATAATAATAATAATAATAATAAACAAGTTTATTTGCCAGGTATGTGAACACACACGAGGAATTTGACTCCGGTTTCACTTAGCTCTCAGTACAAACAGATAAAAAGCATAGAAAAAAAACAAAAAGCTATGTACATGTAGAAGGGTAAATATATGTATAGACAGCATAGTGCAAGGATGAATTAGTAAATATAAATATGCAGTGTGCACAGAATGATGGTATGAGTGTGCAGATATTTC
Organism: Neoarius graeffei; assembly: GCF_027579695.1. Classification (NCBI taxonomy): domain Eukaryota; kingdom Metazoa; phylum Chordata; class Actinopteri; order Siluriformes; family Ariidae; genus Neoarius; species Neoarius graeffei. Next base: position 37,197,992 of record NC_083596.1, read on the forward strand.
ACAGTTGATGTTACTGATATTTGAGTCCGGTTTTAGCTGTTCATCACAAAGACAGCTTGAGGGAAAAAACTGTTCTTGTATCTGGTTGTTTTTGCGTACAGTGTTCTGTAGCGTCTTCCAGAGGGGAGAAGTTTAAACAGTTTGTGACCAGGGTGTGATGGGTCTGCAGAGATGTTACCTGCCCGTTTCCTGACTCTGGATAGGTACAGGTCTTGGATGGAGGGCAGGCTGACACCAATAATTTTCTCTGTAGACCTTATTGTCCGTTGCAGTCTGTTCTTGTCCTGTTTGGTGACCGATCCAAACCAAACAGTGATGGAAGAGCAGAGAACAGACTGAATGATGGCAGTGTAGAATTATGTCAGCAGCTCCTTAGACAGGTTGAGCTTCCTGAGCTGGCGCAGAAAGTACAACCTCTGCTGGGCCTTTTTGATGATAGTGACTATGTTGGTCTCACACTTCAGGTGCTGGGAGATTGTGGAACCCAGAAACCTGAAGGTTTCAACAGCAGTCACAATGTTGTTGGTGATGGTGATGGGTGGCAGGGTGGGGGGGCTCCTCCTAAAGTCCACTGTCATCGCCACAGTTTTGAGCGTGTTCAGCTCCAGATTGTCCTGACCGCACCAACAGACCAGCCGTTCAACCTCCTGTCTGTATGCAGACCCGTCACCGTCTCGGATGAGACCGATGACCATTGTGTCATCTGCAAATTTCAGGAGTTTAACAGACGGGTCTCTTGAGGTGCAGTCGTTGGTGTAAAGGGAGAAGAGCAGTGGGGAGAGCACACACCCCTGGGGGGCGCCAGTGCTGATAGTCCGGGTACTGGATGTGATGCTCCCCAGCCTCACCTGCTGCTTCCTGTCAGTCAGGAAGTTTATAATCCACTGACAGGTGGAGGAGGGCACAGTGAGCTGGGTGAGCTTGGTGTGAAGGATATCTGGAACGATGGTGTTGAACGCCAAACTGAAGTCCACGAACAGGGTCCTGGCATACGTCTCTGCAGAGTCAAGGTGTTGCAGGATGTAGTGCAGTCCCATATTGATTGCATCATCTGCTCACCTGTTTGCCCGGTAGGCAAACTGCAGGGGGTCCAGCAGGGGGTCTGTGATGTCCTTCAGGTGTGACAACACCAGTCTCTCAAAGGACTTCATGACTACAGATGTGAGGGCTACAGGCCTGCAGTCATTCAGTCCTGTGATGGTGGTTTTCTTGGGAACCGGGATTACTGTGGAGCATTTGAAGCATGAGGGGACTTCACACAGCTCCAGGGATCTATTGAAGATCTGGGTGAAGATGGGGGCCAGCTGATCAGCACAGACCTTCAGACAGGAGGGTGACACACCATCTGGGCCGGGTGCCTTCCTGATCTTTTGTCTGTGAAAAAGCTGACAAACATCCTCTTCACAGATCTTGAGTGCTGGTGTGGGGTCAGAGGCGAGAGGAGGCAGAATAGCAGGAGGTGTAAATGAGTCTTTAATGTCTGGGGGGGGAGAGGTGTGAATGTGTCAAATCTGCAGTAAAACACATTCAACTCATCAGCCAGGTGATGGTTCATTGCAGTGTTGGGGGATGGTCTCCTGTAGTTGGTGATGTTCTTCAAGGCCAATTTATGCTGACAACCCAGTCCTCGCAGACGGCGTCGCAGATGGTGTCTGCGTAGCCCCCCCACCTTCGCAGACGCTCTGCGCACACCTCCCAAAAATTGTGACCACCGCAGAAGCCTCGCAGACAGCGTCGCAGACAGGACGGCTCTGATTGGTCCATTCTACATCCGCTGTACACGCACTTCCGCTTCCCTACTTTCCCGGTTTGGTTTGGTTTCACGACCGCCATTTTAAAAAACATGAGCGAAGATGGAGCAGCACAAAGAGCGGTTGATCGAGGAAGTGAGGAAGTACGTACATCTATACGACTCCAGTTCTAGTCATTATAAGTAACCGGAGGATAAACACTCCACTAACCACACCCACCAACTACTCCTAGCGATTTCGCGACTTCGCGCCCCCTTGCGTTGTGGCGATGAATAACATCGCGCACGCCTATTACTCCCCACTCAACGATAAATTACAACTGTCTGCGAAAAGCTATCTGCGAAAGCCTTGTCGCAAGAGCATGCAGAGGCCTTCAGGCCTCTCCACACTGACGCCGGATCGTTGGCTGAAAGGCTGTTTTTGATCCTTTCAGCGTAGCTCCTCTTAGCTGCTTTCACCTCTTTCATCAGTGTGTTTCTGGCCTGTTTGTACAGGACTCTGTCCCCACTTCTGTAGGCCTCCTCCTTGGCCTGGCGAAGCTGCCTGAGTTTTGCAGTGAACCAGGGTTTGTTGTCGTTGTATGTGCAGAAGGTCTTGGTTGGCACACACATATCCTCACAAAAACTGATGTAAGATGTCACGGTATCAGTCAGTTCATGCAGGTCTGAAGCTCATCTCATCTCATCTCATTATCTCTAGCCGCTTTATCCTTCTACAGGGTCGCAGGCAAGCTGGAGCCTATCCCAGCTGACTATGGGCGAAAGGCGGGGTACACCCTGGACAAGTCGCCAGGTCATCACAGGGCTGACACATAGACACAGACAACCATTCACACTCACATTCACATTCACGGTCAATTTAGAGTCACCAGTTAACCTAACCTGCATGTCTTTGGACTGTGGGGGAAACCGGAGCACCCGGAGGAAACCCACGCGGACACGGGGAGAACATGCAAACTCCACACAGAAAGGCCCTCGCCGGCCCCGGGGCTCGAACCCAGGACCTTCTTGCTGTGAGGCGACAGCGCTAACCACTACACCACCGTGCCGCCCCAGGTCTGAAGCTGCAGCCTCAAAAACACTCCAATCAGTGCAGTCAAAGCAGGCTTGTAGTTCCACTTTGGCCTCATCGGACCATCTCCTCACCGTCTTTACCACAGGCTTAGCAGATTTCAGCTTCTGCCTGTAGGTCAGGATAAGATGAACAATGCAGTGATCAAATAGTCCCAAGGCTGCATGGAGGACAGAGTGGTATGAGTCCTTTAAAACAGTGTAACAATGGTCCAGAGTGTTAGTGTCCCTGGTGGGACACTTAATGTGCTGTTTATATTTTGGCAATTTGTGGCTGAGGTTTGCTCTGTTAAAGTTCCCCAAAACAATGAGCAAAGAGTCCGGGTGTTCTTTCTCCACGTTGTTTATCTGGTCAGCGTTGTAACGCCTCAGTAACACAAGCCTGAGGAGGGATGTAGACTCCAAACAGAATAAACGAGGAAAACTCTCGCGGAGCATAAAACGGTTTGCAGTTTATGAATAATGTCTCCAGATGAGGACTGCATGATTTGTTTAGAGCCGTAACATCAGTACACCAACATTTGTTAATGTAAAAGCAGACTCCGCTTCCCCTCGTTTTCCCCATGAGCTCCGTTTCGTGGTCCACTCGGTGCAGGTGAAATCCAGGCAGGTGGAGAGAAGTGTCCGGGATGTGCTCACCGAGCCAGGTTTCGGTGAAGCACAAGGCAGCAGATCTGTTAAAATCTGTGTTGATTGTGTTGAGGAGCAGCAGTTTGTCCATCTTGTTGGCCAGAGAGTGGACATTAGCCAGGTGAATAGACGGGAGCACAGTGTGAAACCCCTGCTGCCTCAGCCTGACGAGCGCGCCGGCTCACTTCCCCCGGTGTCTTCGGCGTCCTCAGCAGAGACCATAGAGAGCTGCTGCTCCTCCAACAAGTAGCTCTGGAAAACTTTCCGGATCGATGAAAACCGATGAAAAAACTTTACTGGTGGTTATTCCAATGTTTATGAGTTCTTCTCTGGAGTATGTGACCAGAGAAGAAGCGCAAAAAACAACAAATACACAAAAATGTAGAAAGTACGAGAGAGCGAAGTACCAAGGCAACCGTCCGTGGCGCCATCTTTTTAATTCTCATAATCACGCTATCTGTTATCTCAAGAGGAACCCTTTTGAGTCTGGTTCCTCTCATGTCTTCTCAGGGAGCTTTTCCTTGCCACTGTCGCCTAAGGCTTCCTCATTAGAGATACATTTATTAGTTGATATGTTTAAAATCTTTATTTTCTGTAAAGCTGCTTTGTAACAATGTCTGTTGTTAAAAGCGCTCCACAAATACAGTAAATTGACTTGACTACCTGGATAACTACAAGACAAGTCAGCTTGCTGGATAACTCTAATATGAGGCCTTGTTGAAGAGGAAAGGAGTTGGTCTGCAAGATCTGTAAGCCATCTGGCTCAAGGACAAGCCCTTGTTGAAGGGGAAAGGCTCCTCTCTGTTATGTTGCCTGTGGCTCTTGTTCATTCACATCAGAAATTTGGGCATGGGAATTGGCCATACTTCTTTTTTGGGTGTAATGATGTACGACAGGAATTCTAATGGGCCTCATTAATCAAGCTGGTTGAAGTGGTTTTATGCATAAATCATACATACAAGCATTTACACAAGACACTTGGTGTTCATGAAAATCCCATTATTTATGAAAAATCTTTATATCCTACTCATGCTCTTGAGTGTGTGCAAATTTATGCATAAGAAGGCTAACTAATATAATCCTCGACTTGATCAACTTTAAATCATGGATGATTAAATCATGGATTGTTTACAAGTATTTATTATATGCTTTGTTGAATACTCAATTCTGATTGGTCAATTGGAGCATTCTATGGTCTGTTATTTCTGTAGACATATATAGCAGACTGTTTCTATGGACCACATCCTTAGTGGAAGCAATAACTTTTAAATCAATTAAATAATTTTTAAATTAATAATTTTTTTGTGTCAAATAAATTATTTCTCTAGTACATAACTGTGTAATAAGCAGGATAATCACCCTGCAGGGTGATTCCAGACCTGCATCACCCTGTCGGGCTTTATTTCATAATAATAATAATAATAATAATAATAATAATTATGAACGGCTCACTGTCAAGTCAAGTCAAGTTTATTTGTACAGCGCTTTTAACAATAAACATTGTCACAAAGCAGCTTTACAGAATTTGAACGACTTAAAATATGAGCTAATGAGCACACCTTGTACCGGATGCTAACGTGGACCTGCAGGGATTCACTGCTGTGAGAGCCGACAGAGACACTAACACCTGAAGGAAAAGCAAAGGTGGGGGACTCATCATTTATGTTAACAACCGCTGGTGTAACCTGGGACATATCTCCGTAAAGACAGTTTTATGTTGCCCGGACTTGGAGCTGTTAGCCGTTAGCCTGCGGCCATATTATCTGCCGAGGGAGTTCGGTCACGTGATCACCATCTGTGTTTACATCCCTCCGAGGGCAGATGCAGCCACTGCATGTGAGAGGATTCACTCTGTCACAGCAAGGCTGCAGACATAGCACCCTGAGGCATTTATCTTCATTTCTGGGGACTTTAATCATGCTATGTTGGACTCTACTTTGGCTGCTTTTTGCCAGGCTGTGGATTGTCCAACAAGGAACAACAGGACAATTGACTTGCTGTATGCTAATGTGAGGGATGCATACAGAGTCACACCCCTCCCCCCACTAGGGAAGTCTGACCACAACCTGGTTCTTCTACAGCCGAAGCACACACACCCTGGTTCAAAGGCAGCCTGCAACAACTAGCTCCATCAGGAGGTGGTCCCCTGAAATGGAAGATGCCCTCAGGGACTGTTATGACATCACGGACTGGGATGTGCTGCTTAGCCCACACTGTGAGGACATAGAGGGGCTGACATACTGTCTGACGGATTACCTTAACTTCTGTGCAGACGTGGTCTCCCCCGCTAAGACTGTACGGTGTTACCCTAATAACAAACCATGGGTAACACAGGAAGTCAAAGCTGTCCTCAACAGAAAGAAGGCTGCCTTCAGGAGCAGGGATAGAGAGGCAATGAAAGCAGCACAGCAGGAGGTAAAACGCTGCGTGAGGGAAGCTAAGGACAGCTACAGGAGAAAGGTGGAGCAGAAGCTGAAGGAGAACAGCATGAGGGAGGTCTGGGAAGGTGTGAAAACCATCACAGGCCACAATACTCTGGATCTCCAGAGTCGTTGAGGGGACAGTGGAGAGGGCGAATGAGTTGAATGATTTTTTTGATCGGTTCAACCAGCCCACGTCCCCCCCACCCTCTCCCTCACTGCAGCCATCTCTCCTTCTTCCCTCAACACATCTCCACCAGTCATCACAGCAGCCCCCTCCTCCCCCACCTCAACACAGACTCCTCCATGCATTACTGCAGACCAGGTCAGAGGTCAACTGAGGAAGCTTCACCCCAGGAAAGCAGCAGGCCCGGACAAGGTGTGTCCCCGACTACTGAAGACCTGTGCTGCTGAACTGGGTGAACCACTCCAACACATCTTCAACCTTAGCCTGCAGCTGGGGAGAGTGCCCACCCTCTGGAAGACATCATGTATCGTTCCAGTTCCCAAAAAGAATCGGCCCAGCAAGCTGAACGACTTCCGACCGGTGGCACTCACTTCACATCTGATGAAGACATTGGAGCAGCTCTTCCTCAGCCTCCTCAGACCCCAGGTACAACATGCCCAGGACTGTCTGCAGTTTGCGTACCGGGCAGGTGTCGGTGTGGAAGACGCCAACTTCTACCTGCTACACCAAGCCCACTCGCATCTGGATAAGGGAAATGGCACAGTGAGGATCCTCTTCTTGGACTTCTCGAGTGCCTTAAACACCATCCAGCCCCTCTTGCTTCAGGACAAACTGAACAGGATGCGAGTGGACCCCTGCCTGGTCACCTGGATCTTCAGCTACCTCACTGACAGGCCGCAGTACGTCAGGCTGAAGGACAGCACATCTGACACTGTGATTAGCAGCACCAGAGCACCCCAGGGCACGGTGCTGGCCCCTCTTCTCTTCACCCTGTACACCGCGGACTTCTGCTACAAGCTGTGTCACATTCAGAAGTTTGCCGATGACACAGCCATCATTGGGTGTATCAGTGATGACAGAGAGGAGGAGTATAGGAGCCTGGTGAGGGACTTTGCTGTGTGGTGCAACAGGAACCATCTGCAGCTCAACACCTCGAACACCAAAGAGCTGGTCATTGACTTTGGGAGGTCCAGACCAAGGTCACGACCAGTTCGGAGCACAGGTGGCCAAGTGGTTAGAGTGCTTGACCGCTAAGCGAACGGTCCCTGGTTCAAGCCTCGGCTCGATGGGGATCTGGGGCTCGCTCCCTGTCCACCCAGCAGTGAATGGGGACCTGGTGGAAACACTGGGGAAGTTAAAGGCGGCAAGGAAAGGAACTGGCCACCCTACCTCACTATGCCGATGGCCCAGGACAAGTGCGCTCTCTAACAGGCACTCCCCCAATGTACGAATCGTATATGGGACTCCCCTTTGCTTTTTTTGCACGACCAGTTCTGATCGAGGGAGTCGAGGTGGAGGCTGTGGATTCCTACAAGTACCTCAGGCTGTGGCTGGACAGCAAGCTGGACTGGACTTGCAACACCAAACACTTATACAGGAAGGGACAGAGCAGGCTATACTTCCTTAGGAGGCTGGAGTCCTTTAACATCTGCAGGAAACTCCTGTGGATGTTCTATCAGTCTGTGGTCGCCAGTGTCCTGTTTTACACCGTGGTGTGCTGGGGGGGCAGCACATCCAAGAAGGACACATCCAGGCTGGACAAACTGATCAGGCGGGCCAGCTCTGTGGTCAGCATGAAGCTGGGCTCTCTGGTGATGGTGGAAGAGAAGAGGTCTATGGACAAACTATTGAACATCATGGATGATGCCAGTCACCCTCTGCACACCGTCATCAGCAACCAGAGGAGCCTGTTCAGTGACAGAATGCCCCTTCCCAAGTGCAGGACGAACAGACTTAAAAACCCCTTTGTCCCTCACGCCATCAGACTGTACAACTCCTCTCTGGGGGGGGGGGGGGGGGTAAGAGGAGGACAGAGGATGGGAAGGAGCAGTAGCCTAGCCTAACAATAAGCAATACCGGACAATCTGCAATATAACGTGCAATATAAAGTGCAATATCTCTCCTGCCACCGCCCCCCTTCTCCCCACCTTTTTTTCCTCCTCCTTCCACCCTTCCTCTCTTCCCCATATCTTATTCCTTTTATATTTGTATATGTAAATACTTAATTTATTTTAATTTATCTAGAAGTTTTCTCTATTTCTTTTCTCTGTTTATCTGTAATGATGCTGCTGGAATCTTAATTTCCCTGAGGGAACCCGCCCAAAGGGATCAATAAAGTTTTATCTAATCTAATTTAAGCCCAAATCTATCCCTAATGAGCACGCCTGTGGCGACAGTGGCAAGGTACCCCCCAGACGACACAAGGAAGAAACCTTGAGAGGAACAGACCCAAAAGGGAACCCATCCCCATCCAGGCAACAACAGACAACATGACTATAACATTAACAGTCCAAACATAAAATCAGCAGTATACTGTAAGGGATACTGTGGAGTATCCCTTAGGCTACAGTCACACTACAGCTTGCGATGCTTTGCGATGGGTTATCAATGAAAATGAGGCGTTTGATGACAATGTTTCCCTGAGTTTTGGGAAGTATGCCCAAACCCATCTGCAAATATTCACTGCTTAGTTTGCCAATGACAATATCGCCGCCAAATTTCAATGCATGCACTGAATTTTTTTGTGACGTTTTTGGCCACTCACGAGGCGGAGACACACCAAAAAACAACTTGAGGATCTCTGAGAACATTCACTGATTGTGGTGAGTACTATTTCAGGACTCTGCCAATTCACGATTGGTGGCAATGCTTCAACTCTTTCACTGCCAAGTATTCGCAAACCCATCACGAGCTGTCATGTGACCAGGTCCTTACATGGAATATAATGTCGAATTTAAATTGATCATTTTTATTACCTTTATAGCATTTAGCAGACCTGACCCCCTTATCCAGAGAGACTTATAGAGTCTTTGGAGTCTCTTTCAAAAACACACCTCATGCTAGTTCACTAGGTCAGGCACTAAGGGACGAGAAAATTTTGTGAAAATTGAGTTTTATATAATTAGCTTTAAGAATATGAAAACATGAAAGGAAAGATAAATTAAAATAATTATTCAATTGTGACAAAAAAAATGGTGCCATATAATTGGAGGATGGGATGTCTGTACATAGCCGTAAGCTGCAAACAAATACCTCAGGTTTTGCATATTATTATTATTATTATTATCATCATCATCATCCATATTCGTAACCGCTTATCCTGTGCAGGGTCACAGGTAAGCTGGAGCCTATCCCAGCTGGCTATGGTGAGAGGCAGGGTACACCCTGGACAACTCGCCAGATCATCGCAGGGCTGACAGATAGAGACAAACAATCATTCACACTCACATTCACGCCTGCGGTCAATTTAGAGCCACCAATTAACCTAACCTGCATGTCTTTGGACTGTGAGGGAAACCAGAGCACCTGGAGGAAACCCACGCAGACACGGGAAGAACATGCAAACTCCATACAGAAAGGCCCCCGTCGGCCACTGGGCTCAAACCCAAAATCTTCTTGCTCTGAGCTGAAAGTGCTAACCACTACATGACCGTGGTGTAGTGGTTAGCACGGTCGCCTCACAATAAGAAGGTTCCAGGTTCGAACCCAGCGGCTGGCAAGGGCCTTTCTGTGTGGAGTTTGCATGTTCTTCCTGTGTCTTTGTGGGTTTGCTCCGGTTTCCCCCACAATCCAAAGACATGCAGTTAGGTTGACGTGGGGTGGCCTTGGGCTGAGGTGCCCTTGAGCAAAGTACCTGACCCCTGATTGCTCCCTGGGCACTCTGGTGTGGCTGCCCACTGCTCTGTGTGTGTGTGTGTGTGTGTGTGTGTTCACTGCTTCAGATGAGTTAAATGCAGAGGATGAATTTCACTGTGCTTGAAGTGTGTATGTGACAAATAAAGGTTTAAAAATATATATAGAGATATTATTAAGTATTTTTACTGGCATAGAATTGAGTCAGAGTAACTTGTTTTTCAGCATTTACAGTGATGCAAATGAGCTGTGTCAGGAACAAGCTTTGCACATTACAGGTGATCAATATACACATGAGTACGAAGAAAATCAGCCTTTCTGAAACTTTTGTAAATCCAGTGGAAATGTTTTGCTTGATCTGGCTTATTGAAACAAACATTTACACACAACTTTACTAAAAAAAAATAAAAATAATTAAAAAAAGAAAGCTCTGTTTACGGAGCTAACATGGCTGAATGAGGCAGCACGGTGGTGCTGTTGTTAGCGCTGTCACCTCACAGTATGAAAGTTCAGTGTTTGACCCTCATGGCCAACCAGGGCCTTTCTGTTTTCATGTTCTCCTCATGCCTGCATGAGTTTCCTCCCACAGCCTAAGACATGAGTATTAATTTCAACTGGCTACTCTAAATTACCAATAGGTGTGAATGTGAGTGTGAATGGGTGTTCGTCTCTGTGTTAGCACTGTGATAGGGTGTACCCCACCTCTCACCCCACCTGAAGTCAGCTGGGATTGGCTCCAGCTTCCCCCGTGACCCTGACGGATAAGCGGTATAGATAACGGATGGATAACTGAAGGCTGATAACACTTTCCTCTTAAAGGAGAACTGAAGTCATTTTTAAACTTGCTTTATTTCTTAATTAATATGTTATTCAATTACGTTTTTGGTTTTACGTTTAGAAATAGACTGTGATGGGTGGGACACATCGCACGACTACCGCATGACTGGGTACTTAAAGCATTGTTTTATGGCGAACTTGTAGAGGGTACCTGAAGGGTTGGTCGCCCCTCCCTTAGATTCAAAGATACGGTCAAAGATATTTTGAAACATGGACAAGTACTCCACAAGTGGAAGGACATGGCAGCTGATAGGTCAAAATGGCGGCGCTTCACTTATGATATATGCAAAACTATAGACTTCAACAGAAGAGATGAAAACGTGAGAAAAAGGGCTAAGAGGCATGAGAGGCGAGCTGTCAAAGGAATTTTGAGAACTGTGGACTAATAGCAACGTTTATTTACCTTCTCGAACTATGAACTCTTCCTTATAACTTCGTATTTTGCCTGTATTGGGTCTTAGGCGTTATTATTATTATTATTATTATTTGATTTTAGTAACCAGGTGGCACGGTGGTGTAGTGGTTAGCGCTGTCACCTCACAGCAAGAAGATCCAGGTTCAAGCCCCGTGGCCGGTGAGGGCCTTTCTGTGCGGAGTTTGCATGTTGTCCGCGTGGGTTTCCTCCGGGTGCTCCGGTTTCCCCCACAGTCCAAAGACATGCAGGTTAGGTTAACTGGTGACTCTAAATTGACTGTAGGTGTGAGTGTGAATGGTTGTCTGTGTCTATGTGTCAGCCCTGTGATGACCTGGCGACTTGTCCAGGGTGTGCCCCGCCTTTCGCCCGTAGTCAGCTGGGATGGGCTCCAGCTTGCCTGCGACCCTGTAGCACAGGATAAAGCGGCTAGAGATGATGAGATGAGATGGTTTTAGTAACCTTATATCGTGACTTGTATTGCCAACTAATTGCAATTAAATATTATACTTATCGGCCTATTTGGTTTTTAGCCATGTTGAATTTAGTTTGTTTCGTCCATGGTAGGCATTGCTTATCCACGCAATCTTCATGAGACTTGTGCGAGACTTCGAAACGTGAAGTGTCAGCCAGGTGTCCTCGGCATCTTGTGTCACATTTATTCCACCAAATGAACTGTTTTCCAAATGAGATATTGCACAAAAACGAGTTCAAATGACGATTACTCCCTACTTTTTTTCAAACTTTCCTGACTGCTATCAAAACAAACAAAACTTCCGGCTTGATCACATCAGCATTCAAAAGAGGGCGCGCGCGTCTTTTGACAACGTTGGCAGATGTTGGTCACTTTGATTTCTGCTGTACATTTTACTTCCGTCCTACGATGTCTCACACAGGTCTCAACGAATCTTGTTTGCGGCCATTGCTTTGACATATGGACTGATATATTACATAGCATATTTCAAACACTCATAACTTGCTATAATGGTGACAAAATAGCTATCAAAAATGCATTCCTATATTTAATAAAATGGGATAAATAGAATTTTGATAATAAAAAATTTGCCTTCAGTTTTCCTTTGACAATTAGGTTAAGGCTATAAATGAGACAATCTGAAGTGTTTGTGTTCACAGTCTTCACTTTACCACTCCCAACCACTCCACTGGTAATTATCTTTGTGCATCTACCTGCCTATACAATATTTTCTCACAAACTTAGTTGGTTAGTTGGTTAGATGGACTGGTTTGAGTATTTCAGAAACTGCTGATCTCCTGGGGTTTTCACATACAACAGTCTCTAGAGTTTACACAGAATGGTGCGCAAAACAAAAAAACATCAAGTGAGCGACAGTTCTGTGGGTGGAAACAAACACCTTGTTGATAAGAGAAGTCAGAGGAAAATAGTCAGATTGGTTTGAGCTGCCAGGAAGGATATAGTAACTCATAGCAACTCTTTACAACCATGGTGAGCAGAAAAGCATCTCAGCATGCAACAGCAGAAGACCACACTGGGTTCCACTCCTATCAGCCAGGTGAATATCTGACTGTGTGTGCATATGAAGAACTCCCGGCAATCTGAATTCAACAATTATATTGAGTACTATTACAGGAATCTAACTGTGACTCAGAGCAGCTCATTTGGTTTTAGAATCCTTTTCCTCCTTTGACTCAATAATGTTCTTTATTCCTGCGTGTTGGAAGTGTGAGTGTGAACGAACACACCAATCTGGAATCAATACTTGCTTCAAAGTCTAAATTAACATTTTCTTATCCATTCCAGTGCATTTTATGCCAGAAACATGTGTTGCGTGCTGACATAACACAGCACTGAACATAAAGCTTGCCAACATCATACCATTTCATTTTTCCAGAACTTAGTCGCTCAGTTAATGTGAAGATATCGACACTGGAGCTGTATTGTTCACTACTGCAGTGTATCCCTACGCCAAAGAGAAAGACAGAACCTGGTCTCACATACAGTACGCAAACATACTGTGTATTTCAAGCGACATTTTTGATAACAGACACCAGTTTGGATGGTAGCACCAGTTGCAGGGATTACGGATGGCATAAATGGCACTGATGGACTAACTGATTGGCCTACAGCTATAAAAATGCACCATTTTGTTGAATTATTGATGTCAAGCATTAAATTCCCATTACAGGAGCTTTGCCAGGGAGCTTTGGCAGCAAGTCCTACAAAAGACATTAAGTTATTGTAAGTGAGAAAAAGGGAGTAATACAAAAAAGGGTCTGTGTGAACATGTGTGTGTGTGTGTGGGGGGGGGGGGGGGGGGGGGGGGTTTGGAAGAAATCGCTTTAACAGACGTACTGACAGATCTTCAGACTGGATTTGGTGACTACTGCCAATTCACATACATATGGAAATATTGCACCACATATATGTGTGTGTGTGTGTGTGTGTGTGTGTGTGTGTGTGTGTGTGCGCGTGCGTGTGTGTGTGTGTGTGTGTGCGTGCGTGCAAAATCATGTGTATGTATTTTTATCGACTGTATATTAATTACAGTGTACCTAATTTTATTTTGGTTTTTTTTTTCAATACTGCGCGATGACAAAACAAAAGAGGGCACAAATTAAGTCAAGAATAAATCCTGACAGGGTGTGCTATTATCCTCAACGACAGGTTGTCATGTGACCCAAGGTGTTTATTGTTTATTTTTTTAAATCAGTTTATGTAGAGTGTCTGCCACAGAAGTCTCTGTGTAAGTTGTTACTAAAGAAACAATCGGCCTCATTTGTCAAGCTGTATATAAATGGCTTTTTAATAAACCATTCATCAAAGTGTTTACATAAGAAATTTGGTATTTGTGATTTCTATCATTCTGGGGAAAAACTATACACTCATCGGCAACTTTATTAGGAACACCCATATACCTGCTGTTTGATGCCATTATCTAAATCAGCCAGTCCCTTGACAGCAGCACAATGCATAAAATCATGCAGATACAATTCAAGGGCTTCAGTTAATTAATGTTCACTTCAAACATCAGAATGGGAAAAATTGTGATCTCGCAAAGAAAGTGTGACTTTCTTTCACTGTGGCATGGGTGTTGGTTTGAGCCAGATGGACTGGTTTGAGTATTTCAGAAACTGCTGATCTCCTGGGGTTTTCACACATAACAGTCTCTAGAGTTCACACAGAATGGTGTGAAAAACAAAAAACACTGAGTGAGCGACACTTCTGTGGGTGGAAAAAAACATCTTGTTGATATGCAGGTAAGAGGAAAATGGCCAGATTGATTCGAGCTGCCAGGAAGGATATAGTAACACAATATAGTAATCACTCTTTCCAACCATGTTGAGCAGAAAAGCAGCTCAGAATGCAACAGAAGAAGACCACATTGGGTTCCACTCCTGCAGCCAAAAACAGGAATCTTAGAATCAAGAACAAGTTCTTATTAAAGTGGCCGGTGAGTGTATGTATCCTACTTATGCTCCTGATTGTGTGTAGATACCGTATTTTCTGGACTATAAGCCGCTACTTTTTTCCTAGGTTTTGAACCATGCGGCTTATACAAAGGTGCGGCTATTCTGTGGATTTTTCTTCCACCGCTAGGGGCGCTCTAACCGGAAGTAGAATCAAAAATAAGATAGACGAAAAATCAATGCAAAGAAGAATTAGCAGATCTTTAGCAGATAGAACATGCACGACAAATTACTAACTGGTAATTATTTTCAAATCCAGCGAAGATGATTAAAGTGACTTGTGGTTTCAAACACAGGAGAAATGAAGGTAAATAATAACCAGTTATTTTCTCTTGGTTCTGTTCCGTTTTAATCAGCAAAGTTGCTGCCGTGTTAAAAGGCACTGTTCGGAAAGAATCTGTTCAGGTACATACATGTACATTTACAGTACAAAATCGTTCTGTACATGCAGTAAATATCTAATTTTTCAACATAGATATCTGCGGCTTATAGCCCGGTGCGGCTTGTATATCTTTTTTTAAATTTTTTTTAAAAAATAGAGCGGATGCGGCTTATATACAGGTGCGCTCTATAGTCCAGAAAATACGGTATACGCATAAGACTAACTAATATAATTGTTGACTGATCAGCTTCAAATCGGATAGGCTCATTTGTGAAACCCAGTCATTTATATTAATGGCAAGTAAAGAAAAAATAGGAAAGAAAGCCAAAATAAATCCATAAATGAAGACAAATAACATAAGTTATTCAATTAAGAAGAAGAAAGGAGGACACGCTGTGATAGTGGAACGGTGTGTGAGTCGGTTCCACTTCATCTTTTAATTCTGTGCATTAATTTGTTCGAGCCGGTACAAAGTGACCGATCTGGTTTGTCTCAAACTGCAATGTGCCGTATACTCTCAAGTGTGCTGCGTGCCATCATCGTCTTTCATATGCCTCACGCCATGTGCTTTTCCAACACAGCATTGTCACCAAGGTACTGTATTTTGCTTTGAATCCAACACATTAAATAAATAAAGAAAGACATAAATAAATAGTTTGTGTGATGTGCTTGGTGCGTCCAATCACTTGGGTAGAGTAGATATATTTTGTTATTCTGCTTTAACATCCAACAATTTTCTTTTCTTTTAAAAATCCAAAGGTGGACAGTAACAAAGTGCATTTACTTGAGTACTGTACTTAAGTACACTTTTTGAGTATCTGTACTTTATTGATTTTTTTTGGCAACTTATGACTTTAATTTCACTACATTTGAAAGACAAATATTGTACGTTTTACTCCACTATATTTCTATCAAGGTCCTCGTTACTCATTACTATAAAGCAGCTTTGAAAGTGGATGTTTTTTCCTTTTCTTTTCTAAAACGTGATTGTTTTTTTCGCAGGTGACACTGAGACAGCCTATCAGTAATCACTAGGGTCACATCACGTCCATAGACTGTATAAAATCAAGTTCAGTGATTTCTCTGCAACATTATTTAACACAATCAGTTGATGGCAGAATGGAAGGAGGCAGTTCTCCTGGGGAATACACGCACCCGTGACCATGCCTAGAACCCATGTTTCAGTTTTCTGAAAGGAATAAAGAGTTGTTTTGTTTTTAAATGTTTGCTTTGCTTGCTGAAAACGAACCACATCACAGCCTACAAAAACTCGCCGTCCAACCTGCGGAAGCATATTGAGGTATGTAAATGTTTTATTCCAAGAGAAAGCTTGCAGTGAAGTTGTCTGTGCTTTTAGAGCTAGCAATAATGTTGCAATAGCTGTGCAGTCTGGTTAGTCAAATGACTTTCTATGGATTTGCCCGCCAAGTTGCCATCGCCTTGTCCACGGCTAATGTTAGCTAGTTAACTTGGACACTGTTAGTTAGCATGTAAAAATGGGAGTTACGCTAACAAAAATAACATTAACTGTTCTGAAGTCCTTTCAGAACTGTTTTATAATAATCTTGCTAAATAAACAAAATGCAGAAATCTTTCTTTTTCTAGTAGCATTAGCTACCCAATATGATTTTGAGTTTGAAAAGATTTTGCTAGGTGGTGCTTCACTGACTAGCTAGTTTAACATTAAACCACCATGATTCCACAGGCAGATTCATATGTGCATGAATACATACACTTGCACAAGCATGAGACCTGTGAGATGGACAGTATTGTACTAGTCAGTCATAACAAATTGTTGGAATTTTTTGTTTTGATGTCAAATGATAGTCTTGCATGTTTTTGTCTTGCTTAAAGCAGTGTTGCTGTTGGGCAGTTATTAAGCGAGAGGTGTGGACTTGGGTTTAAGTCAGGTTGAATTGTCATTTTTATTTTCTGAGCAAGCTGCATTTACAGCTATTCCACTGTCTTCCTGATTAACATACACATACATGTCTGCACACACTGCCAGAGCTGGATCAGAACACTACCATACTGCTTTGTTGGGATGGGGAGGAGTGTTACAATAAGAAAGAAAGAAAGAAAGAAAGAAAGAAAGAAAGAAAGAAAGAAAGAAAGAAAGAAAGAAAGAAAATGGCAATAGTTCTTGTTCAGTTCAGTTGTGTTTCATTTTGTAACATTCTACCAGGTGTTTATTCTACAGGTTCTACAAGGTAGTCAGTAAATCCAGTCGATTGTTTCAGAGGCATTAGGTTTTGTAAGCGTTTGAGCAATAATACAATAATGCGTTGACAGAAAATGTACTTTTAATTAATTCATTCATTATCTCTAGCCGCTTTATCCTTCTACAGGGTCGCAGGCAAGCTGGAGCCTATCCCAGCTGACTACGGGCAAAAGGCAGGGTACACCCTGGACAAGTCGCCAGGTCATCACAGGGCTGACACATAGACAGACAACCATTCACACCTACGGTCAATTTAGAGTCACCAGTTAACCTAACCTGCATGTCTTTGGACTGTGGGGGAAACCAGAGCACCCGGAGGAAACCCACACGGACAGAACATGCAAACTCCGCACAGAAAGGCCCTCGCCGGCCCCGGGGCTCGAACCCAGGACCTTCTTGCTGTGAGGCGACAGCGCTAACCACTACACCACCATGCCACCCTGTACTTTTAATACTTAAGTATTTTTAAAAGCAAGTACTTCAGTACTTCAACTGAAGTAAAAATTTGACTGGACAACTTTCACTTGTATCGGAGTAACATTTGACCAGTAGGATCTGTACTTTTACTTAAGTAATGAAGTTGGGTACTTTGTCCACCTCTGTAAAAATCCCTATCTCTATATCAATATATAAGGTAAAATACCTTATACAAGCAAACTGTATGGTAATAAACACACTAAACTTGATGCTTGGTGTTTGATAGCAGACAATGATAATCTCTGTAGCATAAAGATCTGTTAAAGAAACTGCACCAAGCACATGGATTTGAAAAATCCATTTCATCCTTACACTGCAAAACCCGATAAGGTCACTGAGCTCAAAAATTTTATTGAAACCGATTACGTAAAAATTTTTGAGGTAAGTAACTTAAATTGTTTAAGGTAAGATTTCTTAAAAATTACATTTAAGTGTAACTATAGTGTAATTTTTAAGAAATCTTACCTTAAAAAATTTAAGTTACTTACCTCAAAAATTTTTACGTAATCGGTTTCAATAAAATTTTTGAGCTCAGTGACCTTATCGGGTTTTGCAGTGTATAGCAATCTTTATTAAGGTTAATTCCTTTATTTCAGCCTGTTCCACTTTTGAATAAAAGAAAAAAAATTTTAAATGAATCACTTTAACACAACTTGCACCTCAACACACACTCACAGGCCACTTTAATAGGAAATTGTTCTTGATTCTACCTAAGATTCCTGTGCTTGGCTGCAGGAGTGGAACCCAATGTGGTCTTCTGTTTTCTGTTACATGCTGAGATGGTTTTCTGCTCACCACAGTTGTAAAGAGTTGCTACAGTATGAGTTGCTATATCCTTCCTGGCACCTCGAACCAATCTGGACATTTTTCTCTGACCTCTCTTATCAACAAGGCATTTGTTTCCATCCACAGAACTGTCGCTCACTCAATGTTTTTTTGTTTTTTGCACCATTCTGTGTAAGCTCTAGAGACTGTTGTGTGTGAAATCCCCAGATCAACAGTTTCTGAAATACTCAAACCAGTCCATGTGGCTCAAACCAACACCCATGCCACAGTTAAAGAAAGAAAGCCACACATCATTGTGAGCTCACAATTTTTCCCATTCTGATGTTTGAAGTGAGCATTAACTGAAGCTCTTGATTTGCATGATTTTATGCATTGTGCAAGGGATCGGCTGATTAGAGAACTGTATAAAATGGCAGGTGGATGTATGGGTATTCCTAATAAAGTGGCTGGTGAGTGTAAACAGTGGGTCCATTTGGGGAAAAAAAAGATATGCAGGCTTGTGTAAAAACATCTACCACCTCCATGTTCTTGGAAATCGGTCAAGTTTGTCCTTTTTGTAAACAATCATCTCACAGTTCAGGAACAAGCACAGGACTATAATTACAGTAGATGTGTCCATTAGATTGTTCACACAATCCAGGAACAAAAAAAGTATTTTTGTATATCTACCTTAACCATGATTTGCCCTGAATTTTTTTTTTAATTGGGAGTTTACTATTTTGTACAGTCTGCTTATTATTATATAGAAGCAAGATTCCCATCCTCTTACAACTCGTCAAGTTTATTTTTATAACGCTTTTAACAACAGACATTGTCGCAAAGCAGGTTTACAGAAAATTATAGATTTTAAACATGAGCTAATTTTAAATCGTCCATTGCACCACAAAAGCTCCTGTGCTCAGAAAACAAGCTGGTCCATCAGCTAGGTTGGACAACACGTTTACTTTTGAAAGGCTACTGATAACTGCACTTTCCCACACTGCTGGCACTTTTTTTTTTCTCATTCCAACCCTTATCCATGCTATTTTTCCTTTATGCCACATTCCAATTCCACAGAAAGGTCCACTTTAGATTATATTTTAGGGTTGTTTTTTTTTCCTAAGTTAACATACCAACCATAATAACATCATATGTAATTATTTTTGTCCCCCCCCCCCCAAAAAAAAAAAAAAAAAAAAAGACTACCTGTACTACCATCACATCAGACTGGAAGGCTGTAACACACAGGTTGAAAACCACATATACAGAGACACATGTCATCAACTCAAAGTCTCACACCTCTGATGGAGCAGAACCTCTGTTAATGTTATTACCAGTCGAGAAGGAAGTTTCAGGTCCTCAGGAGGATATAGGTGCTTTGACACAAGCAACCTTTCTTTTTGCAAATGGACAGTAATTACACTCTGGAGTTTAAAGCTGAACTTAGTCTTTGCCAATATTACATTGTCATAACATAAACAAGTGTTGCCAGGCAAAACAAACCTTGCCCGGCAGCACTTTTTTATTTTTTAAAGGAGAACTGAAGTCATTTTTAAACTTGCTTTATTTCTTAATTAACATGTTATTCAATTACGTTTTCAGTTTTAGTAACCTTATATCGTGACTCATATTGGCAACTAATTGCAATTAAATATTATACTTATCGGCCTATTTGGTTTTTAGCCATGTTGAATTTAGTTCGTTTGGTCCACGGCAGGCGTCACTTATCCGCGTGATCTTCACGAGACTTGTGCAAGACTTCGAAACGTGAAGTGTCAGCCAGGTGTCAGTGCTGTCATTTTGAAAACTGTTTTCCAAATGAAATATTGCACAAAAACGACTTTAAATGACCATTACTACCTATTTTTTTTTTCAAACTTTCCTGATTGCTATCAAAACAAACAAAACTTCCGGCTTGATTACATCAGCATTCGAAAGAGGGCGCGCACGTCTTTTGACAACGTTGGCAGATGTTGGTCACTTTGATTGCCGCTGTACGTTTTACTTCCATCATATGATGTCTCGCACAGGTCTCGACGAATCTCGTTTACGGCCATTGCTTTGACATATGGACTGATATATTACATAGCATATTTCAAACACTCATAACTTGCTATAGCAGTGACAAAATAGCTATCAAAAATGCATTCCTATATTTAATAAAATGAGATAAATAGAATTTTGATAATAAAAAATTTGCCTTCAGTTCTCCTTTAAATGCAACTATGCATGAAGTTGGCTCTTCAGAGGAGCTAAGATTTCCTTATATATAATTATGTAGTAAATCTGTAATAACTATGATTTTGACCTTTTTGGTAACCGTGACCTTGACCGGATGATCCTCAAAATGTTGGAGGTTCTATTTGAGACCAATGCCCATCTATCCCAAAAGTTTCATGAAGATTGGTCCAGCCGTTTTCCCGTAATGTTGCTAACAAAACAACAAAGAAACAAACATACAAACAAAGAAACCCCACCAAAAACAATACCTCACTCCCTGGTGGACTCTGTCCCAGGCAAGGTAATGTTGGCTTAAAAAGATACTATAAGTGTTAGTGGTTTTCAGTGAGCAGCAATTTACTCTAGGAATTGAAGCATAAATCGCCTATAAAAGTGTGTTGCTTAATACATTCTCAGGAAAAATCTACACAAGTCAAACACTTAATTATTTCCTCCATGAACTTACAATAGTAGAGTTTGCCTGGCTGTTGATCTCTTATTAAGTGGATTAACAACCTTGTTACATGCAAGTAAGTGACTTGCAGGGATTGTATTAAGGGGACCCTGAAATTCCACCCAGAGACTCCTTAGTTTCTCCAAAATTATACTGAGGCAAGTGCTCTAGTGAGGACTGATTGTGATATTAGATGACAGGACTAAAATGTATTAATAGCTTGATAATACAGTGGTGCTTGAAAGTTTGTGAACCCTTTAGAATTTTCTATATTTCTGCATAAATATGACCGAAAACATTATCAGATTTTCACACAAGTCCCAAAAGTAGACTAGAAAAGCACTCGGAGAGCGCAGACCTCCGCCAAGAATCCTTTAAAACATTCTGGGATCCAGACGGTGATCCGGATCACCGCCAAAATTTAATGGATTGTTACTTGTGCCCAGTCACACCTCTGGAAAAAATTTCAGAGCAATCCGTTCATAACCTTTTCCGTAATGTTGCTAACAGACAAACCAACAAACAAACAAACCAACGCTACCGAAAACATAACCTTCTTGGCGGAGGTAATAAAGAGAACCCAGTTAAACAAATGAGACAAAAATATTATACTTGGTCATTTATTTATTGAGGAAAATTATCTAATATTACATCTCTGTGCGTGGCAAAAGTATGTGAACCTCTAGGATTAGCAGTTAATTTGAAGGTGAAATTAGAGTCAGGTGTTTTTAATCAATGGGATGACAATCAGGTGTGAGTGGGCACCCTGTTTTACAACCCCGATTCCAAAAAAGTTGGGACAAAGTAAAAATTGTAAATAAAAACGGAATGCAATAATTTACAAATCTCAAAAACTGATATTGTATTCACAATAGAACATAGACAACATATCAAATGTCGAAAGTGAGACATTTTGAAATTTCATGCCAAATATTGGCTCATTTGAAATTTCATGACAGCAACACATCTCAAAAAAGTTGGGACAGGGGCAATAAGAGGCTGGAAAAGTTAAAGGTACAAAAAAGGAACAGCTGGAGGACCAAATTGCAACTCATTAGATCAATTGGCAATAGGTCATTAACATGACTGGGTATAAAAAGAGCATCGTGGAGTGGCAGCGGCTCTCAGAAGTAAAGATGGGAAGAGGATCACCAATCCCCCTAATTCTGCGCCGACAAATAGTGGAGCAATATCAGAAAGCAGTTCGACAGTGTAAAATTGCAAAGAGTTTGAACATATCATCATCTACAGTGCAAAAGATTCAGAGAATCTGGAAGAATCTCTGTGCGTAAGGGTCAAGGCCGGAAAACCATACTGGGTGCCCGTGATCTTCGGGCCCTTAGATGGCACTGCATCACATACAGGCATGCTTCTGTATTGGAAATCACAAAATGGGCTCAGGAATATTTCCAGAGAACATTATCTGTGAACACAATTCACCGTGCCGTCTGCCGTTGCCAGCTAAAACTCTATAGTTCAAAGAAGAAGCCATATCTAAACATGATCCAGAAGCGCAAACGTCTTCTCTGGGCCAAGGCTCATTTAAAATGGACTGTGGCAAAGTGGAAAACTGTTCTGTGGTCAGACAAATCAAAATTTGAAGTTCTTCATGGAAATCAGGGACGCCGTGTCATTCGGACTAAAGAGGAGAAGGACGACCCAAGTTGTTATCAGCGCTCAGTTCAGAAGCCTGCATCTCTGATGGTATGGGGTTGCATTAGTGCGTGTGGCATGGGCAGCTTACACATCTGAAAAGACACCATCAATGCTGAAAGGTATATCCAGGTTCGAGAGCAACATATGCTCCCATCCAGATGACGTCTCTTTCAGGGAAGACCTTGCATTTTCCAACATGACAATGCCAAACCACATACTGCATCAATTACAGCATCATGACTGCGTAGAAGAAGGGTCTGGGTACTGAACTGGCCAGCCTGCAGTCCAGATCTTTCACCCATAGAAAACATTTGGCGCATCATAAAACGGAAGGTACGACAAAAAAGACCTAAAACAGTTGAGCAACCAGAAGCCTACATTAGACAAGAATGGGTTAACATTCCTATCCCTAAACTTGAGCAACTTGTCTCCTCAGTCCCCAGATGTTTACAGACCGTTGTAAAGAGAAAAGGGAATGTCTCATAGTGGTAAACATGGCCTTGTCCCAACTTTTTTGAGATGTGTTGTTGTCATGAAATTTAAAATCACCTAATTTTTCTCTTTAAATGATACATTTTCTCAGTTTAAACATTTTGATATGTCATCTATGTTCTATTCTGAATAAAATATGGAATTTTGAAACTTCTACATCATTGCATTCCGTTTTTATTTACAATTTGTACTTTGTCCCAACATTTTTGGAATCGGGGTTGTATTTAAAGAACAGGGATCTATCAAAGTCTGATCTTCACAACATATGTTTCAGTTCATGGACAGATGTCCTGACATCATCCTTGAGAATTTGCTGGTATGATTTAGAATTCATTGTTCCATCAATGATGGTAAGCCGTCCTGGCCCAGATGCAGCAAAACAGGCCCAAACCATGATACTACCACCACCATGTTTCACAGATGGGATAAGATTCTTATGCTGGAATGCAGTGTTTTCCTTTCTCCAAACATACCGCTTCTCATTTAAACCAATAAGTTCTATTCTGGTCTCATCCGTCCACAAAACATTTTTTCCAATAGTCTTCTGGCTTGTCCACGTGATCTTTGGCAAACTGCAGACGAGCAGCAATGTTCTTTTTGGAGAGCAGTGGCTTTCTCCTTGCAACTCTGCCATGCACACCATTGTTGTTCACTGTTCTCCTGATGGTGGACTTGTGAACATTAACATTCGCCAATGTGAGAGAGGCCTTCGGTTGCTTAGAAGTTACCCTGGGGTCTTTTGTGACCTCGCCGACTATTACACACCTTGCTCTTGGAGTGATCTTTGTTGGTCGACCACTCCTGGGGAGAGTAACATCCATCCATCCATCCATCCATCCATTATCTGTAACCGCTTATCCTGTTCTACAGGGGCGCAGGCAAGCTGGAGCCTATCCCAGCTGACTATGGGCGAGAGGCAGGGTACACTCTGGACAAGTGGCCAGGTTATCGCAGGGCTGACACAGAGATAAACAACCATTCACGTTTACACCTACGGTCAATTTAGAGCCTCCAATTAGCCTAACCTGCATGTCTTGGACTGTGGGGGGAAACCGGAGCACCCGGAGGAAACCCACGTGGACAAGGGGAGAACATGCAAACTCCACACAGAAAGGCCCTCGCCGGCTGCTGAGCTCGAACTCAGGAACTTCTTGCCGTGAGGCGACAGTGCAAACCACTACACCTCTGTGCCGCACCAGGAGGGTAACAGTGGTCTTGAATTTCCTCCATTTGTACACACTCTGTCTGACTGTGGATTGGTGGAGTCCAAATTCTTTAGAGATGGTTTTGTAACCTTTTCCTGCCTGAGGAGCATCAACAATACTGTTCCTGAGGTCCTCAGAAATCTCCTTTGTTCATGCCATGATACACTTCCACAAACGTGTGTTGTGAAGATCAGACTTTGATAGATCCCTGTTCTTTAAATACAACAGGGTGCCCAGTCACACCTGATTGTCATCCCATTGATTGAAAACACCTGACTCTAATTTCACCTTCAAATTAACTGCTAATCCTAGAGGTTCACATACTTTTGCCACTCACAGATGTGTAATATTGGATCATTTTCCTCAATAACTAAATGACCAAGTACAATATTTTTGTCTCATTTGTTTAACTGGGTTCTCTTTATCTACTTTTAGGACTTGTGTGAAAATCTGATGATGTTTTCGATCAAATTTATGCAGAAATATAGAAAATTCTAAAGGGTTCGCGAACTTTCAAGCACCACTGTAGATAGACTCAACAAATACTGTTTAATCATTTGGTTTCTAGTCCAAACGCATTCTGAGGCAGCGGGCCTTCGTTGTTCACGTTCACCACAGTATTTTTATTGTGCACCTTCGCAAATCATTGCTAGTGTTATGCATGGAGATTGCACATGGTATAATCACGGCTTTCACTGATAGGTTGCGTTAAATTACAGTCTATGCTTGAAAGAAATCAGCATCAATTATTTGACCATATTGATATCTTTCTATCTTTGAAAGACAAGGTGTGGGCTTAATCGTGCTAGCCAGTTTATACAAGCCAGATTTGGAGTCTATTATCTGTTCAAGAAGTTCACAAAACAGAAAGTACTATCTATATGTTTTAAATATATACTCACCAGCCACTTTATTAGGAATACCCATCCACCTGCTGTTTTATGCAGTTATCTAATCAGCTGATACCTTGACAGCAGCATGATGCATTAAATCAAGATCTTCAGTTCATGTTCACTTCAAACATCATCATGGGGAAAAATTGTGATCTCAAAGTGTGACTTTCACTGTAGCATGGGTGTTGGTTTGAACCAGATGGACTGGTTTGAGTATTTCAGAAACTGCCGATCTCCTGGGGTTTTCACACACAACAGTCTCTAGAGTTTATACAGAATGGTGCGGAAAACAAAAAACACTGAGTGAGTGGGCGACAGTTCTGTGGGTGGAAACAAACACCTTGTTGATAAGAGAGGTCGGAGGAAAATGGCCAGATTGGTTCAAGCTGCCAGGAAGGATATAGTAACACACAGCACCTCTTTCCAACCGTAGTGAGCAGAAAAGCATCTCAGCATGCAACAGCAGAAGACCACATTGGGTTCCACTCCTGCCAGCCAAGAACAGGAATCTTAGACTCAAGAACAAGTTCCTATTAAAGTGGCCAGTGCCATAAGTGTATGTTTCCATACACTTTCTATAAATTTCCATATCTGTATCTTAGTCATCTGACAACAGCAGCAAATTTGTCTATGCGTTCATATCCTTGACAGCCTGGGGTGGCAGAATAGCTAATTGCTTATTTTTATTCATTTTATTCATTCGCATGCTAATTTCAAGGGCACCGAGCATACTGGCTGTATCACCTAGCCACTGAATTCGCTCCTATTTATGTCGGTAAACATAATATGCTTGTTTATCTTCACAACTTTATTACATTAGGTGTTTACTTTCTGCTCAGTGAGCTTGCATCATCCTTTGGTTTATCATCTCCTTCTCTACCAGGGTTGTGGGGAAGCTGGAGCCAATCCTAGCTGGCTTCAGGTGAGAGATGGAGTACCCCCTGGGTACCTTCACTTTATCACAGGGTGAACACAGAGACAAACAACCACTGATGCTAACATTCACGCTTATAGGCAATTTAGAGTAGCCAGTTGTCTGCATGTCTATGAACTGTAGAAGGAAACCAGAGCACCCAGAGGAAACCTACACAGGCACAGGAACAACGTGAAAAGCCCCAGTCGGCTGTGAGGTTCGAACTCAGAATCTTCTTGGGCAGCATGGTGGTGCAGTGGTCAGCACTGTCACCTCACAACAAGAAGGTTCCGGGTTCAGCTGATGGGGCATTTCTGTGTGGAGTTTGTATGTTCTCCCCGTGTCTGCATGGGTTTCCTCCGGGGGCTTCAGTTTCCCCTACAGTCCAAAGACATGCGGTTAGGTTAACATGGGGCAGCCATGGCTGAAGGGTGGGCTGAAGTGCCCTTGAGCAAGGCACCTAACCCCCAACTGTTCCCTGGGTGCTGCAGCATAGCTGCCCACTGCTCTGTGTGTGTGTGTGTGTGTGTGTGTGTGTGTGTGTGTGTGTGTGTGTGTGTGTGTGTGTGTGTGTTCACTGCTTCAGATGAGTTAAATGCAGAGGATGAATTTCACTGTGCTTGAGTGTGCATGTGACAAATAAAGGCTTCTTCTTCTTCCTGTGAGGCAACAGGGCTAACCATTGTACTGCTCTACCGTTGTTGTTGTTGTTGTTGTTCATTGTCCCTACATTATCTTTACTGTAGACCATGTCATATTCCAAAAAAGTTATGTTTTGATGAATGAAGCTTTTGAACATGTTCATGGTTTCACCATATGATAACCTCATCTAATAATATAGTATCATGCTTTCACATTATCACTGTATTAATCACTCTTTTAAAGGAAAAAAGATCAAATCCCCTAACTGTTCTTGTCTCTCATGTTGTCAATATTTATCATGTCGTCATTATGAACTGGAAGAGCTTGGCTGCAAGGACAGGTAACCAAACTAGAATTGTTGTGTTTAGTTCTGGTCGGCAATGCCGTTGTTCTTCCATGTGTGATTTGATGATACAATTCGAAACACGCAGATGTACGATATGCAATATTTACAACAGTCGTGGATTGCACAGACAAAGGTTTTTCAGAGCAGTCATGTGGCAGCGGTGAGAAACCGAGCTTGTTGGAGTATGATTTTAGTCAACAGTGAGGTAACCATTTAATCACACCATGACTAAACTTAAGGCCATAACAACCCTACTCACCGCATTTCCTCCTTATAAGTTCCAATGTGCCTATTGTGAATCACTTATTATGTAGTAGTTGTTGTTGTTGTTTTTCCCCCTAACAAAAGTGTGCCTCAGTGAACTTGAATAAAACCGCCTGCCAAGTAAACGTAAATGCAAAGGACAAAAGGAATATAATTGCTCACAGCTGCCCTTTGAAGCATGATGGCCTCCATGAGTAATCTATATGGCATTTGGGAACTCACACTTGATCTGTTGCAGATGAGTCTAACTGTTACTTTATGGCTTGGAATCTTGCAGCTTGTTAATCTACCTGCTCTCTCTCTCTCTCTCTCTCACACACACACACACACACACCTGATTCAGCTCTGTTACTCGCCAGGAGCAGGGAATATTTGCTGGACTCTAGCCATACAGGACTACAGTTGGGCTGTCAGGATACTGGAAATACTCAATCAAACTGACATGCACAACAACAACACCCTGATGCAACCACACACACACGGTACCTATGCGGCACGACGATACCCACTTGTGTTTCACGACATGACCTTTCACGTGACTCGAGAATGCATTCATCTAGATTGCTATATTGACATAAATGCAGCAAAGTGCAACTCCAGTATCAATATTAATGCGCTTTAGCGCACGCGCGCGCGCGCGCTCCTTCTGGTCGATCTGGCAAGCGCTTTAGATAGTGGAATAGCACAATGAGTCTGACAGCTGCGCGTGAACTTTTTGCTCCCTGCACATCAATTTGTCCCGTTTCTATAACAAGTCAAGAAGACAAGGTGGCCAAAATGGGCTCTGAGCCTTAACGCCTCGACAGATGCTGTCTTCCATGGAGGAGAAATCCTGCTCTGTATGGAAGTCCGTGCCAAACCCGACAAATAAGATTCCCCTTTAGCTCTGGACTCACCTCGTAATCTCGAAGCTGCAGCCTTTCCTCAAGAGGAGGGCTCTCTTCCGCATGAGCCCTGCTTTCTCCCGTCCCAGGTACATGTTAATGTCCGAATTCATTCTGCTTTAATATCCACTGATCCACAGTGGACGGAAGGAGGGAGAAAACTGCAGCGGTTCCGCTGTTCCGAGAGAGATAGAGATAGAGAGAGAGAGCGCGCGCGCAAAGTCAAGCACGAAGTCTTTCCCAGTGTGCGGAAGAAACGCAGACAAAAGGCGTGTTTACGCGTGCACGGTGCACTGGAAGCGCCTCCCAAACTCCATCCAGACCAGAGCTCGTGCCTCAACTGCGGGTGTTAAACAAGTTCAGTCAGAGAAAGGCCAGTCTAGCTGCTGTTCTCTAATCCCAAGCGCTGTGTTACACTAACTACGAGTCTGCGCGGTCCTAACGTCTAACGCCCATGTGTACATGCAGCATAATGGAGTCCAGTGGGCTGTTCATAAAACATAGCAGACCATGTGGTCTTCTTCAGTGTTTGCTAACAAATATGATGCACCAGAGACTTAAAATGCATTATTTTTGCAGAACAGCCTACCCGCAGTTAAACCCAATCTCCCCCTCTCTCTCTCTCTCACACACCTTGACAAAGCCCTAACATCCATCCATTATCTGTAGCCACTTATCCTGTTCTACAGGGTCGCAGGCAAGCTGGAGCCTATCCCAGCTGACTACGGGCGAGAGGCGGGGTATACCCTGGACAAGTCGCCAGGTCATCACAGGGCTGACACATACAGTAGACACAGACAACCATTCACACTCGCACCTACGGTCAATTTAGAGCCACCAATTAGCCTAACCTGCATGTCTTTGGACTGTGGGGGAAACCAGAGCACCCGGAGGAAACCCACACAGACACGGGGAGAGCATGCAAACTCCACACAGAAAGGCCCTTGTCAGCCGCTGGGCTCAAACCCAAGTTCTTGCTGTGAGGCGACAGTGCTAACCACTACACCACCATGCCGCCCAAACCCTAACATTAGTAACACAAATGAAATACACTATATGGCCAAAAGTTTGTTCACGCCTGACCATAACACTCATACATGCTTTTAGAACAGCGTCCACTCTTCCACTAGATTTTCAGCTTGGTTATGGCGATTTCTGTACACTCAGCCACAAGACATACTTGCCAACCCACAGAGAATGAAAATCGGTAGCTTGGATTGTGTGACGCAGTCGTGCCCTTCTAGGGAGGCCCAGGGGCATTATCCTGCATTCTGAAGAAAATTTATCAGGAACTGAGACTGACATAGGGCGGCACAGTGGTGTAGTGGTTAGCACTGTCGCTTCACAGCAAGAAGGTCCGGGTTCGAGCCCCATGGCCGGCGAGGGCCTTTCTGTGTGGAGTTTGCATGTTGTCCGCATGGGTTTCCTCTGGGTGCTCTGGTTTCCCCCACAGTCCAAAGACATGCAGGTTAGGTTAACTGGTGACTCTAAATTGACCGTAGGTGGGAATGGTCTATGTGTCAGCCCTGTGATGACCTGGCGACTTGTCCAGGGTGTACCCCGCCTTTCGCCTGCCTTGAACTTGTCATAGCAAATCTTTTTTTTTTTTCCCCCTTCTGAGTTTTCATTGTTCGGCATCACTAGAGTGGGTTTGTTTTTTTACAAATACTAGTGCAAACTGTTGTGATCTCATTGCCAACTGGATAGAATGAGAACCAATGGAAAGGCGCAATAGACCGATACAATTTAGTCAACATCATTATGGTGCCATTCCACTGGCTCTTGGGTTCACATAATATGACTGTTTGAAACTATATACTTGTATCCCATGTGCTGAACATAGCTTAAGTGAGATCAGAAGAGTGAATCCAACAGTGTTTGCTGATTATTTTGTAATGCAGTAGTTTTTAGAACTAAAAGCAGTAGACTACCATGTGAAACAGTAGAGTTGGCAAGTATAACAAGAGCATTAGTGAAGTCAGGAACTGATGTCAGGTAAGGTGAGAAGGTCTGGTGCACAGTCAGTATTCCAGTGCCAATTAATCCCAAAAGGTGTTGAGTGGGTTTGTGGTCAGGGCTCTGCGCAGGCCACTTGAGTTCTTCCAGTCCAACCCTGGCACACTATGTCTTCATGGACCTTGCTTTGTGCACAGGCGCATTGTCATACTGGGACAGGTTTGGGTTAGTCCTCTTAGTACCAGTGAAGTAAAATTGTAATGCTACAGCATACAAAGACAACTGTGGGCTTCCATGATTGTGGCAACAGACCCACATTATGGTCACGTGTCCACAACCTTTTGGCCATATAGTGTGTTTTTACTTTCCCTTTTAGGCTGTCAGATAAAATGAGACCATTTTCAAAGAACTTTTCCTCCTAGTGACCAGTGCAGTGTTGTCACAAGGTCAAATTTATCATGTATTTCCATTATCATAGGGCCACTTGGTCCCCACAAAGACATAAATGTGTGGCAGCTTGCAAAATTTGAAAGAGTTATTCGTTTACAATGGAAAATAAGTTCTCACTGTGATTGCCAACATCATCCACATCAGCCTCTATCTCAGCTGTGGTTAAATTAACTTGCAGCATTTACACACCAGCCTCATTGTTGTCTCTTCATGCCAATAATTTCTGTTTGTACCAACATTGGTGGGGAAATAACTGCTGGTTTGTTCACTCAGTCCTTCATTTGACTAAATTTCTTGTAATTAATGTATTTTAATGAGGTCATTTTACAGCTTTGTCCATTGTCATCTGTACAGTGTGTAAAAGCACTCTTCTCTGTTTTGATGATAATGTAATGGTTCAGGAGCATCATAGACCTTTTGAGAGCCAGTATCTGATGACAAACTGATTTGATTGTATTCATTTGACCATGTAACTATCCTAAAACCTTTTTTTTATCATACCACACTGAGTCAGGTTTTTCATGTCTTTGACTGCATTTACTGCTGTGTTTGATAAACTGACTCCTTACTCGACATGATGCATGTAGGCAGATGCCAAGGCAAGTTTAAAAAATAGTACCTCAAGATATTTTTACCACTGTGCTGGAATTTTCAATTATTGGGACTTCCTGGGAGCTTGACTGACCCTCTTGCTTGGTGGAGCATGAAACAAGCCCACCATTGCAGGTGGAAAAGGATATTTTCCTAAGAAAGGTGTGAACCCAGAGGATCTATCCATGTGGAATAGGCCTATTTGAGCAAAACGTGATGGTCAAGAACATAAATTTATGTCTTGCACCTAGTCTTTATTTACAGTGAGCCTGGCACTGCTGTTGCAAGCATTAAAGGATTGTTTTTTCTGGAGCCTCGTGGTTCGTGGTCGACTGCAAATCAGAAGTTCAGTTAACAACATCAAGTCCAGCCACTTCACTGCTTCAGAATCTACATGGGATCCACCTGCTAACCCTCAGCTTCGGAAGCTAAAATATTCACTGCAACCAGCAAGGCTGCATTTTTATTTATTTATTTATTTATTTATTTGCCCAGCCTATGCTTCTTTAATGTAACTCAGGCATCCTTCCAGACCTCATTCCTTGCACACATATCCTAACTCAAAAGTTAATAGCTACCAGCTGGCTACTGATGGCTTATAATGGTGCTTGAAAGTTTGTGAACCCTTTAGAATTTTCTATATTTCTGCATAAATATGACCGAAAACATCATCAGATTTTCACACAAGTCCTAAAAGTAGATAAAGAGAACCCAGTTAAACAAATGAGACAAAAATATTATACTTGCTCATTTATTTATTGAGGAAAATGATCC